>NC_043754.1:21865430-22230430 GCF_902148845.1 Salarias fasciatus
TTTTTTGTTTCACGATGAATTCAGACAAAACATCAGTCAATGTATTTTATTTTATTTGGATGTTGGAGACTTCCAAATACATCTAAAGTTTCTCAAGCAGGTTTCAGCCACCTTGCTCTTGTAAATTAACATTACCTTGGACTGATGATCCTGTAAACAAACAACTTTTTTTTTTTCCTGTAATGTGGCTATGGCCAAAGTGACTATTCTGCTAGATGTGTATAGCTGAAAAAAAAACCACCAGAACAGCACGGTTGTCAGGATTGGAGGCACTGAAACTGTAGTATTTGATGATTACATAAGTGCAGAAAGCTGACCTGGTGAATTTGGGGTGGTTGTTGCAGTTCTTTGGCCTGCAACAAGGCTCCAGAACACACACGGTCTGGGTCAGACACTAGAAAACACACAGGTCCCTGCATCAGGAGGCTAAATATCACAGTTCCACTGTGCAGATGCTGGACAGATAGCTCTTGATCAGCGTGCATCACACTGAACTGTGGTCCGTGGCAGCGGAGCGTCGCTGTCCAGAAAGACTGCGATTTACGGTTCGCCATATGATTGCCGTTTTCTCGAGAAAACGAGAAAAATAACTGGAGATCTCGAAAAAAAAACAAACACTGAAATTAACTCGTTATCATGGCAAAATGGAGGAGATTAAAAAAGAAAAAAGTATTTGTCCATGTCCTTTTAGGGCTTGAGTACTTTCTTCTTCTTCTTCTTCTTGGAGCGACCTGGTGCACTTCCATTGTGGATTGAATTTGCAGAGCTTTTGTCTTGCAGTTGTTTTGGTTTTTTGTGCTTTTATATATTTGCAGCATTTTTCGTTTGCATTTGTTTTGATAATTTAAAATATATTAACTTTATTACGTTTCAGTTAGATCAATACAGGCAGGTTGTCATCTTGTTCAGCCTAGCAATGGCTGCTTAGCAACGGCATCCAAAACAAGTCTATGCCGTGCTCCGTTCATAGACATTCAGCAGCAGAGGTCAGGAACCCCCAAGATGAGCTCCGTTCGTGACAGACTCCGTTCAGGGGGGATTTTCTGCGACGCGGTCCTCAGAGTCCAGGATGCTGAATTTCCAGTTCACAAGGTCATCATGTGTAGCTGCTCTGAATACTTCAGGTGAGTGGAGGCAGAGGAACAATGTTTTTCCCTCATGGTTTTGAATTTCAACTGTCAGTTTTGACTCAAGACTTTAAATGTAGACCAACAAATGTTTTCTTTTTCTCTTATATCCCTGCTGTTCCGTCAGATCTCTTTTCGTCCAGTGGTCAAAGGCAGACCAGAGGGTCTATGATATAACCGGCACAACTCCTGCGGTTATGGAGGCCATCATTAAATTCTCATACACAGGCTCTGTTCCTGTGAGCGCGGGCAATGTGAAGGACCTGATGATCAAGGCTGTGGAGTTCAACATAACCCACATCATACAAGCCTGCAGCCGCTTCCTGGAGGAGCGTCTCGGCCCAGACACCTGCATCAGGATGTGGCATTTCTCAAAAACCTACTATTGCACCGAACTGTGTTTTAAGGCCTACTGCTACATCGTGGATCACTTCCAGGACGTGGTTTCCTCGGAGGAGTTCCTGCAGCTCACGGCTCTGGAACTCAGTGATTTAATCGGCAGAGATGACCTGAATGTAAGCAGAGAGAGCACGGTGTATGAGGGCATCATGAAGTGGATCCGAAGCTTGCTGATGCAGCGAGGAAGACACCTCCACAGCCTGATGTCAAAGGTACGGTCGTCAGCGGGACTCTGTGTGTTTTCCTTGATATCTCTGTGTTGAAGTGTCTGAGTCAAGTTTGAGCAGATACATGATTATAAACTGAGTTTGAAGAGACTCTTCAGGAAGACATAATCATGTGTTGTAACTCATCCTTAACTGGCTGACAGACAAATAGAGATAACTCACAGCAAGTATTCTGAACCTGTGGCTGTTTCATTGCTGTTTAGATTCGTCTGGGTCTGATGAGCACCGAATACATGGCGATGAACATGCTGTCCAACGAGTTGGTGGCGAACAACTCCCAGTGCCTGGCGTTGGTCAGAAAGGCCTCCTGGGTGCAGCAGTACCTCCAGACTCACCAGGCTGATGTTGGTTTCCGCAACCGTCTGGCTCGGCCGCGCCTGCCCGCCGTCATCCTGCTGGCCGCCGGAGGCTGGAGCAGAGCAGGTCCCACCAACAGCATGGAAGCGTACGACTACCAGGTGGACCGCTGGGTGGACGTGACAGACAGTGCTGAGCACCCCCGTGCTTACCACGGCACTGCCTTCCTCCATGGATTCCTCTACTACATTGGCGGCTTCGACGGAGCGCAGTACTTCAGCAGCGTGCGCAGGTTTGACCCCGTCACGTACGTCTGGCAGGAGATGGCGCCGATGTATTCGCGCCGCTGCTACGTCAGCGTGGCGGTGCTGAACGGGCTCATCTACGACCTGGGGGGCCACGACGGCCGCGAACGTCTCAGCTCTGCCGAGTACTACCAGCCCCAGTCCAACCAGTGGAACCGCATCGCGCCCATGTACGAATGCAGGAGCGACGCCAACTGCGCCGTCCTCCACCAGAAGGTGAGCCACTCCACAGAGCAGCTGGACATTTGAATGTCCACGAATAATTATCTTGCACACATTGGCACATTTGAGGCCTCAAAGGTAAAACGACTTCTTTTGGTTTCAGATTTATATTTGTGGAGGATTCGACGGGTCCGACAGCCTGCAGACGGCTGAGTACTACAACCCGCAGACCGACCAGTGGACCAGGATTCCAGACATGAGCAGTCGCCGCGGTGGAGTTGGCGTCGTGACTTGGGGAAACCTCATCTATGCAGTAAGTTGACCAAACAGAGCTGACACTCAGGCATCAGGTAAAACACACACATGAAGTGTGAAAGCCTGGATGAGCCAGGCATTAAATCCCAGCCAATAATAGGATTTTTCTTGACCACAGTTGCAGAAAAACAGGATTTCCTTAAATGATCTATTTATTTAAATAATTGAGAATGAAAAGAAATATGTGAGCTTACATGCTGAAATATATCTTTTTTTTTTCTTTCTAAGGTGGGTGGCTGCGATGGCGACAGCCGTCTGAGAAGCGTGGATGTCTACAATCCAGAGACCCACAGCTGGAGCGCCATTCCCCCCATGAGAACCGGCCGCAGCAACTTTGGAATCGGCGTACTCGACAATCTTTGCTGTTGGGGGCTACGGCAGCGACGGCGTCACCAGCGCCGTGGAAAGCTACGATCGCACGCTGAACCAGTGGTCTGAGGCCCGCGACCTGCTGTTCCCTCGCAGCGCGCTGAGCTGCTGCGTGGTGGACGGATTCCCCAACATGCACCAGTACATCTTAGATCGGGACAGCCTGCCGCTTTGTCCACTGGGCGAGGACGAGGAGGAGGAGGAGGAGGAGGAGGAGGAGGAGGAGGAGGAGGAGGACAAACCTGACGACAAACCTGGCGCTTCTGGTTCCATTTAGGACAGACCACCCTCCACAAGGGCTGTCAAAAGACAGCCATGATTAATCATATTTTCATTTTGAAAAGAAATGTTCAGTTTGCTGACCATAACCTAAATTCCCCACAATTTGAAAAATGAATCTTTTGACAGACCCGCATTAATTTGTGGAGATAATTAGATTCATTCTGACAGGCTTTGTCGTATTGCACAGGAAATAATAAAAAAGAAAGCATCTTGAGTGAAACAGGTGTCTAATGGGTTACTTTTCTCAACTTTTCAGTCTGAATTTGTGGACAGCATCAGAAGGAACTTCGTCCATTTTTTGTAGATACAGCAGCCTTTGGTTTTCTCACTCCTGGACATGAAGATGTGGTCATTATGATGCAAAAAATTAAAGTATTTCAATACACACATATAGCCAAAGAAGGACATCAGCCCTGCTCAGTCATGCCTGAGCACAAACCAATCACCCCAATTATTATGACTATTAAAGAGACATCACAAATTAGGCTTGTGAAAAAATCCAAGGACTCCTGGGACGAAGAGAAGCTGCTTCGGTGCACCGAGTCTCAGTCCATGCTGGTCATGCCGGTGGCTCGGAGAGGGGAGCAGACCGAGTGAGGAGCCGTGAAGGGACACAGGATGGTGAGGAGCTGGAGGCGATGGGAGGAAGCACGGTGAGGTGAGACGGCTGCTGTGGTTCTTTCTACGGCCAGTTGTGTCACATCACAAACCAACATCTGCCGCATGACTGGCTGGGTTAAAGGTCAATGACTTCAGCCTCTGTTCAGGCTGATGGTACAGGTTTGTGTGGACATCTTTTCAGGATGGGGGTCCTGATGTCCCCCGCTGGTCCCACTACTTCCCACTCAAGGCATTCTGGGTCAGCCTCTCAGCCTTCCTGCTCCTGCTGGTCATCACCCTCTTCCTGACGTCGCACCTCGGGCTTGTAATGGAAATTTGTCATGTATGCATGCTTTTTCTCACTTGTAGTGCTCACAGAAGTATTTTTGTAAACAACCGTAGCTCACACACTCAGATGTGTGAGGAACCGCGAATGCTTTGTCTAGAATTTACTTTTCCTGATAATCTTAGCGTAGCAGCTGCGGGAACTCGTGGGAGTCTTCCTGTGTCCAGCCTATGGCTGGGTGCAGTCAAGGCCCCTGGGAGTGAACGTAGCAGATAGTTATTAGAGGCTTGCACGCCCCTGCGGGGGCAGAACTCACTCTGTTACTCTGTTGACTGCGTGACTTCTCCTGCTGTACAGCATAATAAAAGAAACCAAAATGAACTCACCGGCTGATGCCCTTTATTAAATAAAATTGCCATAACAGGCTGCCTCAGCCTCATGCTCAGGAACGAGGCGTGAGCCTCAGACCGTCCTCAGTGAACCCGTCCTGACTGACGTGGACGTCTCTCGGCGCAACGGCCACTCTGTGTGCGAAGCTTTTAGCTTTTAAAATGCCTCTTTTGGATTAAAATGCATTAGAGGGGCCAAAGTGTGTCAGCGAGTTGATCAATTCCTGAATCTTCCTCTGAACTGAGTCCTCAGCTGTGATGTGTGTGCCGTCATTCAATCAGAGATGATTTGATCCTTTACAGGTGAACTGAGGACGTGTGTTTATCTCTCTTTACCACAAAGCCTGAGCTTCTCGGGTTAAAAACTGCAGCTGGGTTTTCGTGTCACGTATCTCTCCTGAGCAATGCTCTCCTCTCCAGCATCGTGAGCTGCAGCATGAGTGTGGCAGGACACGTCTGCAACTGGATCCATCAGGTGTCCTGTGATGCCTCCTCGCTCCATGAGGGGCTGTGGATGGAGAAAGACACACAGGACAGACAGACTTCATGTTGATCTCAGTGATATTCAGCAAGCTGGAAATGGTGCCGTTTTTCCTCAATGTTTCAGGCAGGGATATCAAACACATCAGGGGCCACATGCAGCCCAACTTCATCTTCAGTGGGTAAAATAGAGCCATGACTCTTCCTTCTGCAGCAAAATGCAGTGAAATGTTGAAAAAGAAAAGTGTTGCATGCATGATGCCTGCTTTTAGAAGCTCACTCTGACAACAAGAAGCTGAGCAGGGAGCTCGCTTTCACTGCAGCATCACCTGAACCTTTTGTTCACATTAATCCTGACTTTGACATTTTTACAATTTGCTTTGTGGTTTGGCAGGCCCGACTGGAGCCTTCTGAAGGCCTGTCATGGCCCATGGGCCTTATGTTTGACACCCCTGGTGTAGGCCTTCATTATCCCAGTGCAGCTTTAACCTCAAAAGAGAACAGAAAAAAGACACGACACCAACATTGAGGCACATTTTTATCTGTTGAAGTGTGTGCTGTAATTGAATATACAAATAAATCAGGTAAAGTTACTGCAGATTACAACACAGGAGTCTCCATCACACTGAAAAACACTGGCGAGTGAGGAGGCCTGACTTTAGGAATAAAAACAACAACAATCCCAGTCAAGTAGAAGTTAAAGTAGAAAGTTAAGGTACTTTTTCTCTTGTAAATCTGCTGGAAAACCAAAAATCTGATTAGAAATATCAAAATAATGAAATCAGAAAGCTTTGATGACATACAGTCTGTGTTCTTATTCCTGATTTGGTATCAACACATTTCTTCATTATATATAACAGACTCTTTTTATTTGTTTGGTAAATCTGTGAAGTACTTTTACTTTAGTATGTTTTCATCTGATACATTTGGCTTAAAAAGTAATTAGCTTCTCTTTATATACTTTTATTTCAGTGAAAGTTTTAGGATCTGGTTACAGGATCTTTGAATTCGAGGGTTTCAGATGTAATGGTGATGTGTTGAGTTTACTTGACTACTTACAGTGTTTGACTTTGTTATAAGAGCTTTTTCACACAACAAATACTGTTTATTTCTTCTCTGTGTTGTTATTTTATTTAGAGAATAATGAAGACGGGCTTTAGTTTCTTCCTTCAGGAGGGGTCCTTCTGGCATCTCCTACAGGATCCTTCAGAGCCTCAGCCTGAAGTCCATCACCCTGAAGCTGTTTAGGAGCCTCCAATCAGGTACTTATAAAATCAACACACAACTAAATATTGACAAATGAAAATGAACCATTGACTTTGTTCTTTATGTTTTTATGGAGTTTTTCAAGGCGACAGGCAGTGAGATCCAGCAGAGACCTGAACCACCAGCCTGATTCATGTGCTGGACCACAGTCGGTGGACACAGGTGATGAAGGATGCCACTGATGGTCTGCTGGTGAAGCACCGAGGGACAAAGGACATGTGGAGGAGGGTCGATGCTGAAGATGTATCCATGGTGCAAAGAATTCCCCAGTTTGGGTTTAATACTCTACTCTACTGTACCTGGACTGACCCCAACAGCCTTCTCCATCCTACAACATGGCAGCAAATCTCTAGATCTGTGAAACACCAGGCCAAGTTGAAAAATACCCACTCTGTCCTGAACAGCAGCTCAGAGGAGGTGGTCTCTACACAGCAGCTCTGGAACAGTCTGGCCACAGGCAGCCAGACCACCAGAGTTCTGTTGCTACACCTCCTCCACCAGTCCTCAGCTGGAGCTGGGGGCAGAGAGGAGCAGGATGGAAAAGGCTGATAAGGGAGAGAGAGAAGGCTGAGAGGGACAGATGGCTGAGTGAAAGGGACCAATAAAATTTCACTGCACTTACTGTACATAGTATTTTCATTACCATTACCATTATCATTGTCATTAAATATTTTGAATTTCTTTAAATATCGTACAAGCGTTTATTTAATTGGGATGTTTTCATTTCTGGAAGCTACAAGTGTGCACAAAATCAGTTTGAGTTTTTTTTCTGTTGTAAATGTCTTTGTTTGACATATCTTTGTGTATTTTTGAGTTTGCATGCTGTAAAGTGCTGAGTGTTGTGTGTAGATAATGTTAGATATTCTGTATTACTCTCCACTCCAGGGGAAATTCACAAGCTCATACTTGCAGTCATGTACAGTGTGATTGCAAATTATTTAAATCTTGTGCTTATTTTATTTTTTCATTTTAAATAGTTCATCACTGTGTGTCTTTTATTCATGTCAATAAATGCATTTTATGGATTAACTTGAAACTCACATTATTTTCCAATTATTCAGCAGATACATATTAGTCTGCACTGTCTAAAAAAACATCAGGTTATTAAGAATAGGTAGCATCACAATAATGAAATATTATCACTAAATTGTGGCTGAATAGAGGTTATACATCGATAACAAGCCCACATGACCATTTACTACCTCGTCATAAAATGGTCGGCTGGTTCTTCAAAATAGCGATCAGGTGTCAAATCATTTCATTATAGATTACTGTAGAACTGAAGAACAAGAGTCGGAGGCGACGTATTCAGCAAAGAACTCCATGCTTTATTTCCCATCACTCTTCAGAACACGTGTGAATGAATGAGAGGAACACCACCTCAGTCCGGGTGGAAACCACGCCCTCTCTCCAGATAAACGTTCCCCCCACCCCACAGTCCATGGGTGGATTATGAATAAACTGATCACCACATGAGCCCCCCAGAACTCACCCATACACAAAGTCAGTGTGGCGAGGGGGCACGATGGGCCGGCCCCTGCCACTTCGGGGAACCAGAGAGGGGGAGGAGGGGCGGGGAGATGCAGGTTCTTCTCCAGCAGGGGCGGGGCTGCAGGGGGTCGGGCCAGGGGGAAGAAGCGAGCGATCGGATGGGCGTGTTCCTGCAGGGGGGCGGCCTCACCACGGGGGCTGCAGTAACTCGAGTGACAGGTTCAAGTCCAAGTGTGCAGGATTAACACGGTCCACCGAAACATGTTCAGGTCTGCCCCCTGCATCCACAACCCCATGTTTAGCCCCGTGTTCCCAGACTCGGAACGGGCCGATGTTGCGGTGAGGGGGACGGCCTCAGGCCAGCGTGTGGTTCTGTCCATCATTGTGAGGAGGTGCATGAAACCGTGCGACGGGGGAAGGGGACCCACTAAGTCCATGTTAACATGATCAAACCGTCTCTCGGGATCAGAGAAACGCTGAAGGGGAGTCTTAGTGTGTTGATACACTTTAGCGCGCTGGCAGGCTACACACACGTCTGCCCTGACTCTCACATCTTTTTAAAGCCCCTCCCAAACAAGCTTAGCTCCGACTAAACGTCCCGACGGCTTTCTCCCCCGGTGTGAGAGGTTATGGACTGTCTCGAATACGGAACGCCTCCAGCCGACAGGATCGACCGGTCGCGGCTGGCCGGTGGATGTGTGGCACTAGAGCACCGCGTCGCATCACCGAAGCGCACGTCCTCCAGGCGCAGACCTGTGTCTGACGTTTTCAGAGCGAGCACTCTGGGATCCGAGGCTTGGTCTTTCGCCATGCGGATGTAATCGAGGCCCAGCTGGATAGTCCTGACCCAGGTTCTGGAGAGGTAGTCAGCGACACATTGAACTTACCGGCGACGTGCTGGATGTCCGTAGTGAACTCTGAAATGAACGCCAGTTGCGGTTGCTGACGTACAGAACATGGCTCCGTCACTGTAGACATGGTGAATGTCAGCGGCTATTGGTCCACGAACGCTGTGAAGTCACGTCCGTCGAGTGAAAACCTGGAATGCTGCACCGCGAGGAGCTCCCTGTCAAACACGCTGTGCTTACAATCTCTGTCGGCTGAAGAAAGCGAGCAGCTGCCAGGCGCCTCCCACCCACTGCTCGAGCATGGCTCCAACGGCATAGTCTGACACGTCTGTGGTGATGGCGAGGGCGCTGTGGGTGACGGGTGCAGTAATAGAGCTCGAGCTCGCGCTGTTGCTACTGCTATGAAAGCTGAGTCGCTCTCCTCAGTCCAGCTGATGGCCCGGCTCAGGTATTTATCTTTGAGCGCGTCGTACAGGACGTCTGGTGTGTGCTGCTCGTGGGATGAAGTGATGATAAGCCGTGGACAGGGGATTGGCGATGAAACCCACCAACCTGGAGATCGCAGAGCTTCCCAGCGCTGCCACATGATAGTATCTTCTGTCATCCTGGATGATGCCACGGCAGGCGAAGTGTGCTTCGATGTGAGCAAACCATCCTCTGGCGTGGCGCTCCCAGAACTCCGGCAATCTGACAAAAACATCTTCAGAAACTTCTTCGAGACAAGAAACGCCGGGGTCACCAGTGTGGAGCCAAAGAACGAAAGTCGGAGGAATCTCAGCACCACGTTCTCAGGAGCTTCTCTTTCCCACTGTTCAACCTGCACTCGAACCAGTGACCTGGGGACGAGTGCCAACCACTACCCCACTGTGCAGCCCATGATGAAGCCGGAGGATGAAAACAAAACATTCAGTGGTTAAAAAGCAACTGAGTGTTTTCAGAAGAGTGATTTCACTGGAATATTTGAAACTCAGCATGACTGAAAAACTTTGAGAAAAGCTACAAAAATGTCAGAGCAATTCTGTTTGTAGCAGTAAAACCCTGCAGGTCTGCAGTAATACTGACTTTAAACAGCTCATCAAACTTTTAGAGCGTAATATGGATTAAGTCCAAATATGATTATGTCAAGAAATTTGAGAACAAAAAATAGTCTTTTAAAGAAACTAGTTTCTAGAAACAAATGTGTGATTAGAAATATTTCAAAACTGTGTATTGTAAAAACTGTTGATAATAAAAATGATGAATATCTTCTGTGTAGAAATTAATTATTTCACATCAAGACGAGCTAATATGAAAACTTTTTAAAAGTATCAAAATATTAGAGATAAAAATGAGGGAAATAAATTCATAAAACATTTACTTCTAGTCAGAAAGAGACGTCAGCCGAAGCAAATGTACAAAAATTAAAAGCAACATAAAAAAGTGTGGGTGTCTGATTATTTTAAAACTGAAGTAGAATCCCTGAAAAAGTAGAAATTATTTTTCTACTGTGGCTGATAATGTACGCGAGGGAGGTGCAGTTCTTAGGTTTGACCACTAGAGAGAGACAGATTCCAATAATGAAGTTTGAGGAATTTCTGGAGTCTGAAGGACGAAAATCTTTAACTGCTGATGAAAATTATTATTATGATGAGAGGGACGAACCTGTAAAGTGTAACAGAAATCATAAATTATCAGATAACGACCACTGGAGGAATAAATCAGTGTTAACTTTTTTCAGTGATGTGAATTACTTTTCCAGTACTTTCTATGTGAATGTACTGAGCCTTTCACAAAGAAAAAGAGGTAAATTAACACTGCAGAGTCCACCGACTCATCAGAAGTTCCCCACATTCAGACAGTCTTCTCACCGTTCACAGCTGTGTTGCTGTGCCACTCTGTTTCACACGACTCATTTCAAAGTAATGCAGTCTGTCCTGGACGTAGACCGCCACAGAAACAGTGTTAGATGACTTATTCTCCATCCAGGTGACACTTTAAAACCTGAGCTCAAGAACCAGCTGGTAGGAGAGGACAACACTGTCTACAAGAATCTCTGGCAGTGAATTCACCTGGCCCGTGTTGTGGCAGGAAACACACACCACGGCTTGATCAGCATTACACTGGATAGCACTGGAAACCTTGAGACAAGAAAAACAATGAAAAACACAATTTGAACATGAAACACTGCACTTTGTTGTATGCATGAGTTTATAACACAACTATGAAGTGGAGGAAGGATGAATGATAACACTGCATGGTGCTCCGACTGTAGCAGAAAGTGTGAATCACAGGATAGAGAATGATCAAACAACAGTGTCAACACACAGTCCTGTGTATTCATGTACCTGACAGGACAGTTACAGCGGGACCGTGTGTCTGTAACAAACCCAGCATATGAAGAAATCAGCCCTGGGAAACGAACAGAGAGGAGCTCCTCCTTCTCTGATACAGACACTGCAGAAACCAAACTGTGAGAGGTAGATGGGAAATGTAACTTCTGGCTCCTTTTCTGTGACAAACGGAGTCAGACATGGAGGGATTCTGTCCCCTTGCTGTTTAATCTCTACGGTGGAGAATCTCTCCTGACCTCTGACCTCTGAGCCTCCATATTTCACCTCCTCCATCCTTCCTCTCAGTGAGCTGGCTCCCTCCTGGGTTTAGCTGTAGGTGTTCTGGTGTTTAGTTCACAACAGCTCCCGGTCGGTTTACGTCCAGGTTGTGTTGTGCTTGTTAGATTGTTGCTCAGTCTTCTGTTAGTTCAATACTTGGCTTGTCAGTTTGTTTCTTGCAGTGCTTTCCAGTGTTTTCTGCCAGTGTCCTTGGTTAGCTATGAGTTTTTGTAGCTTGAATCCAGTGTCTGCTCTGAGCCAGTTTGAGTTTTGTCCCTGATTTTGCTGTGTTGGATTCCTTCTCTGTAAATAAATATAATTCTTTGGAAACTGCTGGTCTGCCGTGTCTCTGCTGGTGAATGAGTCTCACCATGCAGGTGATGCTACAGTCGCTGTTTGATCCTCCGAAAGATCTACCTTTTTCTAACTATGCAAAGGTTTGACTGGCTGATTGTATTGATTGTGGTTTCTGTTCCAGCAGCTGAAAGCCCCGTGTTGGAGGATTGTCTCCCAGTGGACAGACCTGAAAACTCTGCTCTGGCACCACAAGAACCTGGGTGATTCAGAGCAACAGCGTCAGTCCTGATTATAGATGCAGTATACTGTTACTTCTGGACAGGTGTGGGGCCAGATCTGATCCATGGGGCTTGAATTTACGAATTGAATTGAATGAATTATGCCTTTATTAGTCCCACAAGAGGAAATTTCATTTCAGCCCCGGCAGCCCTTTACAGGCGACCTGACATGGGTGAAAAAAAGAGTAAACTGATTGGGGGGGGGGGGGGGCATAGGGGAATCAACAAAAGGTACATCATTACAGACTGTGCTTCGTAGAGGAAACACAGGACGAGCAACCAAAAGAAAACCAAACCCACGCACACAAGCAGCAAAGACATAAAACAGTTGCATCAGTTCAGCAGATCAGCCTTCGCAGCTTTCTCAGTGCGCCAGGTCAACCTCACTCTTTGTCAGGCAGGTGGCATTGGGAAAGAGAGAAGGTCATAGATAAACAATCCCAGGCCTTGATGATTCCAGGAGGTGTTTTGACTTCCAAGGGGCGCCAGATGCAATCAGTTAGTAGCTTGTTTTGGTGTGGAAGGAGCAGGTTGACCTTCCTTTGCTTGATTCTCAACTTTTTTCAGACAAAAGCTTAAGTTTAACCCTCTCGGTGATGGTGACAACCAACTTGAGTCTCAATCGCCCATAACCCAAATGTCCAGTTTTCGAAAGAGTTTGCACAAACAGTCAGCGTCAGCTTTGCCCGTTGATTTGAAAAGACCATCATCCCTTGGACGTCTTTTGTGGTGGCGGTCTTCTTAATCCTCCAGAAGATCAGGCTGCAGCACGAGCCAATCAGCTGCAGGCCTGTCATCATGAATCCAAAAATGCAAACATTTCTTATGTCCTCCACGGTCAGAGGTGAAAGGCATGTGACCCCCCTCCACTTGCCCCGGGCGTCGATCACATACCCGGCATGCCAGGCCCCGTCCGGGCAGGAAGGTTCCCCCGCTCCTGTGCTCTTTGATGAAAAAATCCTATATATTGCATTGAGAGACCAGCTGATCAATTCCATGGTTGATATTTGGTTTGTTCGAAAAACCAAGTCAAGTGATTTCTCCAGTCAAACAGACGAGACAAGAGTGCAGCAAGCAGAGACAATAGGGAGGGAGAATCAAAGAGGGAGCGATAGTAAAAAGGGTCTGCCTCCTCCGAGAGCCAAACAAGAAGAGGATATAAGATATATCTGATATATCAATACAGACAGACAGACAAGACATGTTGGATTGATTTATTGATAGATTTACAACAGAAGAGGAATTGACTTGTTCCAGCAGTATGAATACACTTCTGAATCAAAATAATAATAATGTCGGAGCGACAGCTTTGCAGAGGAAGCCTTCAGAAGGCAAACAGAAATGAAAAAGCTGCAGATCACACCCATAAACCGAGTGGAAACTATGACAATAAAGAGTATATTTGTCTGTAGAGAAGCATTGTTTGAACTATAATGCAGAGATTTCTCCATTCTATTGATTTATGTTTGTTGTTTGTTTTTATGGTTCATATTGTGGCTTCTGATCTGTCCCAGAAACTATTTCAGAGAATGTCTTCTGTTTTGAAAATCAAACTGAAGTCATTCAATGCAGAGAATGGTATTTCTGGTTAAATGTAATTATAAAGAGCAACTCACTCCGCTTAAAAAAAAAAAAAAAAAAAAAAGAACCTCCGTCAGTGTTTGATGCCCATAACATTACTTACATGGCCACTCGGGGGCGCTTGATTTTAAAATGACCCCATGGTCGTAATTTGAGGCATGAATTAACGACCACTTTGGTCATTTTCTAGGGGAGGACAGTCTCGTATTTCAGTGTATATTCTGGTTTCATGTGAGTTTCTTTACTGATAAAAATGTGTATTTGTCATTTCTTTAGTTTTTCATGGTGGTGGTTGTTGGTCATGTCCAGTGATTTCAGAAGATTTCTCCAATTACTGTGACAGAATAAATACCAAACCAAAGCATCAGTTGGAGCGTGGCTATCGCTGGTGCAAATGAAAAACTTTGGGAACAGTTATACAGTTGGACGAGGATCAGTTGCCAGCAGAGGCGGAGCGTGGGTCTCAGTATAGAGGGGGCGGAGCACTCTTGACAGGCCCTTATGATAGTAATTTTACCATTCAAACAATACCTCATCCTCCCATCAAACAACACACCAATGCTCACTTTCATTGAGCCAAGCAAATCTATATGCCTCAGAAAGCAGAATAAAGTCACAAACCAGTTCACAAACTTGTTCTGAAGAACAAATAGACATAGGCTACTCATGCGCACACACACACACAAATGCAGCCTTACAGGTGTCAATCTCAGAGCGTCGGCTGTCCATGGTGCTGAAAGCTCAGATAAAAAGTCACGGGCTAAATCTGTACCATCTTTGATACAGCTTAAATATAAAACGAACACAGCTGGTCTAAGATTACACAATCTATTCAGATAGATACAGACACAGCTATCTATATCTTTTGGAATTCACGTCTCATAATAAAAAAAATAGACTCAGTGGTCTCTTATAGTTGAGAGCAACACAAGGCACATTCAAATAGGCAGGTGTTCAAGACCACAAAGATAACATTTTTGAAGGTTTCACTGACTCACCAATGGCTCTCTCTGTGCTGGTGCAGTTCAGTTGATTCCTCCATAATCATTGAACATCCTCGAACAAAACAATGCAGAACAATTCAGAACTTTGTACATGCTGTGGTCGTCCTTTAAAGTTTTGCCTTCCTCTCCTTCATGGCGGCACACCTGCCGACCACTTTCTCCTTGTCAATGGTAATGTCACGCTCAACACTCAGCAAGGTGAGGTTTGACAGTCTGGCCTCTGATGTTAGGTTTTGGGTATTACCGCTAGCGGCTAGCATAGCCTCGTCTCCAGTTGTTGGGCTCTCGCGGCCATGGTGCGGTGTTGATTTATTAGTAAGACGTTAGTTGATGACAAGAAGCAACTAACTTCTCTTTTCTCTCTTTTGCTTTTCTCTTGAATGCGCCAGATTGGTGTTTTTTCTTCTCCATTTTTGCTTTTTAATTTCCCTCCAAAGAGTTCAGATCAAGTGCAAAGAAAAAGCTTGTTAATGCGGCACAGCCACTCAGCGCTGGCTTACAGTTCTGATGCATTCATGGACAGGCATAATGTAAGAATTGGCAAATTGGAGCCCATACTCATATGCGTATGCCTTCTCGCACACACTGCAGATTTTAATATAATAATTTATTTAAGATTAAATGTGAACACAATACATGAAACGGGGCCCTATGACCCTGTGGGCCCTGGGGCGACCACCCCCTTGCCTCTGGCTCCGCTACAGGTTGCCAGCAGTGGCGGCTGGTGAAGTTTTCTCTTGAGGGGGCGCACTTAATTTACCATACCAAAAAGCAGTCATTATCACCGGATCATACGAGGGGGTACCCAAAAGAAAACGGAATTTGATCAGAAAACAATAATAATAATGAGTTCTGACTTCTGGCCGTCAAATGTGCTGCAGGTAAGCCTCATGCACATCTGTGAGAAATCGGAGCTCCGAGAGTTACACTGACGCCTGTCAGGCACTATTTATAGCAACAGAGTGCAGAGGAGGTCTGCGATTTTTTCCAAAATGGCGACATTGACTGGGAAGCCAGAGCAGCGCGCAAACATTAAATTCTGCTTTTTGCTGGGAAAAAAACAGCAGCAGAAACACTCACCTTGTTGCAGCAAGCCTACAAGGATGATGCTCTGGGGAAGACTCAGGTCCATGAGTGGTTTGGATGGTTTAAAAAGGGCCAGATGTCCTCGCGTCAGGTGCGCTCAGCCGTGAAAACAATGCTGAGCTGCTTTTTCACTGTCCAGGGTATCGTCCACAGTGAGTCTGTCCCTCCAGGTCAAACTGTAAATCAGGACTACTACATGGAAGTCCTCAAACGGCTCCGTGAGGATGTGAGGAGGAAGCAGAGCGTAGTGGCGGAGTGGAGCCAGTTGATCCGCCACCACAGAGCGCCAGTGGACACGGTGCTGCGCGTCACGCAGTTTCTGGCGAAGAATGAGATGAATCTCCTCTCCCATCCGCCTTATTCGCCAGATGTTGCCTCGAGTGACTTTTTCTTGTTCCCCAAGTTGAAGAAGGAGCTGAAGGGACAGCGGTTTGCAGATGTGGAGGAGGTGACAAAAAATCGCAGCCAGCAAAAAATGGCACAATTACGCACGGGTCTGACGACGCACTCGTGAAGTGGGAGACACGGCTGGAGCGCTGCATTAATGCGGATGGAGACTATTTTGAAGGCGACAGTGATGTTTTATTTTGAAATGTCAGAAATAAAAAGTTAGTCAAATTCCGGATTCTTTTGGGTCCACCCTCGTAAGAATAATGTATAATATGTACACGACTATTTGTGGTATTGCTATGTATCACAACAAGGATACATCTAAATACTACTGCTGAGTCAAATAGACAATCAAATGAAGGTAAATGTTACCAGTTAGTAAATTTGAATTTATCTCCTTAGTGTTTGATGTTTTGATCCAGCTCAGCTAAGGTATAATTGCGACACACAAACCCTTTTCATTAAACAAATCCAGAATGTACAAATATGCAAATACATTTTTTCACTTCAAAATTAAAAAAGTAAAAAAACGAATCATTTTCACAACTTCCAAGAGAGTCAGGTGCTTCTTCTGTCCAGCTTATTGTTTGGAAGGACATATTTATATTTTCATACTCAAAAAACCAAAAAGTAAACCCATACAAATTTACCCAAGAAACATTGGACATTTTGTCACAACGAAACAATTAAAGCATCAGGCTTAAAGTCCAAAGTGCTTCTGTGAGTTACCATTAACTATTTACAATGACAATTAACACAGAGAAATCCTAAGAAGAGGATAAAACTAGGAGAATATATAAAAAAACAGCAGGAATAGTGCCACTTCTGTCAACTGGCATGTCTATTTACAATATTAAATAACAAAGAAAAAAACTAGTAAAACCTCACATGTAAGAGATCAAAACCAGCAAAGATCGTACATAGCTTGCAAGGTGCTTTCCATCACTTCTACTTTTATTTTTTGTATGTAAGTTTTGCCCGTCTATCCTTGAGACATGCAAATTTCTCAATGACTCTATGGTTAAAATCTGGGATCTCCCTGACAAGTTTCTTTTCCACAGAGAGCATGGCCAGTGCATTAAGACGATCCTGTGACATTGTGTTCCTGAGGAAGGTCTTGATTCTTTTCAGCGTTGAGAAGCACCTTTCAGATTCAGCTGTCGTCATCGGAGTTGTGATGAGGATCTTCAGGAGAGCAACAGTCTCTGAGAAAGTGTCCTGAAGATTGTTGCTCATGAAGAGCTGGTACAGAGCCACAGCACCATTACAACCCCTGAACTCTGCATTGCTGAAGATGAGTGACAGTTCGGTTTTCAGCTTGCCCTTGTTGAGCATTGGATAGGCCTCCAAGGTGATGTTGAGTGCAGCTTCAGGGAACTGGCTGGCATACTCCTGGAATCGGTCTCCTTGAAGCAGTGTAGCACTGATTAGGTGTTTGGTGAAGGCAAACCGCTCCTTTGCGTGGCCCAGGATTGTGTCACAAACCTATAAAAACAAAGACACAGATTATATCATAGAGGACCGAGATAAAATTGTCTTGTCCAATTGTTCAGATAACACCTTTCTATGAATATAACACTGTAAAGGACCTATTAAACACACTCCGCACTGGCTGAAACTTGCGTACACGATGTCAGAGCTGTCGTGAGATTTCATCTTTCCGAACGATCACGACCAAATTGATAAATAACTAACCCGTCTTTCATATGGACGTACGACGGGTGTACGCCTGTATACCGCCGTACGACCGTTTGATAAATGAGGGCCAATGTGTTTACCAGAGCCTTAGCTTCCATCTCACCTTTGTAGCTATGCTCTGCAGTTGATCTGGTCCCAGTGCACGGCGCTTCTTCACCGCTGGCTGCTGCAGCACACAGCCATGATGTTCCTCACTGAGAGCAGGGAGGGAGTCTCTGACCAGCCACAGAAGAGAAAAAAAGTTTAGTTGGCAGGAAACTGACAGAAAATGTCACATAGATGAGCACATCAAATATCATTAACGTTGACTCATTATCGTTAATATTAAATGCATTTTTGTTGCAGTCATGTGATGTGCACATGGGTGTGTTTTTCATTTATCCAACACGGCACAGAGAAATAATAATGATGAAAAAATATGTATTAGTACTCATCACTAATACATCCAAGACCTTTAGCATTAAGTGTTTTGGTATTAAGTAACATCAGTCAAGTTTTCTTTCCTCAAAAAACTAGAGTGATACAATGTAATTAAACTGAGAATTGAAGTTAATTAAAATAGTCAAGACTCTGTAATTTAATGATCAGTTAAAAACTAGATCTGGATGGATGGCTTAAAATGACTGATTTTAATCGCAGTATGACATGTTTTGTGGACATGTTTTGTGGAAGGATGCAAAAGGGTTACAAACACTGTTACATACAAATCTATTTACCTGATCCTCTGCACGTTGTCTGTGAAATTCTGTGTCACTCCATGGACAAAGACAGAGTCGATGGACCTCTTCTGAAGTTGGCTGTAGAGCATGTCCACATGAGGCATGATGCGGTGGAAAAGATCAAGGAAGAAGCAGAACGTATCATCCTCCAGGAGTCTCACAAAACCTCCAGCTTCTCGCACAGTGTTGGGATCGAAGTCACCCGAGTCCCTGATGGTTTCAAAGCACTGAAGAAGGTCTTCTTTGTGCTCAAACACAGTATTCACAGCACGGCTGTGGAAGTTCCACCTTACTGTGCTTGCTCTTGGAAGCCTGTGTGCCACCACTCTGTCAAGCACACTGGTCCTCTTGGGAGATCTCGAGAAAAATCCTGAGAATCCAGCCAGGTCAGAGAAGAACTGACCAACTTTTGGGATGCGGGATGTCACCTGCTGCATGATGATGTTGAGCTGGTGAGCGTAGCAGTGGACATAGTGTGCATTCTCATACACATCGCTCACCTTCTTCTGCACACCACCTGTGGCTCCTCTCATGACACTCGCACCATCATAGGCCTGGGAGATGAGCTTGCTTTTCTTGTCATCAGGGACAATGATGTTCAGTCTCTCCAAAAGTGCTGTGGCAATGGAGTCAGCTGTGGCAGACTGCAGAGGTATGAACTCAAAAAATCTCTCCTGCACATCATTCACTCTGTCTATGTGGCGGACCACAAGAACAAGCTGACATTGAGTGGAGATGTCCATAGTTTCATCAGCCTGGATGGATACCAAGTCTGCACACTGAATTTCCTCAATGATGGAGTCTCTCAAAACTGTCAGCATACAGTCAAGGAGTTCATTCTGCACTGTTTTAGATGTCCCTTTAAACACAGTAGCAGTTTGAAGGTGCTCATGGACAGCTGCATCTAGTGACGCTACAAAATCCACCAGTCCTCTGAAAACACTTGGATTTTCTGAGGTTTCGCTCTCATCGTGTCCTCTCAATGCGAGCTCAAAGGCACCACAGAACTTTATGCAGTCTATTATTTTAGACAGGACATGCCTATTTTTGTCGACCTCCTCATTGTGTTTGCGGATCCCGATCCTGTAGCCATCATCAAGCTGAGCAGCGATGTTAGCTCTCCCAAACATGCCCAGACGCATAGCATTTTCCATGCGGCTCCTGGCTTGCTCATGCCTTTTCACTTTTTCAGAAAAATGCTTTAAGTCCACCATACCTGTCTGAATCCACGCTTGATCGGTTCCCTTCGTTTGGAAAAGTAGGCAAGGGAAGCAAAATAAAGCACCTGCCTCACTGTATCCAGTCAGCCAAGCAATCCTCTCATACCAGCTCCGTGAAAAAGAGCGGGTATATTTCCTCCCTCTGTCTTCAAACCGTTGTCTAATTAAGACGTCCGGTCGATCAGGTCCGAGCTCTTTCACCCTCAATTTCTCCTGCAGTGTTCTCCTCTCGAACGGCGTTGTTTTCAGCGACTTCACTGAATTTTCTCTCTCCATTTTCTCCTTTTTTGGCCTTTCTGACTCCGACACCGTGCGATCAACGTCACTTGCTTAGTGGTTTTCACCCGCCTGCCAAATCACTTGTTCTCTGCTGCCACCTCATGGCCGGTGGTGTGTAAAGCGATCAGAGGGGAAATCCGGGCGTCGTCAGAGCGTGCCCCGATGTCTCCTATCTCTTGCACAGAAGAGGAGCGAACTGCGCATGTCAAAGTTACAACGAGAGTCAATGGGGAAAGATCTGTGCCCCCCTTGGCCAGATGTACGTAAAATATTAGGACATTTCTTTTTTTATCTGACTTTTTATTTCACATTATACATATTATTACCTCTCGTCAGACTATATTATCCATGTCTGCCCTTTTAAAACATAGTGTGTATACATGTAAAACATCTTTTAAAAACGTTTTATTAAAGGAAGGGCTGTGTGATTCTATGTGATGTGACAGGGGGGGCGGCGCCCTAGCGCCCTCTGTCGACCAGCTGCCCCTGATTGCCAGTCAAATATTCTTCTCAGAGCAGTCTTTGAAAAAATAGGATTTGTTCCCATGTCAGATGTATGTATTGTTCCATAGAGTCACATTCAGTGAGGTGAAAAGTTGTGAGTGAAGAACATTTTCCAGAACGGCAGTATTTCAAATTCTGATAACGCCATGGACATCTATTGATGATACAATCCAAGGAGAGGAGGAGGAGGAGGAGGAGGAGGAGGAGGAGGAGGAGGAGGAGGAGGAGAGGATCTTCAGGACACACGGCCTCCTCTCTGCTCTCATCTCCAGCTGCAGAGAGATGAGAGGTGATGATCAGAGTGTGTGAAGCAGTCAGGACTTCAGTCCTGTTCAGAGCAGCAGTCAGCAGCTCAGAGCTCATGAAGGACCACCACTGTCAGAACAACACAACAAGCCTGTGGCTCCTCTGATTGGCTGACTGTGTGTCCTCTGCTGTCCAATCCTGAAGCTGCTCAGCGTTCTCCTCTCACAGCCTCACTGAGAGTCAAACACTGGATCTTTGTTCTCAGTGACAGAGACTGACTGACTGTGTTTAGTCCAAACCTGCTGAAAGCAGCATGGACTCACTCCAACCATCTACTGACCTCAGAGTCTGCAGGCTGCAGTCTGGACTCTGCTGAAGATCAACCAGCTGCTGCACATCTGGATCCTGCAGCTGGTTGGAATTCAGGTTGAGATCCTTCAGGTGGGAGGGGTTGGACTTCAGAGCTGAGGCCAGAGAAGAACAGCTGGTCTTTGACAAACTGCAGCCCCACAACCTGAATAAAGAGACAAAGCAGCAGAATTAATGATGAGGAACCAATCAGATGTATTGATGGAGAAATGAGCAGTTCGAGAGTTACGAATGTAACTACGGTTCAATGAATCACGGAGGACACCAGAGGCAGTGCTTAAAGCACTGGAATGTTCCCTTTGCACATGCGTAGTTCGAGTATGTATACCAACAACGTCACTCGTGACCCCTGGGTGACCCAGGAACTGCTATAAGTTTCGGTTCTTGACCCAGGCTCGGTTCTTACGGAATGTTCTTGCGTGACCACGAGGATTCCGAGTGACGGACCGCTCTGGCGGCCCTCTGGGATTCATAGAACCATAGTTACATTTGTAACTCTCATTCTATTTCATCCCTACTGACCGCCAGAGCCGGTGCTTAAAGCACTGGAATGACATATGCCAACTCAGTCATGAGGAATCCCAGGAAATCACCTCACTGAGATGCCTCTGCAGGGCTCAGGACCACCCACAGTGGATGCGGAGGCACAACGTCCAGCCTGTAGAACCTGGAGAAGGTGCCAGGCGCGTCGTGCAGGAGGCGGCAGCACACAGTTCATCCAGGGGTGCCCCCTTCAGGGTGGCCCATGATGTAGACACCTCTCTGGTGGAATTGCAATGCACACCTTGGGGCGGAGGCTGGCCCGTGGCCTGACAGGAATGGCGAATGGTGTCAGATGTCTGCACACTGCCGTCGCAACCACGTAGCTCCTCAGAGCCCTGACTGGGCACAAGAGTGCCAGCCGGTCCCCCGAGCCACTCGGCGGGGGGTCATATTGGGCGAATCCAATAGGCTGGTTGGCCCCTGGCTTCAACCACACTTCAGGCAGGAAAGAGGCATTCGGCAACAGCATGATGCCTGCCCCATCCGAATGCCACCTGAGGCACGCCGGGTGAACAGACAGAGCGTGCAGCTCCCTCACATGCGTCACCATGGCAAGAGCCAGTTGGAACACCGTCTTGCGGGACACCCACTGCAGCTCCGCCGCTGCCAGGGGTACACAGGGAGGCTGACACAAGCTCTCCAGCACCAGATGTAGGTCCCAGGCAGGCGCCTGTGGGGCTCTGGGGGGGCGACGTCCAGGTCGTCCAGGTATAGGATCACCGTCATACCCTGTGTCTTTAGGGTTTGTGTCTTCACAACTCGGATAAAAACCCGTGGTGAGAGGGAGAGCCCGAAAGGGAGCACTCGAAACTGCCAATGGCTGCCCTTCAAATCACAGGAACCGACTGTGCTGAGGTGCAATCAGTACGTGGAAGTAAGCGTCCCTCAGATCGACCAACGTGAACCAGTCCCCTGGAGAGACGGTCCGCAATACTTCCTTCAGCGTCAGCATCCGGAATGGCAGTACCCTCAAGCAGCGGTTGAGGCCCCTCAGATCCAGTATGGGGCGAAATCCCTCAGTTCTATTTAATTTCAGTGAACCTGTAACCATGTGACTTACATCCCCTTGGGTCAGGAGCATTATGCCAAATTAACAACACCTGTGGGTGTGCGCTACACAGTATACGAATAACGCATGTGCACACACTCACCCTCTTTCTTCCTCCTGGTCATTGAGCTTGTGCCGGTATTTCTCTGTGTTCCCACGCAACTCGTCGCTGTTTTGGCTACTGTTTCCCTCGCACCCTTCAAGCGTTCTACGAGTCGTGTGTTACTGTTTGGTGAGTGGTTACTATTCGCTGTCGGCTGCTTTGGCCGACTCGATATGTTACACAGCACTTAGCCTTGTTGTGCTAATGTTACTCTGCTTGTAGCAGTTATAGTGTCGTGTCTCAAGGGCATGCCTTTGCCACCTTGGAGAGGTATCGCAGCTCTTATTAAGGTCTGCTCTCCATGTTTCTTTGATTATTCTGGCCTCTATTCAGTCCTGGCTACTGCTGTATTCAGTGTGTTTTTTCTGTGTGCTGACCCTGACAGTTCTCCTGTTGCATCATGGCTTCTGAGGGGAACCACATGGATTGTGCTCCTGAGGACTCCTTTCCACCTGCTCAGGACCCTCCTCCTCATAAGGCAGTGCAGAAGTCTGGGACTAAGCGGAAGGTGGACCAGGCCTGTGACCCCAGGGTGGACTCTTTCCAAGCTCAGTTGGATGCTATGCGTAAGACCATGGACACCATGGCTGCTGCACAACAGCATTTGCTGGATGCCCAGGCCCGCTTGCAGGCTGATGCAATCTCTCTGGCTGCTTCCGGCAGGATGGGTAAGACCAACAGCTCGGGCTGTGGCTACTCAGCCTTGATGGACGATTATGACGACAACGAGGAGCAGGCTGTTTCACTGGACGACTTTCCTTGTGACGGACATTCGTCAGTGACTTTGGATTTCTCTGTTATAGCCCTGCTGACACGTGCTGCTGGTGCTGCGGGTCTCCCTGCTCCGCCCTCTCCACCCAGGGCTTCGGCTTCGGATAGAGGCCCTGGTCGTCAGGGTCATGCTCTTTTGCCTGTTTATTCAGATTTTGTGTCCCGTCTCCGGGAGTCATGGGCACGGCCACAGGATGCTTTGACCCGACGCTATGGTGCCGCTGAGCATGGCTTAGATGGGGCCCTACATGTGGGTTCGTCATTTGCACTCCTTGCTGAGGCGTCTCCTGATGGCAGAGCTGTTCACCACCCTAATAAGAAGTGCAGGGCTACTGATGGCTTGGTGGCTAAGGCTTACCAATCTACTGCTGTGGCTTCGAGGCTGGCAAATACTAATGCTCTGTTGCTTGTGTATTTGGAGGGCCTCATCCGGGATCTGGATTCCAAGAGCCCGTCTGAATTGCTCCCTGGGCTGTCCACTGTCGTGGATACGGTTATTCAGGGAGTGGGTGCACAGGTTACGGCCCTTGGTACCCCCATGGCCCAGATGACCCTCGCTCGATGGCACATCTGGCTGAGTCAGACCGGTCTGTCGGATGCTGAGCGTGCAGCTGTTATGGGGTCGAGTGCTTCGCCTGGTCAGGTGTTTGGCCCTGTTGCTGAGGCTGCATTGGATAAATACCAGAAAGTGAGACAGCCGACCCGTCGCCAGCAGCTATCCAGACCTGGTTCTCGGCTTGCCCCGGAGAGAGGTGTGGGTTTTCAGAGATCCTTCTCGCAAGGTCAAGGTTCGTCTCAGGATTTTCAGGGTGGCTGACCTGCTTTTCTCCCACCTGACCGACTGCGGGTGTGTGGCCGCTACAGGGGCGATACATCCTCTGGTTTCCCAGGAGGTGCAGGGTGGGTTTTACTCCTCCTACTTCCTTGTCCTGAAGCGCGCAGGGGGCATCCGGCCCATTCTGGATTTGAGGCAATTGAACAGATATCTGAAGGTGCTTCCCTTCAAAATGCTCAAACTGCAGACCTTGTTTCAAGTCGCTTGGCAGGGGGACTGGTTCACAACCATGGATCTTCAAGATGCTTATTTCCACATGCCCATTCATCCCGATCATCGGCGGTACCTGCGGTTCATGTTCCAAGGTGTGACCTACAAGTACAATGTGCTGCCATTTGGCCTGTCCCCATCGCGTCGGACTTTCACAAAGTGCATCGACGCTGCACTTTCGCCTCTCAGGACACAAGGCATCCTCAACTATCTGGACGATTGGTTGGTGTGCGCTCCTTCCCTAGAGCTCGCCCACAAACACACTTCTGTTGTTTTGGCCCATATGGCCTCCCTTAGTCTACATCTCAATGTGGACAAGAGCAACCTGGTGCCCGGCAGGTCCGTGGTGTATCTGGGGTTGTTTCTGGACTCTCTCTCTATGACAGCGTGTCTGACGCCCAAGCGGGTGTCTGCCATCAGGGAATGCGCAATGAGCTGCCTGGGTCGGCGCGCTGTTCCTGCTTGGTTGTTTCAGAGGCTGCTGGGCCTCATGGCAGCTGGTGCGCAGGCGGTGCCTTTAGGGCTGTTGCACACAAGGCCACGTCAGTGTTGGTTTGTGAGCCGGAACCCGTCCATGCCGAGAGACCGATTCAAAATGCTTATTTTGCCTTTTAAAGGTCGGCAGGTTCTTGCCTGGTGGATGACCTCTCCGGCCATCATGGCAGAGGTCCCCTTGGGCCTTGGGCCACTCAGGGTGACTGTGACCACAGATGCCTCCATGACAGGATGGGGCACCGTGTGGGAAGGACGGTATGCCAGGGGGACCTGGGATCCTGTGTGTTCGACTTGGCATATAAATCTGCTGGAAATGGAGGCAGTCCATTTGGCCTTGCAGCATTTTCTGCCATTTGTAAGAGGCAGGGAAGTGATGGTGAGAACGGACAATACGGCAGTGGTGTCCTACATCAAACGCCAGGGCGGTCTGACATCTCCGTCACTGAATGCCAGGGCACCTCATCTCCTTTAGTGGGTCCAGTCAGAGGGGATGTCCTTGAGAGCTTTCTACCTTCCGGGACCTCTGAATGTGAATGCAGGTGGTTGACCAGATCTGGCGCTGCTTTAGTCAGGCCGAAGTGGATGTCTTTGCCACAGCAGACAACGCTCATTGTCTCCTCTGGTTTTCAATGATCGGCCCACCAGAGACGTTGGGGACGGATGCACTGAGCAGTCTTTGGCAGCAGGTGCTTCTTTATCCATCTCCCTGCTCTGCTCAGCAGAGTGAGGTTGTTGCAGGCCCAGGTGCTCTTGGTGGCACTGAACTGGCCTCAGAGGCCGTGGATGTCCGAGGTTTACGAGATAGTGGAGGGGGACCCATGGCAGATTCCGACTAGACTGTATCTGCTGTCTCAGGGGCAGGGCAGAATTTGGCATCCAAGACCCGAGGTGCTAAGCCTTCATGTTTGGCCCTTGAACGGCGACACTGGAGCAATCTTGGACTGAGTGGGCCTGTAACTGACACTTTGGAGGCCTCACGGGCTCCCTCCACCAGACGCCTTTATGCTTGCTGGTGGACGGTGTTTCATGAGTGGTGCCACGGTTCTGCTGTGGACCCTGTGACCTGTGACATGACAGTGGTGCTCTCCTTTCTTCATCACCTCTTGGACAAAGGTCGGTCTGAATCTTCGCTGAGAGGTTATCTCGCTATTTCTGCCCCTTATGTGCGTCATGAGGGGCTATCGCCCGGGGCTCGTCCTCTCGCAGCTAGGTTTTTGAAGGGAGTTTGGCGGCGGTGTCCCCCCAAGAGTCGCTTGCTTCCATCACGGGATCTGCAAGTGGTACTCCATGCTCTGTGTTTTCCCCCGTTTGAGCCTCTGTCTGTTTTGGACCTGTGGTGTCTCTCAATGAAGACAGTTTTCCTGCTTGCCATCTCATCTGCCCAAGAATGGGTGAGCTTGCGGCTCTCTCTGTTGGAGCGGGTTGCCTTGTAGTGAGGACAGGGTGGTTCATCTTCTGCCGAACACTGCTTTTCTGCTGAAGTTATTGCCTAGAGGCTTTGTGGCCAGGTCGTTGGTGACTGAGACCTTCTCCCCCCCCACCTCATTCTTCAGAGGAGGCAATGAGGCTTCACTGTTTGAGTCCTGTGAGGGCTCTGAGGGCTGATGTGACCCGAACTAATGCATTTCACTCGGTGGACAGCCTTTTTTAGTGTTATGGTGTGGCTGCTCAGGGCAGGCCTGTTTCGAAACAGCGCCTGGCGCACTGGATTGTCAACCTTATTGCGCTGGTGTATGAGCATTCAGGACATGCCCTCCCACGTGGGGTTGTTGCTCACTCCACATGGGGCATGGCTGCCTCCTGGGCACTGTTTAGAGGTGCTCCATAGGCTGACGTGTGTAGCACTGCTGGATGAGCATCTTCCTCAACATTTGCTAGATTCTCCAGGTTGGATGTGCCTGCTTCCACCATCCCCTCCTCTGTGTTGGGGGCTGCAATGAATGGATGACACTTTGCGTTTGTGATTACTGTGGCTTTTGTGTTACGTTGCTTATCATTGATTGGTGCCCACTTCATGTTACCGTTAAGCAATAAAGACTGTTTGACCGTTGTCAACTGTGCTTTTGTGATCTGTTTATGTCACTGGTGTCCCTGTGGGGTTTATGCACACCTTTCTCTTGACTTCTTTGGCATACTGTTGTCACATGGTTACAGGTTCACTGAAATGAAATAGAACGAAGAAGAATTCGGTTCTATGAATGAAAGTGAACCTGTAACCTTTGTAGTCACTCGTTCGGCGTTGCCTGGTTCCGTCCAGTCATTTGAAAGAGGGTGAGTGTGTGCACCCGCGTCATTCATATACTGTGTAGCGCGCACCCAAAGGTGTTGTTAATTTGGCATAATGCTCCTTGAGACAAGGGGATTTAAGTCACATGGTGACAGGTTCACTTTCATTCATAGAACCGAGTTTACATACGTAAACCATCGTTTTCTTGGGCACGAGAAAGTGCACAGAATAGAACCCCCTGGGTCCACCAGGGGGTCTACCGTCTCAATCATCCCCTTAGCCAGGAGGGTGGCCAGCTCCTGGTCCAAGGCTCGAGCCTTCACTGGGTCTCTGATGATGGTCACAGTGGCCCGGCCGGGAATGGGGTGCCAGCGTTGGAACTACAGCTGGTATCCCTGGGTCAAGGTGAAAACCACCTAGGGGGCTGTGGCCATAGCCATCCAGAGCCTCAGCTGCTGATCGGCGAAAGAACCGACGACCGGCACTCGGACATCAATGCCCGGCCCCCCGGCCACTAGGGGCGCCTGCAGGGCGGCCGCTGTCCATCTCTGAACACCGGCTCCTCCACCGTATGCCACACCCTATTCTCAGGGGTCAAGGGAAGGGGGCCCACGCTGCTGCACAACCAACAACACCAGGCACAACATGCTGAGGTCATGACCAGCAGAGAGAGCGGCCACCAGCCAGCACTCCCTCCTCCTGCCTGACTGTAACGCCACACACACGCAGGGCAATGACAGCGTGGAAGCTGAGGGAAGGGGCCCACCGCCGCCTGCACAGCAACCGCAGCTGAGCCCATTGGAGCCACGGGCACCTGGGGAAGCACACGCTAGCGCAAACGCAGAGGGAAGCTGGCAACCGGGCAGCACCACACAAGAAAAAAACAGTCGACCGGAGAAACCTGCTCCCCACTGCCCCGCAGTGGCACCACCAGTCAGAGTATCAGGTGCCCGGGACGGAGGTGCAGTAAGCTGAGGGTAGGGGGTGTGCGCCGCCTGCACAGCAAACAAAGTGGGTGCGGGAGGAAATGATCGTGGCAACGCCGAGCAAGGGTTTTGGAGAAAAACGACAGGGTGGCAGGCCGGAAACGTCGGCCACACAGCAACACCCGCTAATCAACACCAAGGAACAAGAGGCTATGCTGCAGCCTGGGTAGAACACAAAGCGACACTGCTGTGCAAAGAGCGCAGACAATGCAGGTAGCACAAGACCACAACTAACGGAGATACCGCAACAGCATAGATACTACAAATAGCGAAGTGCCGCAAACAGCGTAGGTTCCGCAAACAGTGTACTGTAGGTACTGCAACAGCGTAGCTACTAGCACAAGCAAGCTACAGCAACCACTCACCAAGGCCCAGCGCCTCAGCGGGGCCAACAACCCCGACGCGGCAGACCACACCGGCCACGTATCAGACAGCCCAGCTACTTAGCCAGCCAGGTGGAGGAAGCACAAGGGCGTACCGACGCAGGGAAGAAGCGCTCCCCATGGGACCAACCCCCACAGCCGGCGGCCATCCAAACCAAAGGGAGCGTCCACGTCCCGATGCCTTTTGTACTTCCCGATAGTAACCGCAACCTTACCGTAATCCGGTGATTGCGAATGATTTCACCATGGAGATGCCTACCGCAACAACCAAGTGTTGCGGTGGAGAATCAGGTCAGCTTCAGTTAACAGCCTTTGGAGCAGCATCTACAGCTCCAACCAGAACAGTCACAAGGCTCCCAAGAATGCAGAATAGGCATGTCCCAATGCTTCAAGCCTCGAACCAAACACAAGAACAAAAAAGGGACCGAGCCTGGGTCAGGAACAAGAACTTCTAGCAGTTCCTGGGTCACCCAGGGGTCACGAGTGACGTTGTTGATATACATACTCGGAACTACGCATGCGCGAAGGGAACATTTAAGCACTGCCTCTGGCGGTCAGTAGGGATGAAATAGAACCATATTACTGAGTCCTGATCAATGAGCTGTTGTGTTGTTGTGGACACACACATCAGTCAGCTGCTGCTGAGATCAGTCCACTCTTATCAATGCAGGATCAGAGTTTCAGATCACAGCTGCAGACAAATATTCTCCTTCTGCAACAGGAACACACAGTCAACTGACCCCAGAGTCTGCAGACCACAGAGTGGACTCTGCAGAAATCCACACAGCTGCTCAATTCCTGAATCCTGAAGAGGGTTCCTGCCCAAGTTCAGAAGTTCCAGATGTTCCAGGAGGGAGGGGTTGGACTTCAGAGCTGAGGCCAGAGAAGAACAGCTGATCTCTGACAAACTGCATCTCTCCAAGCTGAATAAAGAGAGAATGAACTGAGATTAGAGGACAAAGTCTGATGTTGAAGTGATTGACTGTATTTCCATGCAGTCAATAACCCTTTCAAAACTGGAAAATTATTAAAGCCAGGGTTGACGATCTTGGAAAACTAGCGTTAGCATGAAGCATCTCCCCAAGGCTCTGCCGAGCGAGCTCCGCCCAGCTCCCACCCCATTGGCGGAGCTCCCGTTGGGAGTGGAGACGCGGAGACGTTCACGGCGCGTGCGGTGCGCGCGGCACTTCCGCGTCCAGTGCGCTCCTAGCCTCAGCGCTTCGTTTCTTCGTTTTTCTTTATTTGCACAATGCCAAGGTATGGCGCACTGAACGGTGAGTAAACTTCCAAACATTCGTCTCCGCTGTTCTGCAACGACGCTCCATCCTTCTACGCGCGCACTGAATCAGGGTCAGTGCACGCGTACATGTACGCGCAGGGGGCAGGTCGAACGGCGAAGGGATTTGATTGGTTTAAAAAAAGGTGTCCCCTCAAGACTATTGGTTGCTGTTTGTCCCGTTGTACTCCTGCTGTAGATAGCGGATATTTTCCAAAGTACTTTAAAAACACGCTATGAATTGTTTCCCATCGGGTCATAAAGATCATTTTAACCAGTATTTAAAAAAATATATCTCATTCAAATCGCCAACCCTAGCTTTAATAACATGGTTACGCTCAGTCATATAAACATCACCAAAATCCTGAATATGTTCATATTCTGGTTTTAAAAACCTGAATTAGACTCCTGGGTTCCTCCTTTTCTAACCTGAATATTTGGTCATATCAACACATATCAGAATTTCCCCTTTGAAAGGAACATTCATTTGTGTTCTACTCATGTTCTATGCGGCAGCTGGTGCCAAATCCACCGGAAACACAAACACAGAGGTAAACAAACACAGTGAAAGTCAGACACAGTTGCAGCACCATACCACTGGAGCCAGGAGGAAACAAACGACTTCATTATACGGTGGCGTGGATGTGTATGGCACAGCACCGGCTCCATTTCCACTCTCTTCTTCACATTCTCTCCTTGTATTAAAGGGGACAGATTATGCTATTTTTCAGTCACATCATATAGGTCTCAGAAGCCCAAAAATATAATATTTAAATTTGTTTGCCCCAAATTCATCCTTTGTTCAGAGTTTCAGCAGTCTAAAAAGTCGCTCTGACGAGCCTCCTCAGAACAGGCTGTTTCTGAGCCTGCTTTCCGGTATGCACTTGAACGCGTCTGTCCATGCCTACACACACACACACACACACACACACACACACACACACACACACACACACACACACACACACACACACGGTGGGGGGCACAGTCAGGGGGAGGAGTTAAATCCACTTATTTCAGGATAAGTGGACCCAACTCAAACTCGACCGTTTCAGCAGGCATTTTCACAACATGTGGTGTAGCAAGACATGGAGGAAACAGACAATTTTCAAATTTGAAATCACAATGAGGCTACGGCAACACATACTACTATAAGAAACTCTTCACAAAGTGAAAAAAAGCATAATATGTCCCCTTTAATGAAGACAATGAGGAACAGTAGTGTTCAGTACTGCTGCTGGGTCAGAACCAGCAGCAGCCAGCAGGAGGAGAAGAGCTCTCATCAACATGCTGCAGAGCTCAGTCCACTCCCTCTCATCACTGATATATAGAGATAGAAACTTTATTTCCCTTCTTCACTAAAAACAGAAGTTTGTCTTGGACATGGCTTCATGACAGATTAAAAACACTCATTCAAACATTCAAACACAACAACAGATGGAGCTGGCGCATGTCAGCTGAGTATTTTTTCTTTGTTCCGCCTTTTGTTTTGACTTCCACCAGAAGTCGTGCTGCTCGGGGCGTTTAAAAGTGGCGCCACCTGCTGTCAGTTTGGAGCTGCTCCCTGGATCAGCGCACACACTATGAACGGGCTCCGGCCTGCTTCTCCTTGTCTCTGCTTTGGAAGCTTGGCAGATGTTTCATATGACGTTGCTCTGTGTTTCCAGCAGGCAGCATCAGAAATTAACCTCAGGTCTCAGCTGTGATCAGTGGAGGACATGTCAACTGCCAAGGTTACTGGACAGAAAGCCAACAAGTCCAGAATCTGCAGAGTTGCTGAGAGTCTGGAGCTCCAGCTGGGAGATCAGTGACAGCTTGATCCAGGAGAGATCAGCCTGCTCTGAAAGCTGAAGGTCAACATGGAGCGTGTCAGAGGTTCACAGTCAATGATCCACTGCAGCTCCTTTCTTCTTCTAGCAAGCTTTGAAATGTGGAGCTGCACACGGCTCTGCCTCCGTCACAGGACTAAATAGCAGAGAAGAAGCTCCGTTTCTCCTGGAGATCCTCAGAGTGGATCACTCTCTGATCAGCCGACCCCGTGTTTCCACCGGACGCGACACAAATTTTTCGCGTGATGACATTACATACAAGCTCAATGTAATGACGCGATTGTTGCTCAATCTTGAGCGGCGAGCGATGACGTGGCGAGTGACAAGTGTTTCCAGCGAAAATTTGCATGCCAGTGGACTTGCACTGCCACTCGCCGCTGCTCCCCGCCTGATGATCGCTGCCCGTTGCTTCATTGCTTGATGCTCGAGTTGAAATAATTAAACTTTTCAAGCGAATTCGCGCCAGGACAGCCTATCAGCGTGGAAGTCTTCACGGACGTGCTGATGCAGGGCATGCAGGGCTCCGACCACACAGAACAGTTGGCGTGATGCCAAGGCGAGCGGCGTGTGGTGTGCCTGATTTCATTTGTTCACCGCTTCAGGTGGAAACCAGATGTCAGCCTGAAGTAGCGCTGGAACCAGCCATGGTCTGGGCGCGGCTCCTGCAGAAGATGGGGGAACTCACCGAGCTCATACCGCCTCCCTAGGGCAGCATGCAGCCAGAAGCGATGCCGGCGCCTCGGCCGCAGCCGGAGCTGACTTCCTCATGCCAAATACAGAGCAGCGATGGTGTCAGGCGGAGCATCTCAATCTCAACCTTTATTTGTAAAAACACTTCTCATATTCATAAAAACAACGCAAAGTGCTGAACAGTAAAAACAGTCATAAAAACAAAAAAGAACAAAAACCGCACGATCGATCAGTACACACACACACACACACACACACACACACACACACACAGACAGCTGGGTGCACACAGGACTGTGGGACAAACCGCACCAGCGATAAAACTCGAGCGTCTAGCGCGGCGCGATTTCATTTGTTGTGCGAGTGCAGTCACGTTCACCGTGTCCTGGAGAAACACGGCGTGATGTCTGCACTTCAGTGTCAACACAACTTTCACTGAAACACACTCAAACATGGAGTCTAACCTCAGGGTCTTCAGGCGACAGCGTGGACTCTGCAGAAAACCACACAGCTGCTCAACTCCTGAATCCTGCAGAGGGTTCTGGCTCAGGTCCAGATGATTCAGGAGGGAGGGGTTGGACTTCAGAGCTGAGACCAGAGAAGAACAGCTGATCTCTGACAAACTGCAGCTCTTCAACCTGAATAAAGAGAGAAAGCAGCAGAATCAATGAGGAGGAACCAGTCAGATGTATTGATGGAGAAATGAGCAGCTCCACATTACTGAGTCCTGATCAATCAGCTGTTCTGTTGTTGTGGATCTTCATTACACACAACATTCACACTCCTCCTCATGTCCACACACACACACCAGTCAGCTGCTGCTGAGCTCAGTCCACTCTCTCACTGCAGGATCAGCAGTGGTGGGCACAGCTAACCAAAAAGTTAGCTTCGATAACCGTTCTTCCGCTAACTGAAAAGTTAGCTTCGATAACGCTAAACCGATAAACTGCTCAAAGATTTAGCTGAAGCTAACGATAACCGCTAACCACTAACGCCTGGTTCACACAGGACACGCCGCCCGCGGAAGCGGCAGCGCCGCGCACTGAGTTTCGGATCGCCGCCCCTGTTAACCTATCTGACAGGAGCTGCGGGGTAGCGCTGCGCGTGCGGAGCGGCTCGCGCTCTGCAGCGCGCCCACTCCGCTCCTCTATTTTCTCCGCGAGCCCCGAGCGCCGAGAGCGCATAGGGGATTATATGTTGACGTCGCACCATGACGCAAGCATGTACGCGAGTCATCCAAATACCCCTAGAATCTTGAGTTCCAGGGCTTTCTAACAGTTTTTTAATCGTTTCAATAGGACAAACGGGGCGGGAGTTCTATGCATTACAAAATCCATGTTTTTTCGAAACAATTTTTGGCGTTTTTTTAACCGTACAGAAGAGACTTTTCATTACTTTGCACAGTAACGGAAGCCAACCCAGTCTCACGGCAATTCGTGCTATGAGTCACGTAAATTAATCTATTGAATCGCGTCCGGGAGCATGATTTGCACTTTTTTTTCGTGTCCCACGTCACTCTTTTTAAACTACTACATTTCAATGAGAGTCGCCTGGCCACGCCCCCCTCGCGATTAAACGAGGCATAAGCTATTGTTTCTTTTATCCAGACACTCAAATAATATCCAGCATTACTGTTATTGCCCTGTCCACGCTGAAGGTAACTTTAAAGATGTGTGCAGCCACATAGCTGAACAGGAAAATGCTGGAAACATCGCGATCATATCCACTCAAATATAAAAGGGGAGAAAAAAATTATCCACTCTCTGTATGGTGGAAATACATATTGGCGATCTACGTGGTTACATTCTCAGTTCAAATGTGTTCAATAGTGAGCAAAGTGACATAACAAAGCGACTTTGACCGGGGAGGAACGGACATGCAGCGCAGGAGGCACCTACGACTGGTTACCGGCAAGTTGTAGTTCTATCTTCAAAATACCCCTTATCCCTAAGTAGAAGAGTAAAACACAAAAAAAGTACATTTAGGGGTTTAGAGTGATGAGGAACATGCTTCTTTGTATTATTTTTTGAAATGAAACTGACATACATAAGTGAAATTTAGTTCTTACCACATATCGTGATGCCCCCTGCTGACGATAATATCAAGTCAAACCTGACAGGATAGTGGAGTTCAAGAGCTTTGTATAACAGTTGCTCCCATGATTCTAGCATTTTTCATTGTCAAAATAGAAGCTTTAAAAGAAGAACCAAAGTCAAAGTTCAAAGGTCAATATCTCTGAGCAGGAGCAAATTCAAACTTCCAGTCTGCCATAATTTTACTCCCCTGATCAAGTCCTTTACAGCATGTTGGCAGATGCGGACTTTCGGTCTCAATAACTCTTTTAACAAAACGTCAGTAACATACAAAGGGCGCCTCCATCCCATCGTTGTGAGGTGGACTACATGCTGCAAGCTCATTTTCATTAAAAGTATCTGTCTATCAAGCAGCAGAAGCAAAATTGTTTTCGATTAGGAGCCGTTGGTGCTGCGGGGTTCAGGGACCGTCTACAATTTACAAGACGCTGCAACAGTGAAGACAAATGCCACCAAAAAAAAAAAAAAAAAGACAGTACAGGGATTCGCTGCAGTGTCACCAGAATCACTACAATCTTAAGTAATTCTGTAGTTAACCTTAGTAATTCTGAGCACTTTTCTTTTTTATAATAAAAACTGTTGTAGTTTAGACAAGCTATTAATATTGAAAAGGTGAGTGTATGGCAGTTATTTCAATTCCCTGTCCCAGTAATATTTGTTTGTTGTTGCTCACTCTTTTTTCTGTTTATTGCAGTAATTCTGAACACTTTTATTTTTCTTCCTGGTTGAAGCAGCTTTGTTTGAATCTATAACAATAACATAACTGTATTTAAGTGTAAAGTTAAAGCTATTTATATTGAAAAAGGTGAAACTTACGTTTATTTGACAGTGATTTCATATTTCTTAAATAAAAGGTAAACATTTAATTTATTGTAGCTTTTATTTCTAAAATGTTATACTGGAGGAGCTTCCTGGATAAATAATTTCTAGTTTTACAGGTAGTACATTATCTACATGATTCTTAACAGTTTTTCTAAGGTTTTTGTATTATTTATATCGATATCGGACTTATACTGTATCGACCGAAATTAAGACCTATATTGTGATAACATTTTTGGCCATATCGTCCAGCCCTATATCAGCTACATTTTTTCATCCGTCACCAGTGTTATCATAAAGTCAGCTCGTCTACCGTCTTCATATGTCTACCGTGGTCAGACGGCCAGGGGTGGCCGGCGCGTGTGTCCGGTCGCCTGCCTGCAGAGCCGAGCCTGGAGGCTAGGCCGCTGGGTCGGGAGAACCGTCCGAAACAGCGGCCGCGCTGGGTGCCGTGCTGGGCGGGGGGCCTCCATGGCCTTTTGGTCCGGGGTTGGATGTTCAAAGCTCTGCTCTGTTCTGCTCTGATGGGATCTGCTGTGCTTAGCTCTTCTCTTCAACTTAGCCACAATTAGCTCGGATGCTGGAGCCTCTCCCGTCAGCGGTTGTGCGTGCCCCGCAGCCCACGCACAGCACTCCTTGCCCGGCTTGGAGACCTCCAGAGACTCTCGGTGAGGAGAGACTTCCAGGAGCGCCCCGGGGTTGGATGCTCAAAGGTCTGCTCTGCTCTGATGGGATTTGCTGCGCTTGGATCTTCTCTGACACCTCGCTAACTTAGCCACAATTAGCTTGGATGGGAACGTCGCGGAGCTCCTCTCCACCTCCGTGGTTATGCGGCAGGTCCCCGTGCGCTCCGCAGTCGGCACAGAGCGCGTCTCCGCCCGGGAGCAGAGATCCAGAGCTCTCCCATCAGCCTCCGTGGAGCAGCTCCAGGCCGTTTACCCAATCGGCCCCTGGAAGCCGTGGCCTGCTTCACGCGCCTCCGTGGAGCAAGCCGCGGCGGGCGGAGACGCGCTCCGTGCCAGCCGCGGAGCGCGCGGCGAACCGCCGCATAACCAGGGAGGCACGTGAAGCAGGCTGCAGCGCGGCTACTGGAGCTTTCCCGTCACCTCCGTGGAGCAGCTCTTTGCCATTTACCCAATCGGCCCCAACTCGGCCCCTGGAAGTCAGGCACCCGGGCACCGTGACAGCCATGGCCGACTCAAAGTGCCTCTCTGCTGGGGAGAGGAGCTTTGCAACGTTCCCATCTGAGCTAATTGTGGCTAAGTTAGCGAAAACTGTCAGCTGACCCAGCTGAAGACAGTAGACGAGCTGTCTTTATGATAACACTGGCGATGGATGAAAAAATACAGCCGAAATGAGCGACTTAGCAGACATTATGTACCACGCTGAAGCTCCCCTGCCGTGGCCCCCGCTAAATCGGTTGGATCTAAATAACTTCTGGAGGACTCCGAGGTGCACGATGTTTGTCTGAGTGAGTATATGAGCATGCACACACCTATAAATAATATCCAGGTGTCAAAAAACCGGAGTTGCCCTTTAATATTCTATGCATTTGAAATGTAAATACTTGACTTGGTTTTTCTATCCATTTATTAAGCCCCAAAAAACCTGTGAAGCTCTCCAAAATTACACAGAAGATGATGTGAGCAGTGCCTCAAACAGTGATGAAGAAAATGAGGAGGTGGAAGACTTACCCACAATTTCTTGCAGGACTGACATTCAAGAGGTAAATCCATAAACATGGACAGTGATACCAAGCACTCTGAACTCCCCTTACATAAGACCAATGACATTTTAAGATGAAGTAATGGGCCAATGTTAGACATTTTGTGAGTTTTAAAATGTAGGGGTTATGGTTGTCAAAAAATCAATTCATCAACACCAAATCAATACTAAAGCTGCTATTGAGACAAGTAATTCCATTTTTCTGGGATCAGTACTTTGTCATTTTAAATAGGCTCCCTCCCAATGCTGCATGCCATTAACTTCCACATTTGCTTCATCCTTCCAAAGAATAGGGGACAAATGCTGCATTGCATCATTTCCTTACCTTAAACTTCAAGTAATTCTTTTGTTTGTTATTACATTGTAGGCCTTCAATGATTTTGGCCAAAGTACCACAGAAGATGAAGAAAATGGGGAAGATGAGGAAAACTCAATTACAGATTATAAAGCGGTAAATTCATACTTCACCCAAATTTTAGCTTGAGTGAATTAAATTCCAACGGTAACAAATAGTCTTTACTGATCTTTTTTTTTTTTTTTTTTCCCGCCTGTAGAATGAAGAATACCTGTCAGATTCTGAAATGGTCTCCGACAGCAGAGCAGCTGAAAACAGCGTAAGTGATTGTCCTTAGGAGTCATTTTCTGCTTTAATCATACACTGTAAAATAGCAGTCAGTGATTACCTTGACTTTGTTAAAACTAGTCAACATACAGATAAGGGCTCCGGAAATTCCATTCTCAGTAGACTTCACATATGCAAAGTATTTGGCTGACAAAAAGTTTGCCTGTTTGTACGCACCAAATACATATTGTTGGCACATTTTTACTGTAAAATTGTTTCATATCATACAATGTGATATCCTGGATTTTTTCACATTCTGTCTCTCACAGTTGAAGTGTACCTGTGATTAAAATTACAGACCACTCTTATCTTTTTAAGTGGGGGGACTTGAAGATCTTTTTGGCTGCCAAAGACCTTTTAGCCCCACTGCAGGTTTTAACTCCTCTTCTGGTCATTATTGGTCACAGGCTCATCATTCTTAACATCCAAGTGTCTGTCTTTACACAAGCAGCATCAACCTAAAGTTTTCCTTTCACGTTGTATATTTTTCTTTCATATTCTCCTTATAGAACCACATGGTTGTGTAACCACGAACATGATTGATTTAAAAAAAAAAAAGTTGTCATTACTATTCTCTGAAAAAATGTCATGATTAAATCAAAAATTCTGTCAGGATGTGGAAACTTATGAGCACAACTATTCTCACCTAGGACAGAGGAGGAGGAGAGGGCGGAGGAGGAGGAAGAGGAGAGGGCGGAGGAGGAGGAGGAGGAGAGGACCGAGGAGGAGGAGGGGACGTCGGAGAGGATGGAGGAGAATCTGGAGAAGCTGAAAAGCCTTTGTATCCAGGTGCAACAGTTTCAAAAGGGGAAACATTACTGATGCTGATGTCTTTTCTGCTACGGCACAATTTATCGGGAGAAGCAGTTACTAATTTACTTGAAATGCTCAACATAATGCTTCCTGGTATGATTCCTCCATCACATTACATGCTCCAGAAAGAATTTGGAAGGCCATCTTCATATGAACTTCATTTTTATTGTGAACACTGTTTAAAGTACTTTGGTGTTCAGGCTGACTGCCCCCATCAATGTGACTCCTGCAATGAACTGTTTGATGTGGATGCTTGCCTGAAGAAAGGCATCTATTTTCTTGTGTTACCTCTGCGTGCACAGATTCAACAGCTTCTGAAAGAACACAGTTTGAGTCTTAATCGGCATTATACAAAGTTGGGGATTGTCTCTGATGTACAGTCTGGTGAAGAGTATAAGAAATTATGTGACAGTGGTGTTCTTGGGAAAAATGACTTAACTTTAATATGGAATTGTGATGGAGCACCAGTATTCAAAAGTTCCAAATGCAGCATTTGGCCAATTCAGTGTCAGGTCAATGAACTGTCCCCAGACTTGAGAAAAAAAAACATTTTGATGCCAGCATTATGGTTTGGGCCAGGTAAGCCCTCTATGTTTACATTACTAGCACCATTTGTTAAAGAAGCATCTTTATTGGAGACTGAAGGTGTTGCCTGGAAAGACAAGCAGGGAAACCATTGCGTTTCTAAAGTATTTGTGGTTATTTGTAGTTCTGATTCTGTGGCTCGTTCTTTACTTCGTAACACAAAGCAGTTCAATGGTTTTTATGGCTGTGATTTTTGCTATCACAAAGGCGGCAAAACATATCGGTACAATAGACCGGAACCTCCCTTGCGTAATGAGAAGGATCATTTTAGTCATGCAATGTCGGCAACTGTGGAAGAGCCAGTGTTTGGAGTCAAAGGCCCTTCTCCTTTAATGAAGCTTGGTCACTTTCAAATGATAAATGGTTTCATTCCTGAGTACCAACACAATGTGTGCCTCGGTGTGACTCGACAACTGTCTTCACTATGGTTTGATACAGTAAACAGTGATGCTCCCTGGTACGTGGGGAAACAAACAAAAGAAATTGATTCGAGACTAGAAAACATAAAGCCTCCTGTTGAAGTAACTAGAACCCCAAGATCTATCACTGAAAGAAAGTTTTGGAAGGCTTCAGAGTGGCGTGCCTTTCTCCTCTTCTATGCCTTGCCTGTATTGAAAGGAATTCTTCCTGCTAAATATTGGAACCATCTGTTCCTTTTGGTGTTCAGCATATATACATTACTGCAGGAAAAGATCAAGACCAGAGCCATAATGATGGCAGAACTGGCACTTAAAAAGTTTGTTATTGAGTTTCAAAGATTTTATGGAAAGGATCACATGATTTTTAATATACACCTACTTACACATGTAACACAAAGTGTCAAACACTGGGGCCCTTTATGGGCAACTTCAACATTTCCATTTGAGTCCAATATGGGCACTCTACTTAAACACTTTCATGGTACACAATATGTCCCGTCGCAAATAGTTAAAAAATTTCTGTTGTGGAGAGAACTGGCAGAAAAAGCCAAAAACGCCATCACATCTGAAAAGGTTGAGTCATTTGTTGAAAAACTCTATGTATATAACAGAAGAACAGAGAAATGTGTTGTTTTAAATGGAAGTGTCAAGGGCTTTGGTCATCCTTTATGTCAAGATGATATTACAGATCCACATCGTCTCGCCATTTCTAGGTTATTTCCAAATATAAGCGAGTATTTTTGGTATTTCAAACGTTTTTTAGTTGATGGAGTTTTGTTTCACAGTAAGATCTATGATCGTCTAAAGAAAAGATTTAACAGTGCTGTGTTATTGAAAGATGGGCAGCTGGGTCTGATTGAATACTTGGTTGCATTTAAAGAAATGTGTGAACATGAAGGCCCTGGATCTTGTGAATGTGTCAGAAAATGTTGTGTGTTAATAGAGGAACTGGAAAAATCACACAGAACTTTGTGTAGAGATCCCCAGATAAATGTGGAAAGCACATTTTGTCATGAAGTGAAAAAAACTGGGAGATTGATTGCCATATGGCCTGAAGCTATAATGATGAAATGTGTAGTTGTTGAAACAGCTTTTAAAATGTATGTGATACCTTTGCCCAATAAATATGAACGGGACTGAAAGGTAACATTTTGTTTTTCCCTTTCGACAATTGGTAGTTTCATGGTACACAATATGTCCCGTCGCAAATAGTTAAAACATTTCTTTTGTGGAGAGAACTGGCAGAAAAAGCCAAAAACGCCATCACATCTGAAAAGGTTGAGTCATTTGTTGAAAAAACTCTTATGTATATAACGGAAGAACAGAGAAATGTGTTGTTTTAAATGGAAGTGTCAAGGGCTTTGGTCATCCTTTATGTCAAGATGATATTACAGATCCACATCGTCTCGCCATTTCTAGGTTATTTCCAAATCTAAGCGAGTATTTTTGGTATTTCAAACGTTTTTTAGTTGATGGAGTTTTGTTTCACAGAAAGATCTATGATCGTCTAAAGAAAAGATTTAACAGTGCTGTGTTTTTGAAAGATGGGCAGCTGGGTCTGATTGAATACTTGGTTGCATTTAAAGAAATGTGTATGATGAAATGTGTTGTTGAAACCGCTTTTAAAATGTATGTGATACCTTTGCCCAATAAATATGAATGGGACTGAAAGGTAACATTTTGTTTTTCCTTTTCTAAAATTGGTACAGTCACAAAAATAAGGCACATGAATGATGTGGTATTGTCACAAACTAGAAAGCTGGATTTTTAATTATTGTATTTTAATTAATTTTAAACCATGCATAACAAGATTTCAAGAGTGGAAAAATGTACTGTATTACAACAGCATTAGTTGTACAATTTTTAATTACACTGTAACTACAAATGGCAGTATGGGCTAAATTGTAATATTTTAACTTTCTTTAAAGAGACAAAACTGAAACAAGTGTACTGATCTATGCAAATATGCTTTTAGTATAGTTTTCTGTAAACCCAGAGTATACTTAACATTAACTTGGCAAAGTATATCTTGTATAAGTACATAAGTAGTAGACTTGAAGTTTACTATAAGAGTACTATCTTATTTCTTAGTATACTCAAAGTATACTTGAATATACTACTTTTTGGTAAGGGGTATCATGCTTAGTCTCATGACATATTTTTAATTTTCCCTCTTTTGGAACCAGCCTTGTTTGACATGTACATTTCAGGGACACATGTGAGGCTCGACAGGATGAAACCTGATTGAATTGAATTTATCTCAAATATAGTGGCCAAATTCTTCATTGAGAACGTTGTTTGAACTTACTGGAATGCTTTGTTGTCATTTTGGGTCTCTTCTTAAAATCTACACAGTTGATCCTCACATGTACGAGAGGCGTTCAAGTACCCTTGGAAATTAGCTTCCGCTAATGTGTAAATTTAGCAGAAGCTAATTAGTCCATTAATGTTTTTCAAAGTTAGCTGAACAGCTAATCCGCTAATGAAAATGTTAGCTTCGCTAATTAGCGGTTAGCTGATTAGCGGACTGCACCCACCACTGAGAATCAGAGTCTCAGATCACAGCTGCTGACAAACATTTCTCCTTCTACAACACACACACATACACACACACACACACACACACATACACACACACACACACACACACACACATACACATAATTACTGTGATAACAGATCATAGATCAAACACATAACAGATCAAAAGTAAATGTATTCCTACAGAGCCTGGATCAAGTGGAGTTCCCCGTCCCACAGAGTGAAAATCAAAGGTCAAATCAATCAACCAACCAATTGTTGGTCGCCACCCGCTTCCAAAGAAGAAGAAGCACATATCTGAACTGCAAACATCTGCCTCTTCTTATTTGGAGCAGGTGGCGACCAAAAATTTTGTTGCACAGTGCCACCTTCTGTGTCTCTTGGTGAATGTATTTCAGTTTACTTAATGATCACCGTATTCACTTCAGAGATCTGTAAAACCGCAACAGCACGTATTTTGCAACACCAGGCTGTGGTGGAGGAGAGGCATGAGCGGACCATGAGGAAATATTGGTGAAAATAATGAGCTTTTGGACGATTAAAGCCGTTTTGGGAGCCGGCGCCAGGGATGCCCCATTGGCTAACAGTCTATGGAGGTCTGCAGCTCGACTATGGATCTAACTTTCTCCCGAACCACTTTTCAGATCAGAAAATCCTTCTGAGTGAGTATATTGTTATACATCTTTCTATAAACAACATGACAACTGTTTCAACCGAACTTATCCTTTAAACATGTTTTTTTTTCCTAAAGTAATGCAATAGTTACTTTGCCTAGTAATTAGTTACTTTTAAATAGGGCTGTCAAAAATAACGTGTTAATGACGTTAATTAATTTATGTGATCAATCTTATTAAAATTTTTAACGCAGTTTAACGCATGCGCATCATGACAAGCGGTGCGGCGTGCAGCTCGCGGAGCAGCGACGTGCAGAGCGTGCAGCGCGCGGAGCGGTGCAGTGTGGTGACGCGCGGAGCGGTGCGGCGTGCAGCGCTATGCGGCGACGTGCTAGGCGGAGATGCGCGGTGCGCAGCGCGGTGCGCAGCGCGCGGAGTGGTGCGGTGACGAGTGGAGCACATACAAATACACTACACACACTGACATTATATTATGGTGTGCATGTTTTAGTTTTTTGAATATTTATTTTATTTGGAGCCTTAAATAAAAAAACACATCACGTGTTGAATATATATAATCATGTCCTGTAGTTTTTTGTTAATGCAACACAGGAAAAAAAGGGTATATTTCAGACATACTTGGAAATTGCGATTATTTGTGATTAATCATGATTAATTAATTTGTAAGCTATGATTAATCTGATTAAAATTTTTAATCATTTGACAGCCCTACTTTTAAAATATTTTAACTCTGTTACTTTTGTGAAGAGGCAACTGGTAAATATAACTAATTGCTTTTCAGAAGTAACTTGCTCAACACTGGAGATAAATACACATGATTTAAGTGTGATAAAGTCATTTAAGTGTAAGACATATGGACATTATTTAAGTGTGAGACATGTGGAATATTCCATACATTTTAAGTTATTTTTGTTGCCAATAAAAGAAAAAAACAACATGATTGAATATATATTTTATACTGTAACAGGCCCACAGATACTCCACATTTGTTTTTTGTTTGTTCGTTTTTTTCTTTTTTTTTTTTTTTTTTTGGTTTTTGTGTTGTCTGTCATTCCTTAATTTCTGTGAAAATTGCAAATTTCCAATAGTTTTGAACGCCTCACTGACAAGCTGCTGCAGACGTTACTGGAGAGCAGCAGCAGCAGAGACAGTCAATGAGAGGAGCTACCGGTGAGCACTGAGGCTGAAGAATAATGAAGCCCCGCCTTAGAAATTTACCACCAGCCACAACTTACAAACCCCTTCGAGACGCTCAGCCAGTCCGAGACCAAGAGACCCAAGACCAAGACCACAAAAAAGTGGTCTCGAGACAAAGACCGGTCTGGAAAACTACAATTCTATTCAGTGTTTATGTAGTCCTAAAACTCAATATTCTGTGGGCCTTGAAGGTTCAGTGAAAATGTCTCAAAACTCTGGCAGTATGGAGCTGTCTGCTCTGAACATGCTGCAGTCAATGAGGTAATATGATTTCCTTTTCATTTAAATTCAACAATTATGCCTTTTTGTTCATGCATTATTCTGTTTGCAGAGTCCAGTCGGAGGGGCTTAGGGAGTAAAACTTCAACAGAGTTTTGAGAGTTTAGCTGAAAGTACAAATGTAGGTACTGGGAGAGCGAACTGACTGCAAACACATTGCTGTTTGGTTTGTTGGCAATGATCAAGGAGCAATGGAGGAGCTCAGAACGAACCAGTGCCATCTGGAAATATTGTAGATACTTTCTTTTTGTGCATTTTTCAAATTTGGAAGTGTTTTTTGTTCTTCTTTTGTCACTGCAGTTTATCGAGCGCTGAAATAAACACCTTGAACAGTCACCTTCGACCACACCATATTTGTTGAGACCTTTTGTGGAAAGAACACCGTCACACTGAACTGACCCCAGAGTCTGCAGACCACAGAGTGGACTCTGCAGAAAACCACACAGCTGCTGAACTGCTGAATCCTGAAGAGGGTTCCAGCTCAGGTTCAGAAGTTCCAGATGTTCCAGGAGGGAGGGGTTGGACTTCAGAGCTGAGGCCAGAGAAGAACAGCTGATCTCTGACAAACTGCAGACCTTCAAGCTGAATAAAGAGAGAAAGAAGTGAGATTAGAGGACAAAGTCTGATGTTGAGGTGATTGACTATGTTTTCATGCAGTCAATAACTCTTTCAAAACTGGAAAATTGTCAATAACATGGTTACACTCAGTGATGTAAACATCACCAAAATCCTGAATATGTTCATATTCTAGTTTTAAAAACCTGAATTAGACTCCTTGGTTCCTCCTTTTCGAACCTGAATCATATCAACACGTGTCAGAATCTCCCCTTTGAAAGGAAAATTTCTTTGTGTTCTGCTCATGTTCTATACAGCGTCTGGTGCCAAACCCACCGGAAGCACAAACGCAGAGTTAAACAAACACGGTGAGAGTCAGTCGCAGACACAGCACCACACTTCTGGAGCGAGGAGGAAACAAATGACTATTATACGGTGGCGTGGATGTGTATGGCACAGCTCCGGCTCCATTTCCACTTTCTTCTTCACATTCTCTCCTTGTATTAATGAAGACCATGAGGAACAGTAGTGTTCAGTCCTGCTGCTGGGTCAGAACCAGCACCAAAGCGCGAACAAAGGCCACTGCTATCGGCCTGGACTGTTCGTGATTCACCGTGCTGCTGCTGCTGCTGCTGCCGCTGCATGTGGATTTTCATGACATTCTCCGTGCATCGCGGTTTAGATGGGGATATTTCAGTTGATCACAATCACTATATATACAGGAGGAACTCTGTTCACAAATGTATGTTTTCTTTATGCGTCCTTCTTACATCCTCGAGAGCCGGGTCCAAACAATGGTCCTGAGGCACTAAAGGGTAGCTGTTACTTTTTACTTGATTGATAAAACCCTCCGTAGTATGTGTGCTGTTCCAAGGAGGGCTTTCTTCTGGACCTCTTGGACGTTGATGTCGCCAGGGATCTTGTCGGTGTATTTCTCTAATCCCTTCTTCACAAGTCTAAGAGCCCCGATGACCACTGGTATTGTTGTCTTTGTTCTCCACATCCTATTGATCTCGATTTCCAAGTCCTTGTATTTCGACATCTTTTCTGTTACCTTGACAGAGGTGTTGCTTTCAGATGGTATGGCCAGTGTTGGGACTAACACATTATTGTGTTATTAGTTACTACCAAAAAAGTAACTTTGGCAGTAACTAATAATCAAACGAATTATTTTTAAAATTCAATAACTCAGTTATAGTTACTAAACGATCTGTTTATTAGTTTATTTTACGTTATTTTACTATCTCGGCTGAGCCTTGTTTACTTCCTGTGTTGGGGGGGGGGGAAGAGCCATGAGGCTCATGCGCTGCGTTGTGGGGGCGTGTTTGAAGAACATCGTGGTGGAACCCAAGGCAAGTTTCTTCTCGTGGAAGTACGCTCACTACTTCTCCTTCGTTGAGCAGAAGGAAAGAAATGTTTATTTTAGATGCAACTTGTGTCTTGGAACTAAGACCCTCTCTGCAGCGGCAAACAGCAACTCTAATCTGTTAAAGCGTCTCGGCACGCAGCATGCAACGACGAAACTTGTTGCTAAAGCTAGCGGGCCACTCACTGTTGTTCTGGACATCCTGCAAGGAGAGGACAGCTGTCACTATGGCACCCTCCTGCCTGCTCTGGAGACATTGATGTCAAAGACTTTGGAGGTGAAAGACAGTTTGACTGTGGCAACTGGCCTTCCTGAAGCTGTAGTTGAGGTAAGAGTCATCATACACTTTTGCAGTTAGTTTCCCTCTTTACTGCACAGAGACACTGCATTTAATCAGACACCACTCATTATTTTAACTATAGAGTAGACATCATAGTTAATATTGTTAGGTGAGAGAGAAGCACTAACATTAAAACTATGTATGAAAAAATGTGCAAATTTATTTTCATTGCATTCTATTTAAGGGACTCAAGTATTGAACATATTGATAAATTGATAAACTGTACTACAGAGTGCAACAGAAATAAATAGGTCAGCAATGTTTTCTTTGCTAAATAGGTTTATTTTGAATGATTAACTTCAATTTATTTTAACATTTCCATGGATCTCACTTATCCCTCATTGTGTGTGTGTGTGTGTGTGTGTGTGTGTGTGTGTGTGTGTGTGTTTGTTTACAGGCCATCAAAGTGCGGTTTGCATGTGTTTTGGAAAGCAAGGATGCAATGCTTGCGGCCGCCACTCTTCCCAAGTTTAAGCTGCGGTGGGTGAAGGAGCAGTGGAAGAAAGAGATGATCAAGGGAATGCTGGTAGCAGAGTGTCACAAGATCACACCTGGCCCTGAGCAACAATCTGCCAGCTTGGCTCGAGAAACTCCACCAGACTCAGGCTCCACCAAGGACAAAGAGAAATCTTTCTTTTCCTTTGAGGACGATGATGATAGCTTTACTATCGTGGACACTGAGGTAATCCTTTTTTTTTTTTTTTTATCAAATTTGCATTGCTAAATATTGCTGAAATACAATACATGTTCAGTGGCAATAGAGAACAACTTTTTGTTTTTGTTTTTTATATTTCCTCCCTCAAACCCCAAACCACCCTCCCTGTCCAGGTTCTACATTACTTGCAAACAGCCGACACCAGCATGGAGATTCTCAACCAGTTCCCCAAAATAAAGGAAATTTGTCTGAGGAAGAATGCAGCTCTCCCGTCCAGTGCACCTGTTGAGAGGCTCTTCAGCCTGGGGAGTCTGGTGCTGTCTCCAAAGAGGAACAGGCTTTCAGACAAAAGGTTTGAGAAGCTGTTGCTCATGAGGTACAACCACTGGTTCGTCAAAGAAGAATAAGGACTGTAAGAATAACGAGAATAAGGACTTTTTGTTTTGTTTACACTTATGTTAAAATTATTATCCATGTGAGCTTTTTTGCTCTTTATTTTGTTTAAGAATGCACTAAGAATAAGAATTTATTTTGTTACTTGAAAAGAATCTGTATGATGGAACAATTGTTATGGTGCTGCTAACCTGAAGAATCCTATTTCAAAACTGCTTGAGGAAAGAACTTTTTTTTTTTCATTTTATTAGGCTATGTTGTGTGTGTTCCTTGTGTGAAGCCATTTATGTTGTGTTATTCTAAATCATTCATGGGCAGCTGGTGGGTTGATATTGGAAGATTGATTTGTTCACGCAATTCCAAAACAGTGGCCCCCACCATCAACGTTACCATCCCTGTTCGAACTGGTAACTAATGTTGTTTGTTACAGTATATTCACAGCTATTTTTCTCCAGCTATTGTGGCATGCTATACCCTACTTTGACCTGTAGGCTGTACTCTGACCTGGCTGCAGAGGTCAACTGAGCTGTAGGGGAGCAAGTTTTCAGACAGGCACTTTGACTTTTTTTTTTTTTTTTCAGTTTTTTGGTTTGTTCTGGCCAGAAATAAATCTGCACTTTGAAACATCTTGGTGTTTCTGTTTGTATAAATATAGACGATATTGCTCAGCAGAGTTCAGTTCAGTGATGAAAATGCATGTCAAGCAGTACAGAGCTTGCAATGTTGACAGTTTTGAACTTGTTATTAAATAGTTACTTTTCATAGTAACACTTTACTTTTTGTTTTTAATAACTGAGTTAGTAACTGAGTTGCTTTTGAATTGCAGTAACTAGTAACTATAACTAGTTACTGTTTTCCAGTAACTAGCACAACACTGGGTATGGCCATGTCTATGAGGATGCATTCCTTCTTCATTTTATGCTTGATGATGATATCTGGCCTATTCGCTTTGATCTCTCTGTCTGTCTGGATGGGCATGTCCCATAGGATGGTGATCTCGTTGTTCTTGGTGATGGTGTTGGGTTGGTGTCTGTACTACTTATCAGCTGTCTTGATGTTGTATTCCTTGCAGATCTTCCAGTGCAGGTAGGCTGCTGCTTTGTCATGTCGGTGGATATACTCTGTCTTTGCCAGTTCTGGGCAGCCTGAGATGATGTGGTCGATAGTCTCTTCATATCTTCCACAGATCCTACATTGTGGGTCGGTTCCATCCTTGATGATGCGATGGTGGTAGGATCAGTCCTTCAGCCCAATTGTCTTGAGCCATTTGTTGGTCTTTTCCTGGTCCACATCTGCCTCTTTGATCCTCTTTGGGTACTTTCCATGCATTGTTTTTTCTTCCCAGGTCTTCCGCAGTTGTGACTGGCCAAGGTGTTTAGCTTTCTGTTTGACTCTGCGGGCATACAACATTGATACTTCGTTCTCTGTTGGTGGGATTTCTGGGACGTTCATCTCCTGCTTGAATTTTGCAGCTTCCTTTTTGATGGAGTAGAGCTTTTTCTTGTCTTCATGGTGTTTCACTATTTGGAGAAGTGGGTCTTCTGTTGATGACAGGTAGGTGTCAAGGCCTATGGTGGTGGTTTTGTAGGTCAGTTCTAGTTGGACCAAGCCTCTTCCTCCTTCTACTCTTGGTAAGTATAGCCTGTCGACATCAGCTTTTGGGTGGTGCATCTTTTCCATGGTTAGCATTTTCCTGGTCTTGGTGTCTAGTCTTCTGGTGTCGTTCAGCATCCAGTTGATGATGTTGAAGCTGTACGTCACTACGGGTATGGCTAGGGTGTTGATAGCCTCGAATCGGTTGGCCGCGTTAAGTTCGCTCTTCACTACCATTCTGACTCTCCTGTAGTACTCTTTCCGGATCTTCTCCTTCATGGCAGAATGTTGGATGCCATCTCCTTCGTTCACTCCTAGGTACCTGTACGTGCCTTCCTGATCTATGTCCTTGATGACGGTGTTGATGTCAAGGTCGATATTAGTGGTCTTTGTCAGCCGACCTCTTTTTAAGGTGGCTTTGGCACATTTGTCGAGTCCAAACTCCATCTTGATGTCATCATTGAAGGTCTTGACAATGGTGAGTAGACCTGTCTGTTGGTTGTCATATTTGGCAAAGGTCTTCAGATCGTCCATGCAGAAGAGATGGTTTATTTTGCCGTTCTGTGCTTCGTACCCATAATTGGTTTTGTTGAGCAAAGTGCTGAGGGGGGCTAGTGCCAGGCAAGAGAGCAGTGGTGATAGCGAGTGTCCTTGGAAGATCCCGCTGTTGATGTTGATTGTTCTGGATATTAATGACCGGTTTGCGTGATGGAGGTTCAAGGTGGTCTTCCAGTTCTTCATGCTCTGTACGATAAATCGGATGATGGTTGGGCAGACTCTGTAGATCTGGAGGTTCTTCTCTATCCAGGTGTGAGGCACGCTGTCATTATTATTATAATCATTATTACCTCCGCCAGCAGTTTATGTAATCACATCGGTTTGTTGGTTTGTTGGTTGGTTGGTTGGTTGGTTGGTTTGTTAGCAACATTACGGAAAAAGTAATGGACGGATTGCAATGAAACTTTGTGGAAAGGTGGGTCTTGTGCTAACTTAGAATCCATAACATTTTGGTGATGATCCGGATCACTGTCCGGATCAAGGAATTTTTTAAAGGATTCTTTATCATTGAGAGATAGGGCAGTCTTTCACAGAGTTGGGCAGGCCCGCCGACAGGGAGCGTGCGGCATGTGGCACGGCTTGGTGACTGATTTGACCTGTGGCGGAGGTCTGCGCTCTCTGAGTGCCAAATTCTAGTTATTATTATTATTATTATTATTATTATTATTATTATTATTATAAAAGGAAGCAGAGCCCAGTGGAGGACCAAGGACCAAACTACCAAGGTTACTGGACAGAGAGCCAACAAGTCCAGAGTTTGCAGAGTTGCTGAGAGTCTGGAGCTCCAGCTGGGTGATCAGTGACAGCTTGATCCAGGAGAGATCAGCCTGCTCTGAAAGCTGAAGGTCAACATGGAGCGTGTGAGAGGTTCACAGTCAATGATTCACTGCAGCACCTTTTTTCTTCTAGGAAGCTTTGAAATGTTGAGCTGCACACGGCTCTGCCATAGTCACAGGACTAACGCCAGCCTCATACTGGCTCCGGTCCAGCTCCGTTATGTCTCCGGTACGGAATTGCCACAGCACTGTCTCTCGTCGCTCTCTCCCCCAAACAATATAAACAACATTTAACTCAGAAGAAAGCAGCTCAAACCGCCATCTCGGGTGAAAATGTCACATACCGCACATCAGCGTCCTCTTAGGAGCGCCATGTGGTTTCTGGTGTTGTTTTTCAGGTGGGTGGAGCTGAAGAGGCTGTTTACGGAAGCATGGGGCCAGCTCATCTGCGTGATGACTTTCAGCTGCTTTGTCCCTGTCACTATTTAAGTGTCGTCCTGGCTGGAAGTCAACGCTGGATCGTAACATCCACTCGAGTGTGTGATGTGCGCTTGTACGTTTCAGCATTTGTTGTCACCTGTGTTTATTTTGTTTTCCTCGTCCTCAGTTTGGAGTCCTGCTCTGCTGGCCGCCTCACCCAGCAGCTTCCTACCTCTCCAGCCGCCCGCCTGCCCTGACTGACACCGAACTCCAATCCTGGACTGCTACAACGAACCTTGCCTCGGACCACCTCGGTTCTGTGAACGATCTGACCTGCCGCCGGACTCGCTTACTTCTGGTCCCATAAGTAAACTTTTCAACACTTCCAGATGCGTCTCCTCGTGCTGTCTGTGTCCGAGCCTCCGTACTGCCCACAACAGAAAACGCACGTTAAAACCATAAAAACCGTATTTGCATAATAAAAACATGTCACAAACAAATTACAATTTCATCAACCCAGCTGACATGTTAAAAAAGAAGCCTGATTTTACAGAAACCCGCCCAACCTGGCAAAACAGAGCCACTCCGGTCACAGAGCTGTTTTGAGCAATTTTCGTTTGACTTTCCTGCAGTGACGAAGTAGAAAACCGTTCATTCTTCTAATGCATATAATGACTACATCACATTGTTTGTTCTATATTCTACCAGAAGAATCAAAAAAATAAAATTGTAAGGCAAAAACACGACACAGATTTTGTTTTCAAATCACTTATTTTGGAACATGTATCTACTTTCCTTCTGGCACCCGACTTGCTTGTGTCCAGATTGACGCGGTAGGGCTCCGGCATCCAGAAAAACAGGATGCTAGCGGAAAGTTTCCAGAGCTCCGTACAGGCCCCATATCCGGACCGCAGCTGGACCATGGCCGGTGTGAGCCACAGCCTTGATTTTAATGAGTACAGATTAGTTGCGGTGTCCAGACCGCAACCGGAATGCATCCAGTGTGAGCCCGGTGTAAAGCAGAGAGAAGAAGCTCCGTTTGTCATGGAGATCCTCAGTGTGGATCACTCTCAGATCGGCCTGAGATCTGCACTTTAGTGTCAAAACAACTTTCACTGAAACACACTCAAACATGGAGTCTGACCTCAGAGTCTGCAGACCGCAGAGTGGACTCTGCAGAAAACCACACAGCTGCTCAACTGCTGAATCATGCAGACGGTTCCAGCTCAGGTCCAGATGTTCCAGATGTTTCTGGAGGGAGGGGTTGGACTTCAGAGCTGAGGCCACAGAAGAACAGCTGATCTCTGACAAACCACAGTCCTCCAACCTGAATAAAGAGAGAAAGAAGTGAGATTAGAGGACAGTCGGATGTTGAAGTGACTGAGAGCTGAAGAAGGTTCAGACTGGAAGAGTTTAGAAATGTACAGTCCAAACAGCTGAAGCCACCAGGAGGAGAAGAGCTCTCATCAACATGCTGCAGAGCTCAGTCCACTCTCTGTCCAAACAACATCTGGAATCCTCCTAAACTCCTCTCAGTCCTTTGACTCCAACAGATTCTACCTTCAGACAGTGAACTGACCTCAGAGTCTCCAGTTTGCAGTTTGGACTCTCCAGTCCAGCACTCAGAATCTCCACTGATGAATCCTTCAGGTTGTTGTGACTCAGGTCCAGATGTTTCAGATGGGAGGGGTCAGAGGTCAGAGCTGAGGAGATCACTTCACAGTGAGGATCAGAGAGTCCACATCGAGAAAGACTGTAATGAGACACAGAGAGGACAGGACATTATGAGAGAGGACACTTTGTTGGACAGTTGGACATCAGACCTGCTCTCCTGTAGAAACTCCACAACCTGCCCCGCTGCACTGAGCTGCAGGTCTTTAGTCCTGTTCCTGCTGAGTCTGACAGGAATTATTTCATCAGATGGAAACAGTCTCAAGAAGATCGAGAGAAGATCTGCTGGTTTACTTTCACTTTGTCTGAGGGCTGATGAGAGGAATTCAAAAACTGGAATATATTTGAACATTCCAGACAAGAACAGACTGAATGTGATTTAGAATATGAAGGAAGACGGACAGCCTCAGTCTGAACAGATCCTGAGAACTGAGCCGACCTCTGGAGGGGATTGTTTACATTTAGTAACAGCAGTAAATGTAGAGAATAATGGGACGAGTGGACTGATGGGTTCTTCATGACTTGCCATTGAGGAACATCTCCACAGAGGAACTACAGGAACTACTTTCTACAATCATCACTGAGACATTGATCATGAAGACTTGTGGACTCACTCAGCCTTCCTGCAGTTCTTCACAGCTGGGATCAGTCTCCGTCGTCCCTCCTTTGATGTGTTGTACTTCTCCAGGTCCAACTCCTCCAGGACCTGGTCTGACATCTGCAGCATGTAGGCCAGAGCTGAGCAGTGGATCTCAGAGAGTTCTTTCTCTGATCTGTTCTCTGACTTCAGGAACTCTTGGATGTCCTGATGGACTGAGAGGTCCTTCATCTCCATCAGACAGTGGAAGATGTTGATGCTTCTGTCAGGAGATATTTCTCCACTGTTGATCTTCAGGTTCTTGATGACTCTCTGGATGGTTTCTGGACTGATCTCTGTCCGACCCAGCAGACCTTGTAAGAGTCTCTGGTTGGATTCCAGAGAGAGGCCATGAAGGAAGCGGACAAACAGGTCCAGGTGGCCGTTCTGACTGCTGAGGGATTTCTGAAGGACGACCTTCAGGAAAACATCGAGAGATGTGAAATCATGTTCCTCCCCAACGAAGGTCTTCAGCTCATCTGTCCTCCTGTTGGTGAAACAGTGGAACATGAAGACTGCAGCCAGAAACTCCTGAACACTCAGATGGACGAAGCTGTAGACGATTTTCTGGAAGATCACAGACTCTCTCTTGAAGATCTGAGTACAGATTCCAGAGAACAGCGAGGCCTCAGACACATCCAGACCACACTGCTTCAGGTCTTCTTGGTAGAACACCATGTTTCCTTTGTCCAGATGTTCCAAGGCCATCCTGCCCAGCTTCAGAAGAAGCTCCCTGTCAGCCTCCGTCAGCTCCTGTGGACCCGTCTCAGGTCCTTCATGGTACTTGAGCTTCTTCCTGTGTGTCTGAACCAGCACAAAGTGGGAGTACATGTCAGTCAGGGTCTGGGGCAGCTCTCCTCTCTGCTCGGTGCTCAACATGTGCTCCAGAACTGTAGCAGTGATCCAGCAGAAGACTGGGATTCCACACATGATGTGGAGGCTCCTGGAGGTCTGGATGTGGGAGATGATTCTTCTGCTCAGCTCCTCATCACTCAGCCTCCTCCTGAAGTACTCCTCCTTCTGGGCGTCAGTGAAGCCTCGCACTTCTGTCAGTCTGTCCACACATGTTGGAGGGATCTGATGGGCCGCCGCCGGTCGGGAAGTGATCCAGACCCGAGCCGAGGGCAGCAGATCCCCCCGGATGAGGTTAGTGAGCAGCAGACTGACTGAAGACTGCTGGGAGACGTCAACCAGCCGCCGGCTGCCGCTGAAGTCCAGAGAAAGTCTGCTTTCATCCAGGCCGTCAAAGATGAAGAGCAGCTTGCAGACGGACAGCTGCTCTGCCGTCAGCTTCTGGAGCGTGGGATGGAAAACAGCCAGCAGCGAGAGGAGGCTGTACGGCCGCTCTCCCAGCAGGTTCAGCTCCCTGAAGGAGAGCACCACCAGCACACTGACATCCTGGTTCTCCAGGCCCTCGGCCCAGTCCAGACTGAACTTGAGCACCGAGAAGGTTTTTCCACTGCCGGCCACGCCGCTAGTCAGAACCACTCGGATGTGTGTGTGCTGCTGGGCCGAGGCTTTGAAGATGTCCTGAACCCTGATGGCAGGGTGATGGAGGCTCTCCTTCCTGGAAGCTGTCTCCAGCTGCTGCAGCTCAGGTTCCCTCTGAAGCTCCTCACTGAGTCCCTCTGTGATGTGGAGCTCAGTGTAGATCCTGTTGAGGAGGCTTCCTCCTCCTGCTTCATCACTTCCTTCAGTCACACGTTCACATCTGCTCCTCACACTCTTCTTATGTTCTTCTAGAAGCTGCTGCAGACCCACACCTGCTCAGAGACAACAACAACAATCACACTGCACACAAACAACAAGCTTTCATGTCTCTACAACACAACAAGTCCCAGTTCCTCAGCAGACACATGTCCACTCTTACTTCTGGATCTTTCTGGCTGCTCCTCACAGACATCAGTCCTCCTCTTTCTGTGGACACCAAGCAACATTTACTCTGAGCAACACAACACAGCAGAGACACAAAGATCTTCAACTCTCACACTGCTTCAAAATACTGGAGCTGAATCTGAAAGTGAGCTCAACATCTCTCACTCTGCTTTGGAGGAAATAAAAGAAAAACACTTTCTTACTTTGTGTCTGAAGGTCCAGGTTCATCACTGAAGTCTGGTGGAAGATGTTTGGACCAGTCACTCTTCAGAGACAACCTGCTGGAACCTGAAGACTCTGCTGTGTGTCTACACACACACACACACCACACACACACACACACACACACACACACACACACACACACACACACACACACACACACACACACAGACACACACACACACACACACACACACACACACACACACACACACACACACACACACACACACACACACACAGAGTTTGGTAAACACAGCTCATGCTAATGTGGATCAATAACTGTTTTTACTTCAAGTCTGTGCTGTAGCAATATAACAGCCACCCCCCCCCCCCCCCATCACCACCACCACACTGCAAAAAGGGTAGCCTAAATTAAATAAAAAATTACTCTTAAAGCAACACGTAGGAACTTTCAGTTTTCGTTTATTTTGGCGGCACCAGTGGACAAAAGTGGTAGTGTTTTGCCTGACCGAATACTGCAGTTCCCATGAGGCCTAGCGCGTGGCGTCATAAAATGCTGCTCCCGGTGGCATGCTGTTGGACTGAACTCGCCTACATTTGTTTCCAGTGGCTGTGTGAAGGACTGATAATGACGAGGTAATGAATCTAATGCTGGCTAAACAATGTTATATCATGATGTGACGCATGCCGTAAAGCAGTCCGCACATTTGGAGTTTTTTAGTGTGCAGGGTTCCTACAACCCTCCTCACAGTTGCTTCGTCCAAGTGAAAGCAATACTGACGCCCTCAGGCCGTGACAGAGGGGTCATTCAACTAGTTGTAAGTTGATGTATCATCACAAAAGATATTAAAATGTTTTATTAAGGTTGAAAAGTTCCTTAGTGCCGCTTTAAAACTAGTGAAATTATCTGTCCATGAAGCAAGTAAACTTCACTTAAAAAGAGATCTCGATATAAGAACTTTAAATCAAGAAATAAGCATCTCTTTCTTAAATTTATTTTAAATAAAGCGTGATGAGACATTTTGACTGAAAACAAGACCAAAAAACTTGGTAAGATTTTGAATTTTTGCAGTTTTTGCAGTGCATCAGGTCAGTCACAGTGAATCAATCAGAAAATGTTCTTTTCAACGTATCTGGTGGTTCGGCCAGTCGACTTTGTTGGTTTTCCCACTTTTAGAATTAAATTAAGGAGCATCTCCATTCTCACTGGATCAAAATCTATCATCACACATTGAACTGTTTCAACTGTATCAGAGACAATTTCCTGTCAAAGCTGTCAATGCACACTGGAATGGATGAAATGAAATAGAAACACTTTCTTACTTTGAGTCTGAAGGTCCAGGTTCACCACTTAAAGCTCGTGTCCGGAGTTTTGAAAGAGAGAGGTTTTTTTTTTTTTAATCCAATGTCTGGAGGTTCCGCCTCCCTCTGCTTTCATGAGCGACCAAGCCACGCCCCCTTAATTGTGCACGCTATTATCCATCAGGTGAAAATGAGAGCCTCCGAGTCCTACAGCATCCTACATGTTTAGCTGTTTACGGTGGATGTTCAGCAGACAGTGGATATATCCGAGGTAAGCGGGCCGGCTGCTGCGTTGCTAACTCTCCTCTGCCTGGGCGAGCGGCCGTGCTCTCTGGCTGCTCCACACTTTGATTGACAGCACGAGAATGCGGAAGCTCGAAATCTATTGGCTGACGCTGACCGGCGCTTTTTCAGATAACATGGGGGTCTATGAGACGAAGGCGGGGCTCATAAATAAATTTTTATATTGCTTTATGCTAATATTATATTGTAGTATCAAACCAGACTGACACATTTAAGCTCTGTTGAAAAATGATACATACGTTGGAAACGAACGGAAACTCCGGACATGAGCTTTAAGAATAGTGGAAGACTTGGACCGGTTACTCTTCAGGGAGAACCTGACCCCCAATTTCCACTGGACGCGAAAGCGCCGCGCCGCGCCTTGAAACCTACTGCACAGCACTTAGAACCCATTCTCTTCTGAGACAATTTCCACCGGACGCGCCGCGTCCCAGAAGCACCACACCGCGCCGCGCCGTGGCGCTGGTGATTCGCTTCAGTTCTATTTTCTGCGCGGCCGCTTCTAAACCTCGTAAATTCACTGTCGTTCAGAAAGCACCAGACAGGAAGTTACACCGGAAGTTTTGAAATAAAACACAATGCACGACCTCACGGACGTAAATTTTTTCCTATATGATGTTATTATGCTGCCTCGGGAGGCACGAGAATCAGCTCAACAGGGTCCCAGACAGTAGAAAATGCGGAAATTACCGTTTTTATGTAAAATAAACCATACAAAAGTAACTATTGGATAAGGAAAAGCACTCATTTGAGATCAAAACATAAACCATGTACTCATCCTTGCTGGAAGGATAAATTACAGATTAATGTGGCTGGAGGAGCAGAGCGACCTTGCAGAAGCGAAATGAGGTGTTTTTTTTTTTAATTTTCTGCTTATATCATGTGTTGTTCGTGTGATATAGAGAGCACAAGAGCCTCTCAAAGTAGCAGCCCTCCCCATCCGGACGGTGTGCCGCTGCGCTGTGCTGCCGGTGTGCGTTGACTTTGGAGCAAGACGCTGGCGTTCTGCGACGCAGCGCTTTCGCATCCAATGGAAATTGGGGGTGAGAGTGAAATAAGAGGATTCAGAAACACCTTTCATGGTTCAGCCAGTCCACCGGAAACACAGCACGACAGAGGTCAAAGGTCACACCCACACAGCCCAATCAGGAGTTTGACAGCAGGTCCAAATGTTCTGCTGGCTCATCGACAGACCAGGGAGGTTCTGACATTTACACACATTCATTCAACACGTGAGAGGTACATGTCCAACCTGGAGAGGAAGGTTCATACACCTTACACACACACACAAACACACACACACACACACACACACACACACACACACACACACACACACACATACACTAGAAGATTCAGTCTCCTCTGTGGTGGCAGGAGCAGCTGACGTCTCTTACCTGTCCACATCTGATCTTCCCTCCTCTTCATCCACACCAGACATCTTGTCACTGAGAGAGGAAGCAGCAACACACACACGCACGCATGCACGCACACACGCACACACACACACACACACACGCACACACACACACACACACACACACACACACACACACACACACACACACACACACACACACACACACACAGAGGTTATTTCTTCATATCAATATTCAGATCAATATTCACCATTCAGAGGAACAGAAAATCACATCAATCAGCCCCCCTTGCCTGGACCTCCCACCGCCCCCGGGGCCATGGGGCCCCCCTTTCCCCCGGTGTGACTGTCCTCAGTGGCCCCCAGCCACACAGTCACACAGTCCCACCGGCATGGGGACCGGCCCACATCCCAGAAGGCCCAGTGAGGCGGAGCTTCAGCCAGTGTGACTGGACCCCAAAGCCGTCAGTGAAACAGAAACACAAGTCAGACAGTAAATGATCAATAGATTAGATAGACATAGATAGATAGACAATCAGAGTCAGATGAAAAGAGCAGAGTCTGTCATGTATCAGAGCTGAAATGAGTCCACAGAGTGAATCCCGGGTGTGAAGGGTGAGCCGCTCTCACAGCCGAGGTCTTCCAGGTCCAGGAACAGCAGCAGTCTGGCTCCAGGTGACAAACTCAGCTTTTTAGAAAACCTCCTTTCTGCTGAAGCTCCTCAGAGGGTTCACACTGCTTCCTGACTGGACACACTGACCTCTGACCCTCAGGAGTCCAGCTGGAGAACTGGCCTTGGACCAGTTCACTGAGGGGGTTCTGCTGTGTGAGCATGCGCAGTGCGCACGGAGGGAAAGAGGGAAGCAGAGATGAAAACAATCATCTCATTTTAGCCTTTTCCGGGGATTTCTCAGCTCCTGCAGTAAATCTATTCTATGTTTAGGTTGTGGCTCATCTGTATTGATTTCTCAGCTTCTAAATGTTTGATTAAAGGGGGCAGGACATTTGTTTAAAGGACCTATATCATGCAAAATCCACTTTTTTAAGGTTTTAAGCATGCCCCAAAGTTGATTTCCCTTTAAAACCACCCCCAAAATGTTATTTGCCTTCATCCACGCATGTCTGAGTAATCTCTTTCAGTCTGCTGCTCTTCACAGCAGCCCCTCCCTTCGGGTAGAAAACAGCTCGTTTGAAACTCTTCAAACCTAAGTACGTCACAAAAGTTGAACTCCTCCCCACCACTCTTCTCCCATCCCAGCCCCGAGCAGACAACACACCAACTCTTCTCTGACCAGCACGCAGCTGATTCACATTTTCCACTGAGGAGACCCCGCGCCCCCCCCCCCCCGCAGGCCCTCGGCAATCAGCGTTGCTGCTTTTTGTATCTCCGATTACGGAAGTAAACTTTAACCATCGTCTGAAAGAAACAATCAAGCAAGAGCAAGAGTCTGAAGGGTCTGCGCTTGGTGAGTTTCTAACAGGAAAAAAAGGTTTTCGCGTGTCTTTGAGTGTAGAGAAGCGAGAGCTAAATAGCTTAAGCTATCCCTTAAGCTAACGCATGACGTATTTGTTTTGAAGCTCCGATTGGTTGAAGTACGCTGTCAGTCAAAGTCCACAGGGGGAGAGGCGGGATTTTCAGTGAAACAGAGCGTTTTCTCTTCCGGGTTTCAGAATAAGCCCCAGAAAGTCTTTTATTTCACACAAAATGACTTTTACTTAGCGCCAAAAATAAACTATTACCATGTTAATGCCAATAATGGGGTTTGGACTAGCTAAAAAAGCATGATACAGGTCCTTTAAGGGGGGGTCTGCCCCCCCACTATCAAGACCAAGTTGAAGAACCCAATAGCACCGTGAGAAACGTTCTTTTCATGGACAGCTCCCTGTCACGTGCTTTAAATATAGTGCTACTTCATGTGGTGCTTAGCCCACCTACGGGTTTCGCTATTGGTACCCTCCTTTGGTGCCAGCCAGACACTGAGGTAGATCAAAAAAGTTGCCGCGGCCATCATGCCCAGGCACTGGCACATGGCCCGCCCCGCTCCAAGAGGATATAACCAAGCGGCTCCATCCAATCTCCCTTCTTCTTTCTCAGCCTGAGATAGATCATTGCCAAGACAAAGACAAGCTCAAGATACGAAGATGGACAAGCCGGCCCGATCTGAGTCGCCTTCTGGCGTCGGGCCCCTCAACTGCCGCGGCTGCGGCATGCCGCTGCTGGAGCAAGACCGAAACGAGCGCTGCTTCATCTGCCTCGGCTGGCAGCACCAAAGCCAGCGGGCTTTCTACCCAGCCTGCCTCGCTCTACTGCTCGAAGAAACCGAGCGATGAGTTGCCTTCATGGGCGCCGTTTCACCGGCTTCTGCAACTAATGAGACCGGCGATGACTTTGCCGCCACTCCCGCCGCCTTCACCGACTGGGCCGATACAGGTGGGGACCTGCAGAGCTACCGTGACTCCTCCAGCTCCGAGAGGTCCGAGCGGCACGATGACTCCCTGTCAAGCGTATCCAGAGCCAGTGGTCAGAGCACACGCAGTGAGCCTGTGGAACATCTCACTACACTGTTTACCGCCGCTGCAGATCGCACTGGGTTGGCGCTCCCGCCGCAGCCTCCCGAGGCGGCGCCAAATGATTTTGCACTCGGGCTAACGACCCAGTCTTGGATCAGGTCGTGGAGTGCGGTTCTATGCCCCGCCATGCCCCGCCTGGTCCTTTCTGGACCGCTGCTATGCTAACGGCAATCGTGTGTGCGTTAGCTAACAATGGCCCAGTTTGCATGGGTCTTTTTTCAAGCCGATTGAAAACAATCGCTTTAAACGAACATGTATACATGGAGCCAGAGGCTCGCAGCAGCTCGTCCCCCACCTCCAGCCTCGTCGCTGTCAGAGTCAACACCACCGGCGACCTGCAGAGCGTAGGAGGTCTGCTCCCTGGGATCCCGCGGCACCAGGCCAGAGTCAACCAGCCGCCGATCTTCCTCCCGGGGCACCGACCGGCCGAGACGGACCGAGGTTCCTGCACGGAGGGCTCCGCCTCCTCATCCGTCCTCCTCCGCTGCTGTTGTCAAAAATTCAAACAATAAAGGCCGTCAGGCCCGTTACATCTCTAAAGAGCAGCAATCCTTGATTCCCCCGCTCACACGGCAGGCCCGTGCCGAGCCCAGTCGGGGCACATTTCTCCCCTCACTCTGTCCTCTCTCCGCCGCCATGTGACGCAGAGCATCAGGACGAGTGGAGATGCTGAGGCTGCACCCGAACATTCCGGGGTTTCTAAAGAGCACAGTCCTTCATCTCCCACCATGTTCGCGCCGCTGGGGTGTGCTGAGCATGGCTGTGGTCTCCTCTCCTCCTATGGGGCCGCTACACTTGCGGTTTCCAACCGACGTCAGACGCAGAGCACCGGGGCCGCCGAAGATGCAGTGACAGCGCTCACACATCCCGCATCTCTAAAGAGCAGGCTTCCTCACATCACGCTGCGCTCGCATGGCAGGGGCGTGCCAAATCGAGCGTCAGCCCGCCCCCCTTCATGACAGCCGGTCCACCTGACGTGGCCCCTCGCTGCAGGCCAAGCACCCACGGGTTTCTGTAGACCATAATCCTTTGCATCACAACGCGCTCGCATCGCTGGGGCGAGCTGAGCGCAGCTGTGACTTCTCCCGGTCCGTGGCGGCTCCTCAGGATGGGATCATTATTGCGCTGGATGCGGGTCCTCTCACTTCTGCTCCAGCGGCAGCGGCGAGGCCCGAGCGTGCCAGTTTGGCCCCCGCGGCAGTGTATAATGCCGTTCTGCTCGCTGAGCGCTGAGCATCCCTCTCCTGCACCTTTCTCCCGCCCTCCTCCGTCAGGCTCGCGAGAGAGCGGAGGAGAATTTGACGGCGCCTGGTCCACGATCAGCGGCTTTCCCGCTGCCGGCGCGCGTAAAACACGGAAGAGGGGTGCCCCTGGTGACACGGCGCTTGCCCTCAAGCGTCCCTGATTGGCCCCCGTGGCAGTGCATTCTGCTCTTTCGACTTTGGATTTGCGCTCCCTGTTTGCCTCCCGGCAAGGAGCGCCGAGCGTCCCTCTCCTGCACCTTTTCCTGCTCTCCTCTGACAGACTCCCGATGGAGCGGAGGTGAAACCAACCCAACCCACTCCAAAGAAGAAGAAGAAGATCTCTGCAGAGCGAATGTCCTTCAGTTTACATCCTAAATCAAATCAAATCAAATTTTATTTTTTTAGCACTTTTCATATTTATAAAAACAACGCAAAGTGCTGAACAGTAAAAACAGTCATAAAAACAAGAAGAATTCAAAAACCGCACCATCAAACAGCATGCACCACACGTGCACGCACGCACGCACGCACACGCACACACACACACACACACACGAACAGAGGAGAGGAGACATGGCATCCTAATCACCGTATTGACTTCAGAGATCTGTAAAACTGCAACAGCATGTATTTTGCGACACCGGGCTGAGGTGGAGGAGAGGCGTGAGCGGACCATGAGGAAATATTGGTGAAACCAATGAGTTTTTGGACGATTAAAGCCGTTTTGGGAGCCGGCACACATGCCCCATTGGCTAACAGTATACGGATGTCTGCAGCTCGACTTTGGATCTAAATTTCTCCCAAACCACTTATCGGGTCAGAAAACCCTTCTGGGTGAGTATATGGGCTATATGCACCCTACACGTCCGGGTTCTACTTCAGGAGGGCGCTAACTTCCGGTCAAGCTCCCGGCGATACGAGAAAATGGCTGAGTGTTGGGAGGATTTCACCTGGTGCTTGTTGGAGTTGCCCAAAATAACCATCAATGATGTGAGACGTATTGTTCGTTCGTGTACCACCACACCGCAAAGCAAGATGGAGAAAGGATTTAAATTCGACATTTCATCCTACTTGTGTAACTTTGAAGGTAAGATACTTATGCTAATTAGCATAGCAATAATTAATTAGCAAATGGCCCACAAAATGTATAATAAATTCATGTAATTTGTTAATTTGTTGTCTTTACTGTATGTTGAAGTGTCAGGGAAATGCAGAATGTCAGGAGAGGTGACAGTTGGAACTCGCTGCTACCGCTCCATGAGGAAGGGAGAAGCACCGCATCACCTGAGAGTAGTGAAAGCTCAAAACAGAGTTACAGCTAGCCGATGCTGTGCACTGTGGGACACAGCAGTGGTGGTTAGCGGCGCTGTCCCGCCTCTTCTGAAAGTGGAATGTCGTTTGTTTTTCCGCCATAATATCAGCACATGAACAAAAAACGAACAAAATAATATAGAAGTAAAAATTAAGTTAAAAATTGACTCTATTTTCTTGCTCAAAACACAACGAAAGCGACGAGGTGGAAGGAAAGATGTGTTGTTCTTCTTCTTCTTCTTCTTTAGCTGTTATACGGCAGACGCGGCTATATCAGCGCATTACCGCCACCCTCCTGATGAATGAGTGAATGAACTCTCACAGTTATGGCTCACAAAACTAACAGTGAAAAACTGTAGCATGCAAGCTACAGGGGGAAATAAATAAATAAATAAATAAATAAATAAATAAACAAAACCTAGATTCTATTCATTAACCCCGTCCTCCTCAGATATTCAAATAAATACTTAACAGCTGCATGGTCTGATGACTTGTCTAAAATTTCCTTCACTCTGAAGATCACCTTCTTGTCCTCAACCTTACTTTTAAAAACTCTTCTCTCTCTTTCATAGGTTCTGCATCTAATCAGAGCGTGCTCTATGGTTTCTGCTTCATGACACTCATCACATTCTCCAGAGTCGTGTTTCCCCATTAACTGCAGTGTTTTGTTCAGACCAGTATGTCCTCTTCTCAATCTTGTGAATATTACTTCTTCTTTCCTCAACCTTGTTCTCTGACGTCCCAAACCAACCTTTGGATTCAAATTATAATAAGCCCTCCCCTTGGACTCTTCATCCCATCTGTCCTGCCACAAATTCCTTATGTGTTTTTTAATTATTGACTTGACCTCTGATTGACACAGTTTACAATGGATGGAGACAGTACTTCCTCTTAAAGCCCACTTTGCACACTTATCCGCCAGCTCATTCCCATCCAGGCCCACATGAGCTGGAACCCAAACAAATCTGATGTGAGTTCCTAACTTTTGAATAGACTGGAGAACAACCAATATTTCACCAACAAGGTCACTTCTTTCACTGACATTACCTGATTTAAAGTTTTCTAATGCTGACAACGAATCTGTGCAGACTATTGCTCTGAGTGGTTTAACCTGCTCCACCCATTGCAGTGCCGTAACAATTGCTACCAGCTCAGACGTATATACTAGGGGTGAGCCAAATACTCGTTTTAAATGAGTACTCGTTACGGATAATGCATTTTTTTCGAATCCGAGTATAACCCGAGCATTGTCCGTCATTATTCGTACTGGTGCTGATGGGAGATCCTCATTGGTCTGTCATTCTGCTCCATGCTGGACTGAGACCACAGGATCCTTGTCAGAAAAGCCAATCAGTGCTGGTAAATTAAAAATTAGTTTTTTTTTTTATTTCGTTGTAGCGTGCATTGTGCCTGAGGAAAACCTGTCACGACTGTGCACGCTTGGGTTTTTTTTCGGGGGGGGGGGGGGGGGGGGGGGGGGGTTAAGTTTCATTTTCCCTCGCAATTTTGTTTTTCCTTTTTTCTCTTATTTTTCATAATAATTTGGGCTTGTGCTCCAGTGGGAGGCTGTGATCTGTGGGAGAGAGATGACAACTGGACCGAGGTCCATATGATCGGCGCTGCAGCCGCGGACAGGACCAGGAAGCTCAGCAGGGGGGATCAGAGGTTTTCCGGGACACCGGGGAGATTCTGGTGGGGACCGTGGGGGGAGGCAGTCCCAACCCAGGAAGGCCTGTTCCTTTCCTTGGACTCCAGCTGGAGTCCGGACAACAATTATAGAGAAGCTGTTATGTAAATTCATTCATACACTTAAAAATATTCATGTTCTGCCTCAATAAAAATACTTGTTCTGTAAATAGTTCCTTTACTATTGCGACAAAAAAAATATTCAAATCTTTATTCTGACGCTGTTGTGTGAATAATCATTTATATGACTTTAAAAATGTTCATGTTCTGACTAAAATTAAAAAAAACTTGCACATTGTATCATTGAAACGGTTCTGTAAATAGTTTTGAAATAAAGAACAAATATAGCAACTTCTGAGCAATCCATATCAATTTCAGATTAAAAATAGTGTGCCAATTTCTGCCCCGCCCCATTTCCGGTTAAACCACGCCCACTTGCGGTTTAGGCCACGCCCCCTCCGAGCACAGATACGGATACAGATAATTTGGATGGGTAAACAGATACAGATACAGATACAGATAGTGGTGTACTCGCTCATCCCTGGTATATACAGATACAAAGTCAGACACTCTTGCAGACACCCTCACATCAAACTCTGGTATTACACATCCTGCAGCAACAGCCCCAGACTCTGGATCTTTTGAGCCATCAGTGAATATCTGTAAATATCCATGATAATTATTTATATATCTCATTGCCAACTGGCCACTCTCACCCTTAAAACTCTTAACTTTCTCGTGCAATGAAGTATCAACATCCGGAGCTGGTAACAACCATGGTGGGTGCGGCTGACACATGATCGATGGACTTAACTCTAGATTTGCAACACCAGCTTTTACTGCTTAGGAAAGGTGTTGTTATGGTCCGTGAGCAATAACCGGAAGCCCCCACCCTCCTGAGAACATTACTGGAAATACGTCACGTTTGTCCGTGCATAGAGTCCATTGTCCTACTTCGTTCTATAAACAACATGAAAACTGTTTAAACCGAACTTATCCTTTCGCTTTGCTCCCCTGTCTCCTCTTGCCGGCTCCTTGTGGGTCTGTCTGCCTGTCCTGCTTGTGTGTCCTGGCCTGCCTCAGCTCTGCTCTGCTCAGCTCAGCTCATTCCCGAAATCTGCATTCCTGTATCCCTCATTCCGGTTTCCTGCAAATAAATGAGTTGGCTGCCTGCGCGTGGGTCCTTCCACCCCGCACCCATGACAAAACCAGAGACTGGAAACCACTGAGAGCAAAGTGACTAAAGAAATAACTGAAGCTTCAAGAAGTTTTTTACTTTCACTTTCATCGAAGGTGACCAAGAGTCCTCTTTTACCCAGACATGTCCACTTTATCCGTCCTGTCCGGGCCGTCCAGCAGGTTTTATACATTCAAGAAAATGTCTGGTGTTCACTGTTCCTCATAGCGCAATTACACATCAACGTAAATTGACCGGTGTTTTGCTCACAACACCACGATGATACTTTGTTGCATGACGTAATTACCCAGAGGCTGCCTTGTGAGTGGGAAGCCAGATTTTCTAATTGAAAAGTTCATATTTAGAACATTTAATATTTATTTACTTATTTGAAAAGAGTCTAAGAGAGCTAATATTCTGATACAAGTTTTTACAGATTTCATTTTATTTTGTTATAGAAGTTCATTTTGCATCACTGAAGCATAATAAAGCATGTTCATCAGCCTCGGAGAAGGCTGTCTGAATTTGTCTGGAAGCCCTGCCGATTGTCCTCTTTTTTGGAAATCAAAATATGGTCACGCTATTTCATCAGTTCTCAGTGAGAAAATAGAAACAAGGGAAACAAGCAAGACAGTTCAGAGCAAATGTGGAAGATAAAGCATGAAATCAATCCATGGGTCCAGTTTTCAGCTTGAAATGACTCTAAAAGCAGCTGAACTCAGGGAGACGGTGAGACTCATTAAAACTCACATTTCTTCCTGTGGACCAGTCAGATGGAGCAGAGATCCTGGAGACACGGAGACTTCACTCTGCTCTCTGGAGTCAGAACGGCGCTTTTATATCAGAATCATGATGAAAATGAAGAGAACCTAAGTGCGCCACAAGCTGGAGGAGCGAACTTCTCTCCACCAGAGGAGCAGAATGTTTTTTAAAGGAGACGCAGCTCGCTGCTCCGGAGGACTGCTGACTGCAGTCAAGCCAGACGACACGCTGTTGATATATTCTACTCATTACGGTAAAAACGAAACCGAAAGTATAAGCAAACAACCGTCCAGTGCAAAGGATCACAACTCACCGAATTTATAAAAAATACAAGACATATTAAAACTGTTGCTAAAAAACACAACTGAACAATGATATAAATCAAGGAAAGCTTTAATAATGCTGATTTTGAGTCAATAATTCAAAGAATCTGGCAGTAAATGAGCTAAAACACTGCATTTTCCATCTAAATATTAAATATAAACTGTTGATAATATTTACAGCTTCGCCAACAAGGTGTGTCTGAACCACGCTGTGTAGTAATGGATCAACAACTGATTTGGAGTCAAAACCTGGGAGCTACTGAGCTAAAATACTGTACTTTTCATAAAAATATTAATAAAATGATTAATAGGAACAATAACTGAGAAAACAAAGAGGAGTGTCTGAACCAGAGACTGTAGTAATATGATTCAAGGGTGATTTGGAGTCATTAAAATACTGTATTTTTCATTAAATGACTCACAAAAAGTATGTGGAGTGTTAAAAAATTATAATGGACAAGCAAAACCACCATGCAGGGTCTGCACTGGTGAAAGGAGAATAGAAGTGGTTGAGATATGAATATATAAATTAGGGCAGTAACAGAAACATCGACTCGTCGACATGTCGACTTCAGTCACACAAGTTGCCTACGACACACAAGTCGTAGGTTATTGTTTCTCTCACTCGAACACCTGACAGCGCTCAAGCCTTCATCCAGCGCATGTCGATGTGCTCATCTTTCTCCATGAAAACATGGAGCATGACAACATGTTCTTCATTCAGCTTATAAAGGTCTTGACCCACAAACATTCACATCAGAGTTATTTCACTGCAGAGGATCGACAACAATAAGACTTTGTGTCTTTTTGTAATATAACTTATTTTATTGTGGTTATATTACTGCTTCTGCTTTGGTCTAAAATAAATCCAGAACTGATGTTGTTATTTGGTGAAATAGTTCATCAAGAGATAATTGATTGCTTTGGCATTTTATAATTCTGGTCCTCAGGGCCCTCAGTCCAGCACGTTTGATATGTTTCCTTCTTGGAACTAATACGTTGTCTTTTCTACTGAGGGGGAGAGGGAGAACTATTCAGACTCGTGTTCACAGTGAGACAATAATCCAATATTCCACACATGTTGAGTCTCTGGGTGCAGTGACTCCTTTACTTCCCACAGGTGTTTAAACTCTCTGTTTCCAGGTACAGAGTCCAGTTGAGCACAGTTATAGCAGATGAACTCACTGATCCAGTTTCCTTTTGACAAAGACCCAAGTCTCTCCACAACCTCAACACACCGCCACACCACACCAACACAGTCCAAGCTCTGGTTGGCGTCCCCCTCTCACACACCTGCAGCTCATCACCTGCATGCTCCCTGTCTGTCCACCAATCCTGCTCCCCCTAGTGGTCAAATCATAGAAGTATCATTTCATTCATTTTCAATTTTTTTTTTTAATTTTGCTGACAAAGGTCTTCATTTTTATCTTGTCTTTTTGTATGACTGTAGGAGTAACATCACAAATAACTGTCAGTGCATGTATTTTGGTGGAATTTCTCATCATGCTGCAGCCTAAGCCCTGCTCCCACACACACACACACACACACACACACACACACACACACACCTGGTTTTCAAAAAGATAATGTTTTTGGAAATCAAAAACAAGGTATCTAATGAACAGTTGGAATATTAAATAATTGAAACCATTTATCTCAAAGATAGAGCACAGAGTTACAGAGGAAATGAATTTTATTCCTAGTATGTTAATTCAACTAAAGTTTCCTTTAAAGCGACACTAAGGAACTTTTCAACCTGAATAAAACATTTTAATATCTTTTGTAATGATACATCCACTTACAAGTAGTTGAATGACCCCTCTGTCACCGCCTGAGGGCGTCAGTATTGCTTTCACTTGGACGAAGCAACTGTGAGGAGGGTGGTAGGAACCCTGCACACTAAAAAGCTCCAAATGTGCAGACTGTTTCATGGCATGTGTCACATCATGATATAACATTGTTTAGCCAGCATTAGATTCATTACCTCGTCATTATCAGTCCTTCACACAGCCACTGGAAACAAATGTAGTTCAGAGTTCAGTCCGACAGCATGCCACCGGGAGCAGCATTCTACGACGCCACGCGCTAGGCCTGATGGGAACTGTAGCATTCGGTCAGGCAAAACACTACTGCTTTTGTCCACTGGCGCCGCCAAAATCAATGAAAACTGAAAGTTCCTTAGTGTCGCTTTAAGACTTGGTTCTGTTTGATACAGTGGTTTTCAGTGAAATGATCTCAGTAGAATTTGTGATGAATACTTTTCCACTTATTGACTTTATGACAGGTGGGCGGGGCTTACGCCGTTCTCGCTTCGGATTGTCTCATGTTTGCACCGTCCTCTTCAGAGTAAAGGTCTATCTTAAAAAATGGCTGTCTGATCACCGCTCCAGCGTCCTGTCGGTTCTGTAAATAACTCGTAATAGTTGTATTAGTATTACACATAGAAGCTCTGTGCTACACTGCTCTTTGGTCCCGATTCTTAGATGCTTAACTTAATTTTTTCCACTCCCAACTTCATGAAAGTAGTTTAAAATAAAACCGAGCAGGACTCACCCTGTGTGGATCTCCTCACCACTCTGTGCTCCATGCTCCATGTCTTAATCAATAGAAATGTGGGTACAAACCTGGTGGTGAATGAATTGAATGAGTTCTTGTTTCAACGTCGGTCCAAACCTGGCAGACAAAATTCCTGTTCCAGCAAATGAAAGTGAAGAAATATTAATAGAAAGAAGCCCGAATTCAATGTTCCTCAAAGCCACTGATCAAAAAGAAATAATATAAACTGCTAAGAAATATAGAAACAAAACCTCCACTGACTGTGATGGAATTGACATGTTGGTAACAAAAAACAATCATTCTGGGTATTTCTAAACCATTGTCAAGTCAAACTTGAGGTGGATCTGTCTAAAGAAATAAGGCAGGTTCAAAGAACAGGAGGCGGAACCTTCAGAGCAGGAGGCGGATCCTTCCTGAGAGCTGCCGGACCTGAATCAGTGGAGCTCCAGCACAGGGGAAGCAACCAAGCAGACAGCAGCACCAAGCATCAGACAGAGACTGAACGCGATTGCTTGCAAACTCACCGTGCAGATTCAAAGCACCTACAAACACCAGAGAGGCAACCGGTTTTTCACCTATGTCCAAATGTCAAGTGGCACAACTGAATCCTGAAACCTGCAAAATAAAAGATGCAAAGAAGGACAGGCTGTTTGATCATTGAGTGAATCCGCTTCCTACAACTCTGAGTAGGTGACTCATCCCGTTCAAGTGGGGATTGCAGGGAAACCGAAGAGAACTTGACAGTGAAAAACCGGGAGACCGGGAAACGGCCAGCCAGGAGAGCAGAAGTCCGGGAGCTTCAGCTGGATCAGCTCGAAGAAAACCTGGAGTCCTGGTGGGAAACAAGCAAACAATCACCTTGGAGAAAGGCTTCACTAAGGAAGACATTCATCAAGTGTCAAAGAGTTGGACTTTTGTGAGTAACCAGCAGGTGGAGACATGGAGGGCCAAGTAAGTGGAAAAGCTGTGGAGCAACTTAAAGTTCAGAGGACAACAGCCAAGAGAATGTTTTCTCGCCTTGTTAACAGTATCATAAGAACATATGCTGACATGTCTGAAGAGGAGCTCAGAGACAGCTACAGTAAACTCACAATTGAGGCCAGGAAAGTCATGGAGGCCAATGATGATGTGGAGGCTGGACTTATTGCAGAGCTGGAGGCAGAGCTGGGCGCAGATGAAGAAGCTGTATTAACCAATCAGCAAAAAGCCGATCTGGAAAGAACTGCAAAAGAGTGCGAGCTGAAGCTAAAAGAGACAAAAGGCCTAATTCAGGAAATTTTGTGGTCCAACTTTGGAGGAATTGAGCTGTCTATCGCGGTCCAGGCAGCAGAGGAGGAGTGTGACCGTGTTGCTGCTGTTCAGCCAGACATCCACCAGGAGGCGTATGAATTCAAGCTCGAACACCTGAAGGAACTGGCTAAGACTGCAAAAGAAGCGCACAGGCGGTGGCAGCGGTGGGTCCCCCCAGATGCACAGCATGAATTTCAATGCCGGCTAAAAGAGCTTGATCTCCGCATCCCCATATTGGTGTCCAAAAAGGCTGATGTCATACAGGCCAGGGTAAAGGACGAGGCTGGAAGACAAAATCAGTCATCTATGAACTCAAATAATTCCATCCCATCCATAAGGTTGAAATCATCAGCCCTCCCCAAGTTCACTGGCAACAAACGTAACTTTTACCGATGGAGGAAAGACTGGGATGCACTTCAAAAGCAGGGGGAGCCAACCGGCTCAAAGGAGGTGAAGAAGATTCAGCTGCTGGACAGCATCGATGAGAAAATCGTGAGAGATCTGCACCTCACCACTTACAACACTGCTGATGACATCTTCCGTGTCCTGGGTAATCGCTATGGTAACCAAACCTCCATCGCCATTGAAATTGTGGAAGAATTACAAAAAATGCCAGCTGTCAGGAGTACTCAGCCACGGAAGATAGTGGAGCTGATTCAAGCTGTGGAGAAGGCACTTCAGGACCTGAGTGACCTTGGAAACACAGATGCTATCAAAAATCCTCTTGTCACAAAATCTATTGAAAGCAAACTTCCAGAAACTCTGAAAAAAGAATGGCTTGTATATGTTGCTGATAGAAGGAATGCCGTGGCACCAGAGAACCGATTCGACAGTCTGTTGGCATTCCTGAAAGAACAAGAAAGCATATATGAGCAGCTTGATCAGCTAAGGGAGGAGGAGCCAAGCAGGAGAGAGCCCAGGGTGGAGCCAAGACATGCCAGAACCAAGTCAACCAAGGCAGGTAGTGGGCCTGCAGGGTGTGTGGTTTGTGGGGACCCGAAGCACAGAATAAAAATTTACTTTTGTAAGCAGTTTCGGGGCCTAAAGCTGGCAGAGAGGAAAGCTGCTGTGAGGAAGTTGGGGGCATGTAGGGAGTGTCTCGAGGTCCATGATGACAGCACATCCTGCAAACCTGGGTTCCTGTGCAGAAACCAAGACTGCAAAGATGGAAGCACTCCTGCACACCATTATTACCTATGCCCCAATGCTGAGGCGAAGAGGAATGGTGCATGTCAGAAAAGGAGCAAGTTTGGCCCAGAGGAGGACAAAAGCAGGAGGAGATACACAGAGGAGCAAGAAGAGTTCTTCAGTAAACTGTCACCTGAACTGGCAAAACAATGTAGAGATGTGTTCTCCAATGTGGCTTCCAGAATCCTCAACACTGTAAAAGATCAGCCGGGCCTCTTAATGGAAAACGGTCTACAAGAGCTGCCGGTGGTAATGATGCTTCTAGAGGTTACAGCAAATGCTGGTCAAAAGATTGGAACATTAATTGATTTGGCGTCGGACACCAATTACATAACCCACAAAGCGGCAAGCAGGCTGAACCTCAGAAGTGAAGTAATCACACTAGTCGTCCATGGAGTGGGGGGAATGAAGGCTTGTATTGAGACAAAGCGATACCTCCTTAAGATCCGAGTAAAGACCCCCAAAGGCACTCTCAAACAACACCAACTAGTTTGTTATGGTCTCGACAGCATTGCAGACATCCACAAGCATGTGACACCAAGACAGCTCCAAAGGTTCTTCCCAGAAGTGTCACTGGACGAGCTGGTGAGACCAAGAGAAATAAACCTGCTCATCAGCCACAGGGAAGGTCGACTAGCGCCACAGAGGGTCAAAGCCGTCGGGGACCTTGTGCTTTGGGAAGGCCCCCTGGGAAAGACTGTTGGAGGATCACACCCTCAACTCTTTGAAAAACTCACTGTGTCAGCCCATATGTCCAAGACACACTTTGCCAGATCAATGAGAGCAGCTGCTGTCAAGTATGAGGAGCTCACCAACAGGGACCCAGCGCAACCTCCTCCAAACAGCCAAATCCCCGTGCAGGCCCAGGAGTCGACGACTTCAGCCACCCATCGGGACTTCCTAGAGTGGTGGAGGTGGGACAGCATCGGTGCGGCATGTGAACCTAAGTGCGGAGGTTGCCGCTGTGGGAACTGTCAGCCAGGTGGTAAAGAAATGACCCTTGCTGAGGAGAGGGAGCTCGAGGTAGTCAGAGAAGGCCTCACTTATGTCATGGAGGACAGCCATAGCAAGGAACCACACTGGCATGCCAAGTACCCATGGCTAGAAGATCCTGCCTCTTTGCCAAACAATAAGAGAACCGTTGAGGCAACGTTTCTCAGAACTGAAAAGCGACTGGCCAAAGAACCTGAGTGGAAGGCTGCCTATGCTGCACAAGTGCACGACATGGTCGATCGGGGGGCTGCAATCAAGTTGTCAAACAGCATGATCATCAACTGGGATGGGCCAATATGGTACGTGAGCCACCTCATTGCTCCCAACCCACACTCTATCACAACCCCTGTCAGGCTCGTCTGGAACAGCAGCCAAAAGTTTGGAGGTGTGAGCCTGAATGATCTGCTTATGAAAGGCCCAGATGTTCTCAACCAGATTCGTGCCGTCCTCCTCAGGTTCAGGGATGGAAGGTATGCTGCTCTGGGGGACATCAGAAAAATGTATAACTCAGTCTGGTTGGAAGACAGAGAGGTGCACCTGCACAGATTCTTGTGGCGTGACTCAGAAGACGAAGAAATGGGAGAGTATGCCATCACAAGAGTAAACATCGGTGATAAGCCAGCAGGGTGCATTGCGCAATTAGCAATGCGTGAAACTGCTAACCTTCCTTCTTTCACTCACCTTCAAGAAGAACGGCAAGTTCTCCAAGAAGACAGCTACGTAGATGACATCCTCACATCCCATGACAACCTAGACCGACTGAAAACCATCACCGCAAATGTGGAGCACATCCTCAAAGCTGGAGGGTTCAAGCTCAAGCCTTGGGTCTTTTCTGGGCAAAGTGGGAGGAAAGAGTGCAGTGACAGGTTGGAAGAAAAAGCAACAGGAACCATGATCCTACCAAACCAAATGCGTGATGACGACAACAAAGCGCTTGGTCTGGGCTATATAGTAGAAGAGGACAAACTCCATGTCATGGTCGCGATCAACTTCTCAAAAAGAAAGCAAAAGATGCGACTTGGCCAGGATCTTCCTCTAGAGCAAATCAGTGCCCAGACGCCAAACCCCCTAACACGACGAGAGCTGCTCAGCCAAGTATCGGGGCTGTATGATCCACTCGGCCTGGTAACCCCTGCAAAACAGAAAGGAGCCATCCTGGTTAGGAGGGCATTCCAAGAGGCAAAGGGCAGCGGATATCCGGTGAAAGAGACATGGGACACAGCACTCTCAGATAACCTCAGGGAGGATGCAATAAAACTTTTTGAGGAGTACGTTCAGCTTGGCAAAGTCAAGTTCAACAGAGCACTGACTCCTCCAGGCTCCACTGGAAGGCCCACTGCGATCACTTTTTCTGATGGAAGTGAGCATGCATATGGGGCTGTAATGTACTTGAGATGGGACTCAAGCCAGGGCCCAATCATCAGATTGGTGGAATCCAAAGCCAAACTAACTCCCTTGGATCAAAGAGGTGAAGCTGTGAAAGCAGAGATGTGTGGAGCGGTGTTTGCCTCGCGGCTAAAGAAATACTTTGAACTTCACAGTCACATCCAAGTTGAGAAGTGGTACCATTTTGTAGATAGCCAGACCGTCCTTGGTGCTATTCAGCGGGACAGCTATGGCTATCAGACATTTTTTGCTAACAGGATCGGGGAAATTCAAAGCAACACAAGAATTCAGGACTGGTGGTGGATTTCTGGCTCACAGAACATTGCTGATAGAGTTACTAGAGGGGCCACTCCCCAGGATCTGGGTGAGGACTCAGAGTGGCAAAATGGTTCAGCATTTCTGAGCCTCCCAGTGGATGAATGGCCGATCCAGTCTGCCAAAGAACTTGCAGCCACAGCAAGAGAAAGTGTCAACAAGCTGCAAAAGAAGGCATTTGTTGCTGCACTTACAAGAGCAAAGGAAATGAGGCAAGAACCCAATCAGGACCCAAGACAAAGTCACAAAGAGAACCAAACGGAACAAAGGAGACCACCTGCAAGCTCAGTCATTCATAGCCTAGTGGATGTCAAGCGATTCAGTGATATGGCTCGACTGGTCAAGACAGTTGCATTCATCTGGAGAGCAGCAAAGAAGTTTGTTAGACAAAATCAAACCACAGGCGATCCAAAGTGGGAGGCAGTCTCTTCAGCGGGTGTCATCACGGCAAGGGAACGGCAGGATGCTCTAAGAGACATTTTTCTTGCAGCACAAGAGGGTGCAACGATCCCGAGAGCGACTTCAGACAGACTGGTAGTTTATAAGGACCAAGATTCTGGGCTGTTGGTTTGCGGGGGCAGAGTGCAGGTCTTCAAAGAAGATCAAATTGCTGTCCCCATCCTTCCCTATGAAGCCTGGGTTTCCACTCTGCTGGCTCGGGCGGCCCACAATGAGTCTCATGGCGGCGTGGCTGATACCCTTCTCAAAATGAGGAAGAAGGCATGGGTCATAAAGGGGAGGAAAATTGCTCAGAAGGTTGTTGATGGCTGCATGGTGTGCAGAAAGGCAAGAGCAAAGAGATGTCAGCAAGTAATGAGTGACTTACCGCCGGAGAGGACTGAGCCTGCTGCACCATTTGAATTTACATCCATTGACCTCTTTGGACCCTATCAGGTAAAAGATGATGTCAAGAAAAGAGTGACACTCAAGGTCTGGGGAGTTGTCTTTTGCTGCATGGCCAGTAGAGCTATCCACACAGAGCTAGTCAACACCCTGTCGACCGAGGGCTTCCTGATGGCCTATCAAAGGTTCACAGCTATCAGAGGGCATCCAAGGAAAATCTGGTCAGATCCAGGCACCAACTTTGTGGGCGCAAAGCCAGTCTTGGAGGAAATGTACAGATTCCTGGACGACCTGAACAGAGCGGACCTGGAGGAGACTGCAGCCAAAAACGGGACAGAGTGGATGTGGAAAATTCATCCAGCCGACTCTCCGCACAGAAATGGTGCTGCAGAAGCTGCTGTTCGCATCGTAAAGAGGGCGCTGCACAGTCTTGGGAAGGAGTTTTCACTCAGCTACAGTGAGTTCCAGACAACTCTTCAAATCGCAGCCAACCTTGCAAATGAGCGGCCAATCGATGCCAGGGTGCAGAGTCGAGAGGACTGCATTCATTACGTCACTCCTAACAGTCTCCTTCTCGGCCGAGCATCTCAGAGTGGGGACATCAAAACCTTTGACTTTTCCAGCTACCCCTACAAGAGGCTCAGAGCAATGCAGTCCGAGGTGACAAAGTTCTGGAGGAGCTGGAGCCAGCTCGCAGGTCCCAACTTATTCATCAGGAGCAAATGGCATACAGCGCAGAGAAACGTCACCATTGGAGATGTTGTCTGGGTAAGCGACCAAAATGCACTCAGAGGTCAATTCAAACTTGGCAGAGTCGTAAGCACAAACCCAGACAGAAAAGGCATCGTGAGGGACGTCAGCATCAGAGTTTTCCCAAGCTACTGCGTTCCCTTGACAACAGCCCTGACAAGGAAAACCACTCATCCAAAGGAAAGAGAGAAAATCCAACCCATCATCCTTCACAGGGATGTCAGGCGACTCATCGTCTTACTGCCTGCAGAGGAACAGTTCTGAATGTCAGCGAACATTCTTGCGACCACCAAGTTTGCCCCTAAAGCATGCGAACTCCCTAGTGTTTCCATAGGAAGATCGAGTGGGAGGTGTCAAGTCAAACTTGAGGTGGATCTGTCTAAAGAAATAAGGCAGGTTCAAAGAACAGGAGGCGGAACCTTCAGAGCAGGAGGCGGATCCTTCCTGAGAGCTGCCGGACCTGAATCAGTGGAGCTCCAGCACAGGGGAAGCAACCAAGCAGACAGCAGCACCAAGCATCAGACAGAGACTGAACGCGATTGCTTGCAAACTCACCGTGCAGATTCAAAGCACCTACAAACACCAGAGAGGCAACCGGTTTTTCACCTATGTCCAAATGTCAAGTGGCACAACTGAATCCTGAAACCTGCAAAATAAAAGATGCAAAGAAGGACAGGCTGTTTGATCATTGAGTGAATCCGCTTCCTACAACTCTGAGTAGGTGACTCATCCCGTTCAAGTGGGGATTGCAGGGAAACCGAAGAGAACTTGACAACCATTAACTCATATCTTCTATCGATCATTTCAAACAGGGAAATTCCCAAATAAAATGGAAACAGCCAAAGTTATTCCTCTGTACAAACACTTCACAAACTACAGACCTGTTTCTCTTCTCCAAAAATTCTCTAAAATCCTCGAAAAATTCTTAATGCCAGATTAGATCATTTCATGGAAGAATTCAACTTCTTGTCAGACAGTCAGTATGGATTTCGAGGTGACCAGTCAACAAAACTAGATCAGAACTAACAGATCAACATCAGTAGATCTCAGTGGTGGGCCGTCAGGGCCTGCAAAGCCTGAATTACAGACTGATGTAAATTAGATTTTGTCCATAAATAATTAATAAAGGATTCCAAACGGTATGTTCCAGTTCCTTTCATAGTTTCCCCGTGGTTGCGCTGCTTCCAGACATATTTTTTTCATATTAAATAATTTAACCAATCAGATTTCAGGCATCATCTGTTGCTAGGGTCAAAGAAATCTGCCCGAGGCCTTCACAGTCCGTTCTGATAGCCCAGTAAAGTAAAGTGAAGCGTCAAACAGACAGTTGCTTCAACCAATCAGATTTCGAGTTGGCGACTCAGCACCTTCTAGCTAGCGTACACCAACAACAGCATATCCAGGCCTTCTGATTTACATTCACCAAGAGATACAGTAGGTGGCGGTATGCACCTAAGTTGTTGGCCGCCACCTGCAACTATTCCAAGGAAGAAGAAGAAGAAGACCTGAAGAGAAATAAAACTTACGCCAGAAATACCACAGGGCAAGCTGGACTTTCAGCCCTGGCTTTATGGAACTGAAACGCACGGATAATCTATATGACAGAGCAATTTAACTCTTTTTGAGGAAGGAAAAGAGGATGGATTTTGTTCACAAATAATCGGGATTTTGGAGAGTAAAATGTTCCTCTTTTCCTAAATAATATTGCTGTTTTATTAAGTTGTTGATGCTCATTGTATGTGCACAGATGTAACAGGAGACTTGTGTGCTTCAGCAAAGGCATTTATTCTGGCTGCACAAGTATCTATCTGCTGTGCAACAACTCTTTATGTGCATATCTGCATAATAAGATTTTTTTTTTTTAATAGACAAAATAGTTATTGAGAGGTGGATTCGTTCAGGCGGATCTGTTCTGAAGGCCTTAGTGTGGAATGCACCGTCCGCCACTGGTAGATCAGAACTAACCAGTCAAAATTACTAGATCAGGACTAACTGGTCAACGTCACTGGCTTCAACTGAATTCATTGAAGAATTACAAATTCTATTGACGATAGGAAACTTGCAGCAAGATTTTTCATTCATTTGAAAAAAGCATTCAATACTATAAATCATGACATATTAATCAATAGACTGGAGAAATATGGAATCAGAGGAGCTGTACTGAACTGAGTGAGAAGCTATCTGGAGGACAGCAAACAGTTTGTGAAGTTGGGAGACTGTCTCTCTGAACATCTGGATATTGTGTGTGGAGTCCCTCAGGGTTCAGTGTTGGGACCTAAACTGTTCATACTACACATCAATGACATTTGCAAAGTGTCTGAAATTGTGAAATTTATAATATTTGCAGATGACACAAGTATAACTGGTGAGAATTTGCAGCAGCTTTTAGAGATAATCACTGTACAGTTGAAAAAAATGATTTGATAAAAGCAGGTTCTCTTTAAATCTATGTAAAACAGAGTTTGTCATTTCTGGAAAATATAATATAAATAATCATTTAAATGAGCTAGTCACCGTGTCTGAGGATCGGGTCGCCGGGCACCCTGCCGTCAGCTGCCACCCAATCCACATTGCACCCGGCCCCTACGATTCCCTCAGCGGGTGGTGGGTCCACCGGAGGGTCGGCCCACGTCCCTCCTCCGGGCTGAGCCCTGGGCCCCGTGGGCAAAGGTCCGGCCACCAGGCGCTCGCTTGCGAGCCCCAACCCTAGGCCTAGCTCCAGGGTAGGGCCCCGGGTGACGTAACAGACCTCGATTTTAATGTTTTCATAAGGGCTGTTGGCCTGCCCTTGGTCTGGCCCATCACCCAGGACCTGTTTGTCATGGGAGACCCTACCAGGGGCATAAAGTCCAGGACAACATAGCTCCTGGGATCACGCGGGCACTCAAACTCCCCCACCACTTTAAGGTGGCAGGTCAGGGGGGAGATTGGGATGCACGGCCTCTCTGATCTGAACCCGAGTGGTGTTCTGTTATTGAACTTCTGTGCTAGTCACAGCTTGTCCATAACGAACACCATGTTCCATAAGTGCACTTGGCACCAGGACACCCTAGGTCGGAGGTCGATGATTGACTTTGTTGTCGTGTCATTTGACCTCCGGCTGCGTGTTTTGGACACTCAGGTGAAGAGAGGAGCAGAGCTGTCGACCGATCACCACCTGGTGGTGAGTTGGATTCGCTGGCGGAGGAGGAAACCAGACAGACTTGGCAGACCCAAACGTGTTGTGAGGGTCTGCTGGGAACGGCTGGTGGAACCCTCTGTCAGCATGGTTTTCAGCTCCCACCTCCGGGAGAGCTTCTCTCATGTCCCAAGGGAGGTTGGGGACATTGAGTCCGAGTGGACCATGTTCTCCACCTCCATTGTCGAAGCAACTGCCTGGAGCTGTGGTCGTAAGGTCTCCGGTGCCTCTCGTGGCGGCAAACCCCGAACCCGGTGGTGGACACCGGAAATAAGGGCTGCCGTCAAGCTGAAGAAAGAGTCCTATCGAGCCTTGTTTTCTCTGTAAAAGTGTCTAGAAACGACCATGTTGTAATTGGCGCTTCATAAATAAAGCTGAATTGAACTGAATTGAATTGAATAGAGCTGGGGAGTGTGACGTCAAAGCCGCAAAGAGTCACGGGAAGGGCAGGCCGGCGCGCGGGCTGTTTGCACGTTACTATCAGGTAACAGCCTGGAGTGTTTGCCAGTGGGGTCTGAGCCTGAGGGATTATAACTTTGTTGCGTTTTTTGGAATCGCTGGATTAATTTTCCACAGAGCTGCCGGGCTGGACAGGAGACGCAGCGTTGACCAGAGGACCAGAGGACTGTGGGTGTTTACAGGCTGCGAGTAATTATCTGCCGCTGGCCCATTCAGTCTTGCGGGGACGTGCGCCTCAGACTGTGGGGGCGAAACTTTGGACATTGAGTGGACATTGAGGAGCATTTGAGGTTTATTTTATGACTTTCCACGTTTTGTGGCTTTTTTTTTTTTCGGGGGGGGGGTGGCTTTTAATTATTTTTTTTTCTAAATACAAGTGAACACAATATATGTTTTCAGAGGCAAGTAATCAAAAAGCAAAGAAAAAAGTGTATGAAATAAAATATACATAACATGTAACATATATTTTCACACAGTTTTCACAGTGCAGAACGATGCAGCATGTTTACATTTATGCACATTTATACACATGCAGCATTTTCTGTTAAAGTTATGAGGAGGAGCGCTGCAGCGACGAGTGGCTGGTTTTCTGTTGGGGGGTTACTTGGTAAGATAAATATCATATTTGGACTCACTTTTATGCTTCTGGTCTGTTTCCTGGCGTGGGAGCTGAAGACTGGGACCTCTGGACATCCGCCACAGATCCAGAGACTTCCAGGGATCAGAGCAGCTCACCTCTGAGTCCACAGATCTCCTTACTGAACCACACAGTAACGTCAAGGTCCGCACAGCGGGGGCAAACCACGGCCACCGAGAAGATCAGGTGATCCTCTGACAGAGACACATGGCCACCAAGAAAAGGAAGGAGAGCTCCACAGTCTGATGGGATGTGCTGAACAGAGTTTGAAACTTCGGGCTCCTCAAAGTAATCCCAAAGTTTATTAAAACCAACTAGTGTTGGATTTATGACTGGATCCTTCTTCAAAAGAGGTGGAGTGACCTCCATCAACCTGGAACTATTAAAATGTTATTTGACTGAAGTCGAAGCTTATTTTGCCGTCCTTTACCTCACTGCTGTATGGAAAAAAAACATTATACAAAAGTCAAACCAAAGACAACAGTCCAGATAGAGTATAACAAAGGGAGTCACTTTTTTCTTTTTTTTTTGTCCTTTTTTTAATTTCCGTTTTCACTTTATTTCCCCTTTCCTTCTTTCCCTTCCTTTTTCTTCTACTCTCTCTTCCCTTCATCTTTTCCCTTTCCTTTCCCCATCCTCTCTTTTTCCATCCACTTCTCCTCCTTTTTCTTTATTCCTCTCCCCCTTTGTGAGGTCGCTAAGAATAAATAATACTAAGAATACGTACTAAGAATAGATAATGGACAAAAATAGGTTACGAAAAACAAATCAAACAAAAATAATTGATAAATAAATGAATTAATTAATTGATTAATTAAAAACAACAACAACAAAAAATAGAGCTTTAGTTTGATTGTGAATTATGTATGGTATGTATTGTAGGGTTTGTTAGATATCATTTATATACAGCATGAAAAGCTTGGGGCCAAGAACAGAGCCTTGTGGGACTCCATATGTAATCAGTTGGGTATCAGAATCTACTCCATTTAAATGCACGTATTGCTTCCTATTAGTAAAGAAGCTTTTTAGCCATGTGAGCGCAGTACCCCTTATTCCATATCTATTCATTTTATTGAGTAATGTCTCATGATGGACAGTGTCAAATGCTTTTCTCAAGTCTATGAACGCTCTGACAGTGAATTCTCAGTTGTCCATTGCATTTGAAATGCTTTCAAAGAGTTCAATTATGGATGGGGGTGATGTGGTCATGTTTACGCACCCCCAGCAGGACCCATGCAGCGCTGTTCTGAACATACTGAAGCCTGTGGAAGCTCTTGCCAGGGATCCTGATGAGGAGAGCGTTACAGTAGTCCAGCCTGGGTGAGCAGCGGGACGGGAGAGAGATGGCCGGAGTCTGGCAACGTTACAGAGTTGAAAGAAGGAGGTGTTGCAGATGTGAGATATATGATGATCAAAGCTAAGATGGGGGTCAAACCTGAAACCCAAATTAGTAACGGAGGGAGAAAGGGGAAAGTTGTGGCCGAGAAAGCAGACAGAGGAAATGACAGAGGAGCTGGTGAGGAGTGCCAATATGAATGGCTTCTGTTTTGGAGCTGCAAGAAATTTTCACTCATTCAAGTCTTTATCTCATCCAGGCAGGAGTCCAGCTGAGTGACAGAGGATGGGGGGTATGGAGATAATTTTGTGTCTTTATTATTCAATCAATCAAAAAAGGTTTTGCAAACAAAAAAGAGAGTTGAGACCAAAAAACATAAAGTTGCAATCAAAAAATAAAAGTTCAATCAAATAGAATAAATCTGAGAACAAAATTATTTAAGTGGCAACCCCACCAATTTTTTTGACATCAAAACAGAAAAAAGCTTTGGTTTTGAATTGTGAAGTTTTGCTTGCAAGCTCAAAAGTTTTGGTTTTGAATCAAAAAGTTTTGGTTGCAAATCCAAAACTTTTGGTTACGAATCCAAAACTTTTGCTTGCGAATCTGACTGAACCCAATGGGCGGGGCCAACACTGGTGGAAGAGAGAAGAGCTCCTATTGGTCGCTTTGACCTCGCTCCTCCACCGCCTGTCTCCGCGCTGTTGCTGCTGCTTCCGCATTGGTAAAGGCCAGTAGACATTACAGGATTATTGGCAGTTATCCATGCCCGAACCATGGGCCGAATTTTGTCCCGGTTTTCTCCTCCCGAATGATGCCAAAGGTGTGATTGTCAGGAGTATGTAAATGAGTTCGGGTCCGATCTTCCTGTAGTGTGCGGTGTGTTCCGAGAGGTTTTTTTTTTCCAGTCGGAACCGCTCGAGAGGCGTTGGAAGCCGAGATCGTAGATAATGAACATGTTTAATATTTCCGATCGCAAATCCTGTGGTGTGCGGTGCCCTGCTAGACGATCAGCTCAGAGCCGACCTGTCAACTCCCTCAGAATAAAGCTCCCTGATTGGCCGAACAGTTCCGTTTTACCGAGGTGTTGAAAAAAAAATCCCCTCTCAGCTGTCAGAGCTGGAGACATGAATATATGTCTTTGAAATATATTCACTATATGACAGTGAAACAGAAAAGCTCAGTAGTGCAGAAAACGAGAGGTTATTCCTCAATAACTGTATCGCTCCTGGATGAACTGTATTTCATTCAGACCCAAACCCAGATCTGGTTCACTCATCTGCATCTCGCCAGTCCTGCAATAATCCCAATGTTTCAGTTCATCTCCATTATTAACCATCACGAAAGAATTGCAAAAACAACTTTCTGAGGACTTGGACGTATAATGAAACTTTTTCCTAATCAATGCATTTTAATTCTGGTCTAAACCATTCAATCTGGGGACAAAAAAATGATTTAAGCTATTTGGTGATATTTTAAAAAAAGTAGCTTGTCCGTCACAGATTGCGATAACTTATTTCTATACTGTTTCTCTCTGGAGTGGAACGTAAAAAAAAGAAATAAACACACATGAATGAGCTAAATTATTATCAAATACGGGGTAAATGATAAGAAAATGATGTCAAACTACGTATGTTCCCCTCGTCTATACTGGAACATTTAAACTTTCTGACAGTAAACACTCCGTGCTGCACGCGCACGGGATGGGGGGTGGGGTGCTCTGAAAGAACGGAGCCGATATGAATGAATGACGTGAGGGAATAAGCTCTTCGCTTATTATTAATAGTGGAGATGAATGTAAACATAGGACTGAAGGGAAAACGCTCAAAATCAAGTTTGACTCCGCGAGATTTTGAAGAGCGAGGAGCCGATTCTCTAATGAAGAATCTTCTAGTGTGTTCCACAGGACACCACACGCTAGAAGATCAGCAGAGGAAGATCTGGTGCGATCTGTCCTCTGTTGTCTTCCAGTGTGTGGTCTCTGAATCGGGGAAGATTGAAAAAAGCCTGCAATGTCTACTGGCCTTTACCAATGCGGAAGCAGCAGCAACAGCGCGGAGACAGGCGGTGGAGGAGCGAGGTCAAAGCGACCAATAGGAGCTCTTCTCTCTTCCACCAGTGTTGGCCCCGCCCATTGGGTTCAGTCAGATTCGCAAGCAAAACTTTTGGATTCGTAACCAAAAGTTTTGGATTCGTAACCAAAAGTTTTGGATTTGTAACCAAAACTTTTGAATTTGCAACCAAAGCTTTTCAATTCAAAACCAAAACTTTTGAGCTTGCAAGCAAAACTTCACAATTCAAAACCAAAGTTTTTTTTCTGTTTTGATGTCAAAAAAAATTGGTGGGGTTGCCACTTAAATAATTTTGTTCTCAGATTTATTCTATTTGATTGAACTTTTATTTTTTGATTGCAACTTTATGTTTTTTGGTCTCAACTCTCTTTTTTGTTTGCAAAACCTTTTTTGATTGATTGAATAATAAAGACACAAAATTATCTCCATGGGGGGGGGGTGTAGGAGGGGGTGACCTTGTTAGCACCATGGTCCATCATCAGGACAAGTTAAATAACAAGTTATTTTTATTGGAAAGTCTCAAAAAGTGCCTGAATGTAAATCAGTATTGTAGATATTTTGATTTTCACATCAAAGCAACCAAGATGTCAGACAGAGCCTAATAAAGGTCGATGTCAGCTGGTTTATCTGAATCTTACACCTGTGTGGCAACAGTGTGACGGAACAAATGGTTAACTTGAAACCTAAAACCAGGCATTTCAGTTTATGGTACAGCCAAATCGACACCACGGCCACCTTGCAGTTAAGATCCATAAATTTGTATGAATTCAATCTCTTGTTTTGACTGATTTGTTGAGTGAGTCAGTTTTTACCAGGGATTTTACTAGGGATACCAGGGATGTGTTCTCATCTGATAGGGAACACTGACATTCCTCTTCATCTCTTCAGCCAGAGGCTTCTCTCAGAAACACATATCGACGGCTGGCTGATGCCCCGTGCACGCCACCCATGTGGGCTCAGTAGCACAGTTTTTTGTTGTAGTTAGTTCACACACACCACATACATGCACACCAATGATAACTGAAAATCCATGAAGTTTTTTACATTTTGTAAATAAACTGCTGAGCCCTGCATCCTCGCCTTCTCTCCGGTCTTTGTTGCAGACTCTGAGCTCTTGGTTGTAAAACTACACACAACTTCACTGCGAGGTGTAGCTGGGCTCTGTACAGGTAGGGTACAACAGTCTCTCTGGTATCTTTAATGCTTTAAGAGCAGCAGAAAACAGTATTCATGAAATCACAGATATGAATCAATATAATTTGACTGGAAGATATTACAAAAGACTGGCTTGTGTTTGAAACAGTTTAATACAAAATAGAATCTTTGTTGACAATTATATTCTGCAATAGAATTATTCAGGAACTGACAAGAGTTTTTCATGAAAATAAAACTGAATGAAACTGAAGAAGAGAAAACACAGCAGAAAGCGTAAAGCCGGCCTCCACACGGCTCCAGAATGAGAGAGAGACTTTGACAGGGTTTCCTCATCCTTCATCCCACCAGCATCTTGGTCTACCTGCCACAGTAAAAACAAAAACTGAAATTATAAAAGAAAACACCACTGAACAAGCCCTAAAATACCGTATTAATATAATATATAATTGGGAAGCAGTCTTGGGTGTTTTACTTGTTATCAATAGGAAAATGCCTGTTAAAGCTGTAACGAAGCAGAATCTTCTCCCAATCAGCATCAAGCATCTGTTCAATTCAGGAAGGTTCATTTTAAGTCCCAATTTGACATTTACTGTGTCATAATTGATTCATTTCAACTTAATTTTGTGAAGAAAAGAACATAAGCAAAGAGTTTGCCTTTTTTGTTTCACGATGAATTCAGACAAAACATCAGTGAATGTGTTTTATTTAATTTGGATGTTTCAGACTTCCAAATACATCTAAAGTTTCTGAAGCAGGTTTCAGCCAAATTGCTCTTGTAACATAACATTACCTTGGACTGATAATTCTGTCAACAAACGACTTTTTTTTTCCTGTAATGTGGCTATGGCCAAAGTGACTATTCTGCTAGATGTGTATAGCTGAAAAAAACACCAGAACAGCACGGTTGTCAGGATGGGAGGCACGGAAACTGTAGTATTTGATGATTACATAAGTGCAGAAAGCTGATCTGGTGAATTTGGGGTGGTTGTTGCAGTTCTTTGGCCTGCATCAAGGCTCCAGAACACACACAGTCTGGGTCAGACACTAGAAAACACACAGGTCCCTGCCTCAGGAGGCTAAATATCGCAGTTCCACTGTGCAGATGCTGGACAGATAGCTCTTGATCAGCGTGCATCACGCTGAACTCACCTCTGTCTGTGGTCCGTGGCAGCGGAGCGTCGCTGTCCAGAAAGACTGCGATTTCCGGTTCGCCATATGTGTTATGTCCCATACGGATTGTACAAGACTTGGACTTACATACTGAAGGAGACGGAGAGATGAGTTTCGGGTTAACACGGAGGACTTTACTTCTCAGTTGCCAACAGGTTACAGACAAAAAGGTGGGGTCGCTAACTAATGCCCCCAGACACGTCCCATTGTACTACGGAAGCCCAACCAGGCCAAAACAGTGCAGTTCAGAACACAACATATTTCCTCCCCCTTTAATGATAATGTCCACATTCTCATAACTACTCAACATTAACCTGAACTATGGTTAATAAGGGAGTGAGGGTAGACTGCCTCAACATCCCGCCAAACCCAAAGGGCATTATTCTGTCCCTTATTCCCAGGGTTGGCACTAGACTACCTAAAACGCTCTGGAGGTTTCCTGTCCCTGGGAGGGTTGCGTCTCGGCTCTGGAACAGGTACCGGTTCTGGTGTCGACTCGAACACCGGAGGGTCTGCAGACTCAGGCGCTTCCGGCTCTGCAGGTGGTGAAGGCACAGCTACTGTGGGCGAGAAACTACCCTGGTTGGGTGTCAGTTCCTCGGTGGTCACAACAGCTGGGGGTGTCGCGGAACCTGGCAGTAACTGGTCCACCTGTCTCCGCCACATCTGATTGTCTCGGGTGTGGACATGGTATGAAACAGGCCCCGTTTTCTGGACAACGGTGGCGGAGGTCCACTTTTCTTTGGAGGTGTAGTTGCGGGCTAGGACGGCATCTCCCACGCTAAACTGTCTGTCTTTAGACCTCTTGGCTCGCCGATCAACCTGTTTTTGTTGCTTCTCGTGAACAGATGTTTCAGGTGTGGCTGGGCGCAATAGGTCAAGGCGTGTCCGGAGTCGTCTCTTCATGAGAAGGTAAGCTGGTGAGGTTCCAGTCGTTGTGTGGGGAGTATTGCGATACTTGAGGAGGAAGGTGTCAAGCCGTTGCTTCAGGGGAGACTCACTTTTGGATGCTTTGAGAGCATGTTTCACCGTTTGCACCATTCTCTCCGCTAGTCCATTGCTGGAGGGGTGGTATGGACTGGAGAGGATGTACTTAATGTCGTTGCTTTGCAGGAAATCTTCCATCTCCTTAGACACAAATGAGGGCCCGTTATCCGTGACCACCTGCTCTGGTAGGCCAAATCGACAGAACATCTCCCTGAGTGTCTGAATGGTCTTTTCCGAGGTGATATTTGACATGACCGCCACCTCTGGCCACTTTGAGTGTGCGTCCACGGCCACCAGCAGCATCACTCCCTCGATGGGCCCCGCAAAATCTAAATGTATACGTTGCCAGGGGGATGCTGGTCAGTCCCAGGGGTGTAGCGGTGCGAGACTTGGCATGTTTCTGATTACTTGGCATGATGAGCATGACTTGACTTTTGACTCGATGTCGTTGTCTAACCCAGGCCACCAGAAGTAGCTGCGGGCTAACTCCTTCATCCTGACGATGCCGCAGTGACCTGAGTGTAGCTCTCTCAGGACACGTGACATGTCCCCCCTCATGACTCGGTCCAGCACCTTGGAGAGGATGGGGTCCCCCTTTGTTTCCTTCCTGACCTGGCGAGCTGTCACAGGAGCACCCTCGACCACCTCAAAGTAGAAAATAGTCTGTTCTCTGTTCCTGGGCTGCTCAGGAAGGGGAAGCCGTGACAGACTGTCCGCGTTGGCATGAGCCCCCGACTGTCGATACCGGATGTCATAGTCGTGTGCGCTGAGGAGCAACGCCCAGCGCTGCATGCGGCTTGCTGCCAGAGTCGGCACTCCCGTATGTGGACCAAAGATGGATGTCAGGGGACGGTGGTCCGTCAGCAACGTAAATCTCCTTCCGTACAGGTATGTGTGGAATTTCTTTATTCCAAAGATGATGCTCAACGCCTCCTTCTCTATTTGTGGGTGGTTCTTTTCTGCCTTGCTCAATGTCCGAGAAGCAAACGCAATGGGCTTTTCCTCACCACTCGGTGTGATGTGGGACACAACAGCCCCCACCCCATATGGGGATGCGTCACAGGCAAGTTGCAGCGGCAGGGACTGGTCGAAGTGTGTCAACACCGTCTTGTCTGTCAGAGCTGATTTGGCCGTGTTAAACGCCCCCTCACACTCTTTTGACCACGACCAGGCGTTTCCCGCCTTCAGCAGCTCGTGCAAGGGCTGCAACTGCGTAGCCAGATGTGGAATGAACTTGCCGTAATAGTTAAGAAGTCCAAGAAAGGACCTCAGCTGTCCCACGTTCTCCGGAGCAGGGGCGTCGGTGATAGCGGTCACCTTCGAAGGTGCAGTGTGAAGTCCGTCTGCGTCAATGACGTGGCCCAGATACTCTACTGCCGGCTTGAAGAAGTCACACTTGTCCTCGCGAACACGTAGGCCATAGTCTTTGAGTCTCCTCAGCGTGTTTTCCAGGTTCACCAGGTGTTCTTCTTCGTTTTTACCAGTCACCAGGATATCGTCAAGATAACACTGTACGCCAGACAGACCACTCAAGACCTGGTCCATGGCCCTCTGAAACACTGCTGGGGCTGAAGTGATGCCGAACGGCAGGCGACGGTATCTGTAGAGCCCCCTGTGGGTGGTGATGGTAAGGAGCTCCTGTGACTCTGCTTCAACTGACATCTGGAGGTAGGCCTGATTCAGGTCTATTTTACTGAATGTTTTTCCCCCAGCCAACCTCGCGAACAGGTCCTCGATCACTGGGAGGGGGTATTGTTCCACAGTCAGCGCAGGGTTCACTGTCATTTTGAAGTCCCCACACAGGCGGACTGATCCATCTTTCTTGATTACCGGGACCACCGGGGTGGCCCATTCGCTGTGGGGTACTGGTTCCATGACTCCTATGTTGACCAGTCTCTCAATTTCCGCGTCCACTTTTGGCCGTAGTGCGTAGGGGACAGTTCTGGCCTTCATAAAGCGTGGTTTGGTGTCGGGTTTGACTTGTAGTTTGACGGTGATTCCTTTCATGTTCCCCAGCTCGTCGTTAAACACAGCTGCATGCCGCTTCATAACTACTGATAGTCTGGTAGGCGCCGTTGACACCACATTGACTGCCCTCCAGTCTAGACGCATTACTTCCAGCCACGGCCTGCCCATCAGTGCTGGGTAATCTCCCTTGACCACATAGAGTGGAAGCGTCGCTTTTTGTCCGTTCAGTTCTACAAGGACGTCTGCTTTGCCAGCCATGGGCACAGTCTCACCCGTGTATGTTTTTAAGATGATTTTTGCTTTGGTCAGTGGCGTATGAGTAAACTTTTTCTTGAACAGTTTCTCTGACATCAACGATACTGCCGCCCCGGTATCTATTTCCATTTTAATCGGCTGTCCCTCCAACTGTGGGGTGACACTGTAGGCCGCTGTGCCTCCTTTTACCGTCAACACCTTTACTGGTACCTCCTCTTCTGAGTTGGATTCACTGCTGCTGGTATGTTCCTGTCTCACCGCATGCAGTTTCTTCTTTGACCTCCATCCATCTGTATTTCTTTTACCTGTCTTTTCCTTTTCTCTGTAAGTGTCCTTCGTTGCTTTCTCTCTTTTAGCTCTACAGACTCGCTCAATATGACCTCTTTTGTCACAGCTTCGGCATCGGAGCTCCTTCGCCCAGCAGTCTGCTGGCTGGTGGTCCTGTTTTCCGCAATGGTAACATGCCTCTGTGTCACCTCTCTGATGAGCAGAGGTAGTGGCTACGCTGTGCACTCTCATTGTAGCCCCTAACTGCATAGCTTCCTTGGCAGCCAGCTCCATGGATATAGCAGTGTCTACCACTGTCTTGAATGAGAGATTCTCTTCTGTGAGCAGGCGCTTCTGTATTGCCTCACTCCGTAGTCCACACACCAGCCGATCACGCAAAGTGTCGTTTAATGCTGCACCAAACTGACAATGCTCTGTCATCTTTCTGAGCACTGCAACGTACTGTGTGATGGATTCACCCTCCTCTTGATTCCTCTTGTGGAATCTGAACCGCTCTGCTATGATTAATGGCTTGGGGCTAAAATGTCCAGTCAGTGTTTTCACAATCTCCTCGTAGGAATAATCACTCGGCTTATGTGGTTGGACCAAGTCCCTCAGCAAACTAAATGTTTTAGCACCAACAACACTGAGGAAGGTTGCCACCACTTTGTCTGATTTAATGTCATTAGCTACGACAAAAAACTCAAACCGTTCAGTGTAAGCACTCCAAGTCTCCACAGTTTCATCAAATGAGCCAAATGCTCCTGTCAGCGGCATTTTGCTGCTCCTTTTTCTTCCTCCCCCTTCGCAAAAAAAAAAAAACAAAACAAAAAAAAACAGTGCCGATCTCCCGACAAGACGTGCAGAAGCAACGCTAGCTCAGGCTAAGCTAGGTAGCAAACAACCGACACCCCAGAAAAAACACTTCCAGACGCGCAGACTCGCCGACCCTCGTCGCCAGTTAATTGTTATGTCCCATACGGATTGTACAAGACTTGGACTTACATACTGAAGGAGACGGAGAGATGAGTTTCGGGTTAACACGGAGGACTTTACTTCTCAGTTGCCAACAGGTTACAGACAAAAAGGTGGGGTCGCTAACTAATGCCCCCAGACACGTCCCATTGTACTACGGAAGCCCAACCAGGCCAAAACAGTGCAGTTCAGAACACAACAATATGATTGCCGTTTTCTTGAGAAAACGAGAAAAGTGACTGGAGATCTCGAAAAAAAACCCCACTGAAATTAACTCGTTGCAATGGCAAAATGGAGGAGATTAAAAAAGAAAAAGTATTTGTCCATGTCCTTTTAGGGCTTCCGTACTTTCTACTTCTTCTTCTTCTTGGAGTGACCTGGTGCACTTCCGTTGTGGATTGAATCTGCAGCGCTTTTCTCTTGCAGTTGTTTTGGTTTTTTTGTGTGTGCTTTTATATATTTGCAGCATTTTTCGTTTGCATTTGTTTTGTTAATTTAAAATATATTAACTTTATTACGTTTCAGTTCAATCAGTACAGGCTGGTTGTCATCTTGTTCAGCCTAGCAACGGCTGCTTAGCAACGGCATCCAAAACAAGTCTGTGCTGTGCTCCGTTCATAGACATTCAGCAGCAGAGGTCAGGGACCCCCCGTCCAAGATGAGCTCCGTTCGTGACAGACTCCGTTCAGGGGGGATTTTCTGCGACGCGGTCCTCAGAGTCCAGGATGCTGAATTTCCAGTTCACAAGGTCATCATGTGTAGCTGCTCTGAATACTTCAGGTGAGTGGAGGCAGAGGAACAATGTTTTTCCCTCATGGTTTTGAATTTTAACTGTCAGTTTTGACTCAAGACTTTAAATGTAGACCAACAAATGTTTTCTTCTTCTCTTTTATCCCGGCTGTTCCGTCAGATCTCTTTTCATCCAGTGGTCAAAGGCAGACCAGAGGGTCTATGATATAACCGGCACAACTCCTGCGGTTATGGAGGCCATCATTAAGTTCTCATACACAGGCTCTGTTCCTGTGAGCGCAGGCAATGTGAAGGACCTGATAATCAAGGCTGTGGAGTTCAACATAACCCACATCATACAGGCCTGCAGCCGCTTCCTGGAGGAGCGTCTCGGCCCAGACACCTGCATCAGGATGTGGCATTTCTCAAAAACCTACTATTGCACCGAACTGTGTTTTAAGGCCTACTGCTACATCGTGGATCACTTCCAGGACGTGGTTTCCTCGGAGGAGTTCCTGCAGCTCACGGCTCTGGAACTCGGTGATTTAATCGGCAGAGATGACCTGAATGTAAGCAGAGAGAGCACGGTGTATGAGGGCATCATGAAGTGGATCCGAAGCTTGCTGATGCAGCGAGGAAGACACCTCCACAGCCTGATGTCAAAGGTACGGTCGTCAGCGTGAACCTGTGTGTTTTCCTTGATATCTCTGTGTTGAAGTGTCTGAGTCAAGTTTGAGCAGATACATGATTATAAACTGAGTTTGAAGAGACTCTTCAGGAAGACATAATCATGTGTTGTAACTCATCCTTAACTGGCTGACAGACAAATAGAGATAACTGACAGCAAGTATTCTGAACCTGTGGCTGTTTCATTGCTGTTTAGATTCGTCTGGGTCTGATGAGCACCGAATACATGGCGATGAACATGCTGTCCAACGAGTTGGTGGCGAACGACTCCCAGTGCCTGGCGTTGCTCAGAAAGGCCTCCTGGGTGCAGCAGTACCTCCAGACTCACCAGGCTGACGTTGGTTTCCGCAACCGTCTGGCTCGGCCGCGCCTGCCCGCCGTCATCCTGCTGGCCGCCGGAGGCTGGAGCAGAACAGGTCCCACCAACAGCATGGAAGCGTACGACTACCAGGTGGACCGCTGGGTGGACGTGACAGACAGTGCTGAGCACCCCCGTGCTTACCACGGCACCGCCTTCCTCCATGGATTCCTCTACTACATTGGCGGCTTCGACGGAGCGCAGTACTTCAGCAGCGTGCGCAGGTTTGACCCCGTCACGTACGTCTGGCAAGAGATGGCGCCGATGTATTCGCGCCGCTGCTACGTCAGCGTGGCCGTGCTGAACGGGCTCATCTACACCCTGGGGGGCCACAACGGCCGCGAACGTCTCAGCTCTGCCGAGTACTACCAGCCCCAGTCCAACCAGTGGAACCGCATCGCGCCCATGCACGAATGCAGGAGCGACGCCAACTGCGCCGTCCTCCACCAGAAGGTGGGCCACTCCACAGAGCAGCTGGACATTTGAATGTCCACGAATAATTATCTTGCACACATTGGCACATTTGAGGCCTCAAAGGTAAAACGACTTCTTTTGGTTTCAGATTTATATTTGTGGAGGATTCAACGGGTCCGACTGCCTGCAGACGGCTGAGTACTACAACCCGCAGACCGACCAGTGGACCAGGATTCCAGACATGAGCAGTCGCCGCAGTGGAGTTGGCGTCGTGACTTGGGGAAACCTCATCTATGCAGTAAGTTGACCAAATAGAGCTGACACTCAGGCATCATGTAAAACACACACATGAAGTGTGAGAGCCTGGATGAGCCAGGCATTAAATCCCAGCCAATAATAGGATTTTTCTTGACCACAGTTGCAGAAAAACAGGATTTCCTTAAATGATCTATTTAAATAATTGAGAATGAAAAGAATTATGTGAGCTTACATGCTTAAATATATCTTTTTTTTTTCGTTCTAAGGTGGGTGGCTGCGATGGCGACAACCGTCTGAGAAGCGTGGATGTCTACAATCCAGAGACCCACAGCTGGAGCGCCATTCCCCCCATGAGAACCGGCCGCAGCAACTTTGGCATCGCCGTACTCGACAATCGCATCTTTGCTGTTGGGGGCTACGGCAGCGACGGCGTCACCAGCGCCGTGGAAAGCTACGATCGCACGCTGAACCAGTGGTCTGAGGCCCGCGACCTGCTGTTCCCTCGCAGCGCGCTGAGCTGCTGCGTGGTGGACGGATTCCCCAACATGCACCAGTACATCTTAGATCGGGACAGCCTGCCGCTTTGTCCACTGGGCGAGGACGAGGAGGAGGAGGAGGAGGAGGAGGAGGAGGACAAACCTGACGACAAACCTGACGCTTCTGGTTCCATTTAGGACAGACCACCCTCCACAAGGGCTGTCAAAAGACAGCCATGATTAATCATATTTTCATCTTGAAAAGAAATTTTCAGTTTGCTGACCATAACCTAAATTCCCCACAATTTGAAAAATGAATCTTTTGACAGTCCTGCATTAATTGGTGGAGATAATTAGATTCATTCTGACAGCCTTCGTCGTATTGCATAGGAAATAATAAAAAGAAAGCATCTTGAGTGAAACAGGTGTCTAATGGGTTACTTTTCTCAACTTTTCAGTCTGAATTTGTGGACAGCATCAGAAGGAACTTCGTCCTTTTTTTGTAGATACAGCAGCCTCTGGTTTTCTTACTTTTGGACGTGAAGATGTGGTCGTTATGATGCAAAAAATTAAAGTATTTCAATACACACATAGCCAAAGAAGGACATCAGCCCTGCTCAGTCATGCCTGAGCACAAACCAATCACGCCAATTATTATGACTATTAAAGAGACATCACAAATTAGGCTTGTGAAAAAATCCAAGGACTCCTGGGACGAAGAGAAGCTGCTTCGGTGCGCCGAGTCTCAGTCCATGCTGGTCATGCCGGTGGCTCGGAGAGGGGAGCAGACCGAGTGAGGAGCCGTGAAGGGACACAGGATGGTGAGGAGCTGGAGGCGATGGGAGGAAGCACGGTGAGGTGAGACGGCTGCTGTGGTTCTTTCTACGGCCAGTTGTGTCACATCACAAACCAACATCTGCCGCATGACTGGCTGGGTTAAAGGTCAATGACTTCAGCCTCTGTTCAGGCTGATGGTACAGGTTTGTGTGGACATCCCACTCAAGGCATTCTGGGTCAGCCTCTCAGCCTTCCTGCTCCTGCTGGTCGTCACCCTCTTCCTGACGTCACACCTCGGGCTGCCTCAGCCTCACGCTCAGGTACGAGGTGTGAGGTGTGTGGAGAAAGACACACAGGACAGACAGACTTCATGTTGATCTCAGTGATATTCAGCAAGCTATGACTAATCCTTCTGCAGCAAAATGCAGTGAAATGTTGAAAAAGAAAAGTGTTGCATGCATGATGTCTGGTTTTAGAAGCTCACTCTGACAACAAGATGCTGAGCAGGTAGCTCGCTTTCACTGCAGCATCACCTGCAGCTTTTGTTCACATTAATCCTGACTTTGATATTTTTACAATTTGCTTTGTGGTTTGGCAGGCCCGACTGGAGCCTTCTGAAGGCCTGTCATGGCCCATGGGCCTTATGTTTGACACCCCTGGTGTAGGCCTTCATTATCCCAGTGCAGCTTTAACTTCAAAAGAGAACAGAAAAAAGACACGACACCAACATTGAGGCACATTTTTATCTGTTGAAGTGTGTGTTGTAATTGAATATACAAATAAATCAGGTAAAGTTACTGCAGATTACAACACAGGAGTCTCCATCACACTGAAAAACACTGGCGAGTGAGGAGGTCTGACTTTATCAATAAAAACAACAACAATGCCAGTCAAGTAGAAGTAAAAGTACAAAGTTAAGGTACTGAAAGCACAATTCTGATTAGAAATATCAAAATAATGAAATCAGAAAGATTTGATGACATACAGTCTGTGTTCTTATTCCTGATTTGGTATCAACACATTTCTTCATTATATATAATAAACTCTTTTTATTTGTTTGGTAAATCTGTGAAGTACTTTTCATTTTGTATATTTTCATCTGATACTTTTGGTTTAAAAAGTTATTAGCTTCTATTCATATACTTTTATTTCAGTGAAAGCTTTAGGATCTGGTTACAGGATCTTTGAATTCGAGGGTTTCAGATGTAATGGTGATGTGTTGAGTTTACTTGACTACTTACAGTGTTTGACTTTGTTATAAGAACTTTTTCACATAACAAATACTGTTTATTTCTTCTCTGCGTTGTTAATTTATTTAGAGAATAATGAAGACGGGCTTTAGTTTCTTCCTTCAGGAGGGGTCCTTCTGGCATCTCCTACAGGATCCCTCAGAGCCTCAGCCTGAAGTCCATCACCCTGAAGCTGTTTAGGAGCCTCCAATCAGATACTTATAAAATCAACACACAACTAAATATTGACAAATGAAAATGAACCATTGACTTTGTTCTTTATGTATTTATGGAGTTTTTCAAGGAGACAGGCAGTGAGATCCAGCAGAGACCTGAACCACCTGCCTGATTCATGTGCTGGACCACAGTCGGTGGACACAGGTGATGAAGGATGCCACTGATGGTCTGCTGGTGAAGCACCGAGGGACAAAAGACATGTGGAGGAGGGTCGATGCTGAAGATGTATCCATGGTGCAAAGAATTTCCCAGTTTGGGTTTAATACTCTACTCTACTGTACCTGGACTGACCCCAACAGCCTTCTCCATCCTACAACATGGCAGCAAATCTCTAGATCTGTGAAACACCAGGCCAAGTTGAAAAATACCCACTCTGTCCTGAACAGCAGCTCAGAGGAGGTGGTCTCTAGACAGCAGCTCTGGAACAGTCTGGCCACAGGCAGCCAGACCACCAGAGTTCCTGTTGCTACACCTCCTCCACCAGTCCTCAGCCCTCCATCAGGGTCACTGCACCTCCTCCACCAGGATGGCAAGCTGGGTGTTGAATTGTTCCACCAACCCGTCGCTCTGGGGGTGGAGCGGTGTGGTTCCCGTTTTTGTCAGTCCCAGCCGCCTGCAGACCTCTGCGAGGACCTGGCTTTCAAAGTTCCACCCCTGGTCGCTGTGGAGCTCATCCGGCACGCCGAATCTGCAAAACATCTCCTTGACTAACCGCTCGGTGGTTATGGAGGCACTCTGGTCAGGAACTGCGTACGCCTCGGGCCACTTCGTAAAATAGTCCATGGCCACGAGGACGTGCCGGTTACCAGTGTCGGTGATGGGGAATGGACCCAGGATGTCCACTCCGATGCGCTCCATGGGGGCCCCCACCAGATACCGCTGCAGCGGCGTGTCGGAGCATTGGCTTGGTCCCTTCTGGGCGGTGCAGCTGTCGCAGCAGTGGATGTGGAGCTCGATATCCCGCCGGCAGCCCGGCCAGTAGAATCAAGCCCGCAGCCGGTGCAGCGTCTTGGCGATGCCGTAGTGTCCGGTCCCCACTGCACCGTGTACAACACCCAGGACCGTGGAGCGGAGCGCCCTTGGAACCAGCAGTTGGGGAAGGTCACACCCTCGACCCGGCGCCTGCCATCGGCGGTACAGCAGGCAAGCGTGGCAGTGTTGATTGTTTACGTGACAGGACAGATACAGCCCTTTTGCGTGGCCGCACTGTCCCACCAGCGGACACTGATCTTGGTGAGGGATCAGAGTGGAGAGCGCCGCTCCTCTCCCATTTCCCGGAGCCTGACTTTTTGGAGCAGGCGCCGGACATTTTCTTGCGACGTGGCCCGGCTCGCCACACCGGTAGCAGCAGTCATTTTCACGGTGCCCCCGGTGAGTTGTTTGGGGCGATGTCGAGTGTTGTGCTTGGAGGACTGTTTCAGTGTCTTCTTCGGCGGTGTCAGTCAGTCGAACACGGGGCGGTGATTTGGTGCCAACCCGCAGCGTGGAGTGGATCATCTCAGCTCGCTCCGCTTCTCGGAGCGCTTCCTCCCGGGTCTGTGGGGTGGCGAGCCGTACGTGTTGGTGCAGCTGCTCGGGGGTGAGTCCTTGTAGGAACGCATGGAGGGCCAGTTCCTCCCGGACGGGGAAGGTGGGGAAGCCCTGCCGCACGTACAGCTGAACATCGGCGGCGAAGGAGCCCAGGTTTTCTCCCTCATGACAACGGTGGTTATTCAGCTTCTCCCTCTCAGCGGCCTCTACTGTGCGCTGCCCGAAGCGTCACTCTACTGCAATGATTAACGCGGTCAGGACCCACTCTTCTCCGGGCACCAAGTCGAGGAGAACTTGCTGGGCCTTGCCCTCCAAGGCCAGGGCTAGGTGCGCGGTGGTGTCTTGATCACTCCAGCCGTTTTGTGTTGAGGCAACTCGTGTCTGCTTTATGTTGAGATCCAGTGAGCTGGTGCCGTCATATTTGGGCAGCTTGACGGCGGCCTTCGCCGCGGCAGTGGGTGGGTGAGCTTGCGCATCCATGTGATCATCACCGTCTTCGGCCATCCTCACGGCTTCTAGGCGGTGCTTCCGCCGATTGCTGGATCCGTCGGGCCGGCTCGGAGTCTTTCACTGTGCGGTGATCCAAGCTGCTCTCTCCAGGCGTAGTCTCTCTTCTGGAAATTGCCGTGGCTCCATCCCACTTCTGACACCAATGTGGCAGTCGATGAATGGTACAGGCAGTGCGGAAGGATTGTTTGCTATTTAGTTTCACAAACACAGGCATTTTATTGTTACAACTAAGCCCACTGCGCACTCTCGCACCCCCTCTGTTGGCGCGCAGGCCGCGTCACCCCTCAAGCAACCCCCCTGTTTCACGGTCCAACAGGAAATGAAACTAAATTAATACAAAAAGGTGGCAACAGCACACAAACAATAAACAAAACACAACCATAACAAAATGGAACGCAAATGAACACCACAAAACACACAGAACAGCCCCGCACCTGGCCCAAAGCAGTCCCGCTTCCCATAAGCCTTTGCGAATCAAACACAGTCACTGGGGCAGCGGCCCCAGGGCCCCCAGCGGCCCCCACAGCTGCTACAATATTGTTGTCATGTTTTCATTTAGATAATTACGACTGTATGTGATTCTTCACATCTTATCTGTGCACTTTGTGTGAGCTGTGAACAATGAAGATTGTGATTGTGATTCTGAAGGGCTATAGCCCAATCATGAGCACCACTGGTCCTGTTGCTCTCCGCACACTGAGGGACCTGGGCTACTCACAGTTTAAACACTGTGACGCAACAGCTGAATTCATTGAGGTAGTATGATAAGGGATGTACGCCAGGCCGTAGAGGGACTAGACGGAAATTTCAGAACATTATGAAAAGAATGCTTTTTCAATCTTGAATTAATTTGACATGATATCTGTTTAAAACATTGTTGAGAAGATGATTTTAGATGCTAAAGTTAAAGCAAACATTTTCTTTGACAGGCTCTTTGACATCATGAATAGCCACAATCCCCGTGCCAAAGAATTTAAAGCCCCCTCGGGGCTATTTACATTGTAAAGTCATTATCAAGCACTGAATCTTAGACTGCAGAAGTTAGAGCCAGCTTTGGTGAGTTTGAATTGCTTATTGTGCTGTGTTTGGGGGTGGTTAGGTGCTTGTACTGCAGTTTCGGTTTCTGTCTGCCCAGTAGAGAGGTCGTTGACGCGGGTCACACCTTCTAATGTGTGGCTCCAGTGACATCAGACAGGGGCGGGTCAGCCGGGCGCAATCAGTCAAGTTGGAAACAGCTGTGACTCCGTCAGGTACTTCACAGCACAGACTGCGCTTTGGCGTCAGCCACAGCGTCAGCCCACAGAAGGTGAAGACCTGCGAGTCTACCTGCGCGAGTCCACCGGCTTCACCGAGCAAGGACACCGGCTTCACCGAGCAAGGACACCGGCTTCACTAAGGTCTGTCTGTCACAGTCTAACGCAAAATGTGTTTCTTACGTATCCCAGTTATCGTCGGCAACCGGAAAAGACGCGTAGTCCTCCGCAAAGGCAAAGGCAATCTACACAACCTGTCCGCTCTCTCTGGAAGTGGTCCCAGCCCACACTCAGTTACCTTCGGTCTCTGGAACTGTCAGTCCACAGTTAATAAGACAGAATTCATCAGTTCTCTGATGAAACTCTCAGACATTCAGGCCCTAGCCCTGACTGAGACATGGATCCACCCAGAAAACTCAGCTACACCAGCTGCACTCTCTGCATCCGCTGCGCTAAGCCACACCCCTCGCTCTACTGGCCGAGGAGGCGGTGCTGGCATTCTCATTCCGGACAACTGGTCCTTCTCCTCAATGCACCCGTCGAACAACAACACAACGTTTGAATATCATGCTTTAACGGTCACTACTCCCATCAAAGCATATATTCTGGTTGTGTACCGCCCACCAGGGGGTAATCTGCATGGCTTTGTCTCTGAAATGGACATGTTACTCTCTGACATCCCTGATGATGGAACACCACTGATTGTCATGGGAGACATGAACATTCACGTTGACAAACCCCAGGCACAGGACTTTTTGGCACTGATGGCTTCCTTTGCACTTGTACTGGCTCCGTCTCCTCCCACCCACAAAGCTGGCAAAATCCTTGACTTGGTGCTGACTCGTAACTGCTCCATAGCAGAGGTGACAGTTACTCCACTACATGTATCTGACCATTTCTTGGTAAAATTTGCGGCTGCCTTTCTGCGATTGCAGACACCGACACAGATGGTCTCCTTCTGCAGAAACCTGAAGTCCCTCACAGCAGCTCAGCTGTCTGAGGAGGTGAGCTCTGTCCTGCCGGACTACTCTTACTTCTCATCGCTTCCTGTTAATGAGGCTACAGAAACACTCTGTTCCTCTCTGGCGTCCTCTTTGGACAAACTCTGCCCCCGGGTGTCGAAACCAGCCAAGAAAAAACAACCAAGTCCATGCCTCTCAGAAGTTCTGAGAGAACAAGGAGCTGGACTCAGGGCAGCAGAAAGAAAGTGGCGTAAATCCCACGAGCCCGCTGATTTGTCCTCATACAAACAGAAACTTGCTTCCTTTACCTCCCGCTTGCAGTCCGCAAAGAAAGCTTTTTATCAGAACAAGATCTATGCAGCTTCTGATTCCAGAAAAATGTTTATGGCGTTCAACTCCCTGCTTTCTCCTCCAGCTGCTCAGCCGTCCACTGAGCTGACTCCTGATATGTTCGCCTCCTTTTTCACTGAAAAGGTGGCTGCAATCAGCAACCAGTTCTCTGAGCCTGACCAGCCCAGTCAGCTCAAACCCACTACTGCACCTTTTCTCTGCTCGTTTGCTCCTCTGAGTGGGGATGAGGTCTCCAGACTTCTTCTGAGCTCAAAACCAACAACATGTCCTCTCGATCCAATACCCACCAGCATTCTGCAGACCATCTTGCCCATAATCAAACCTGCAGTCACGCACATTGTCAATTCCTCCCTGGAAACCGGCATTTTTCCTGTTACTTTTAAACAAGCCCGCGTCACCCCACTACTAAAAAAGCCTCATCTCAAGCCAGCCCAGGTTGAAAACTATAGGCCAGTCTCACTTCTACCATTCCTGTCAAAAATACTGGAGCGCTCAGTATTTAACCAAGTCTCTGAACACCTGCGGAACAACAACCTACTTGACCCTTTTCAGTCAGGCTTCAGATGAGACCACTCCACCGAGACTGCACTCCTTTCAGTCACAGACTCTCTGCGGCTGGCGAGAGCTGCTGGTCAGTCCTCTGTCCTCCTGCTGCTGGACTTGTCTGCTGCCTTTGACACCGTGAACCATCAGATCCTCCTCTCCTCACTCTCTGACCTTGGCATCTCAGGTTCTGTCCTGTTGTGGTTCAAGTCCTACCTCACAGGCAGATCTTTCAGAGTGTCATGGCGAGGGGAGGTGTCAAGGTCACATGGCCTATCAACAGGGGTCCCTCAGGGGTCGGTGCTTGGCCCCATACTTTTCTCTCTGTACACCACTTCACTTGGTGCAGTGATTCGCTCCCATGGCTTCTCCTACCACTGTTATGCTGACGACACTCAGCTCTTCCTCTCTTTTCCACCTGACGACACCACAGTCTCAGCTCGAATATCAGCATGTCTGGCTGATATCTCCACCTGGATGAAGGAACGCCACCTTCAGCTAAATCTGTCTAAGACTGAACTCATGGTCTTTCCAGCTTGTCCATCTGTCCAGCCTCAGATCAGTGTCCAACTTCACTCGAGCCTTCTTGTGCCCACAAACTCAGCCAGAAACCTGGGTGTCATGATTGATGACCAGCTGACCTTTAAGGTTCACGTGGCCTCAGTTTCTCGGTCTTGTCGTTATGCCCTCTACAACATCAGGAAGATCAGACCCTTCCTGACCCAACAGGTCACACAGCTTCTGGTTCAGGCTCTCGTGATATCACGCATTGACTACTGCAACTCTCTTCTGGCGGGTCTCCCTGCATGTACAGTCAAACCTCTACAGATGATCCAGAATGCAGCAGCACGTCTGGTCTTCAACCAGCCCAAAAGAGCTCATGTCACTCCTCTGTTCATCTCCCTTCATTGGCTTCCAGTAGCAGCCAGGATCAAATTCAAATCTCTCCTCCTGGCTTACAAAACGCTTACAAGAACGGCTCCAGCCTACCTGGATTCCCTGATCCAGGTCTACTCTCCTTCACGCCCTCTTTGCTCTGCATGTGAGAGACGTCTGGTGCTTCCAGCCCAGCACGGCTCTAAATCTCTTGCCAGACTCTTCTCCTCTGTTGTTCCCAAATGGTGGAACGAACTACCTAACTCGGTGCGTTCTGCCGAGTCTCTTTCTACTTTCAAGAGACAATTGAAGACTCAATTGTTCAGAGAACACTTACGGTCTTAATCCGACCCCATGTTCAGGGAAGAATAGGTCAGGTGTTCTAAAATCCAGCACTTATGTACCACTGACTAAGCTGACACACACACAAAAAAAAAGGGGCGGGTAGTGGCTCCTCTTCTGCAACTTGATGGTGACTCCCTTGACCAATCGCACTTGAAGCAATTGAAGCATTTACTAATGGTTTCTTTCTTTCTTATGTCTATATTCTTGCTTGTGTTGACGTCGCTTTGGACAAAAGCGTCTGCTAAATGAAATTGTTGAATTGTAGAATTATAAAGTCAAATTCATGAGGGGCCTATGAGCTGCAGTTCCCCCTGTACCCTGAGGGTGTCAGTATAATGCTGACCGCTGTTTGTGACGCCCCCAAAAGAGAGAGAAAAAGAAACTTTGGCGGTGAAGTGAAATGGGCCATTTTCACAACTCCACTACTTCCTGAAATTAACTGTGCACATTCATTTCCTGTCTTGCATTATTGGTCAAAATGATTAATCCAGGTGTGTCTTGTTGCAGCAGTCTAAACCAGACACACCTGGATTAATCAGTTTGGCCAATAATGTAAGACAGGAAATGAATGTGCACAGCTATTTTCAGGAAGTAGTGAAGCTGTGAAAATACCCCATTGTGAAAATTCGCGGGAAGGCTGAGCGTTTGTATCTCCCAGTCCTGGAGGAAACATTTCATCTCCTGCAGGAACAATGACTTCCGTTCAGGCTTTGAGAGAGTTTATTCAGCAGCGACTAACTGCTGCTGCTGGAGAAATCTTCACCGCGTTTCAACTAACTGTCATCGAATACTAGAAGGAGATGAATAGTCAGGACAGACTGCTGGAAATCACAGGAGTACTTCCAGTCCTGTTCTCCAGAACAGGTATGCTAAAGTGTGGATGAACACTGAGTCTGACTGCTGGAGGCTCGTTCCGTTTCTTTTGAAGCCAGCAGACAGAAACGAGGCTGCAGCTGCAGGAGGGCTGCTGATAGGCGTCTGAAACGGTGAGGGTGGAGAGGGAGAACCGTTTCAGTCGCGTATCTGCACGGAGAGTCAATCAATCAATTGTTTGGGAGCAGCAACCCATTTATTTCCTGTGCATGAATCCACTTCCAAAAGCCGACAAACATGATCCACGCGCCGATTAGACACGGTCAAAAGAATGAGCTGTCCCTCTCACACACGTGCAGCTGATCACCTGTGTGCTGCATTGATACCTTCACCATCCCGCTTCCCCTGGTGGTGAAACTGAAGAAACGATAAATGGCTCCTACACAGAAAATGCATTTGCTTCATTTTCTATAAATAATCTGCCACAAAAGAGCTGATAAACAGTTTGGGGAACCTTTTAGTCGTGGTTCTACCAACTGCTGATTAATTTAAATGAAGGACATAAAATCAAACCAACCAGCTGTTTGATGGCCGCGGCTTGAGGCTCCTTCTGGAATAACCATCACTACGTGGTTTATAGACGTGCTGTATTTAAGTTAACACTCCCGACGTGACATGTCCCTCCTCACAAATGTACCACCAGCTGCCACTGGCAACAGTCCTGATCACAGCAAAGCACTGAAATATTATAGGATGAGGGACAGCATGGAAATGTTTTTTTTTTTTAATGTTCTTTTGGACTCGAGACATCAAGAATGCATTGGTGTCCCCCACTGTCCCACACAAACAGACTTTGTCTCATGTCTGGGGAGTCAGGATCTGGTCAGCCTCATTTTAATCCTTCAGAAAGCTGTTCCTGCTGCTTATAACAGCACATCAGCCTTCACAGTGCCGAGCGCACGTTCACTGCTTCATCTTACAGAGACTTGATTACCCATACTGCCCTGGGCTTCACGAGAGAGGTGTGCATGCAACAGTGACTCCATCTAGCTGCAGTGGAACTCATACCCAAAATATTCAAGATGTTGTGCTGTGTTTGTGTTGAACTTCACCTCTCCAGCAGTGAGCAGACCAAACACTGTTGTTTCAACCTGATGGGGAAAAAATTACTTTCTAGCAGTGATTCAAACCAGTGATCAATGTATCAAGAGGAAAGTTTGTTTCAGGATTAGCTGTACATGCACTTAGAATTTGACTTATGCAAAAGAGAGAACCAGCACCTTTTCTGATCCACTGAACACTCTGGATATATGTGCGTAGAACAGTGGTGTGCAACCTGTGGCTCTGGAGCCACATGTGGCTCTTTTGCACCTCTGTAGTGGCTCCATGAAGCTTTCACAACATGACATGTGAATAAACATTTAAGTTACTTCATCATAGTTACAAACCACAGTACTATTCAAAAGGATTTGCCAATCTTGGTTCAAACAGTACAAAAAAACAGTACAAATGAAATTTGGAAAATTGGCTAAAACCACAAGAATTGGGGAAAAAAGGAAGATGAGGTGGCTTAAAAAATGGGAAATGTCTAGATTTCGAAAAGAAAAATGTTCAACATGGTTAGAAAAAACATGGAAAACTGATGAAAAGGGGGTAACATGGCTAAGACAGCTGCATTTCAGAATTGTCCACAAAAAAGCTTTAAAAGAGGAACAAAACTGTTAAAATCAGGTAAGAAATTGGTTAAATGTTTTAAAAGGTTCATTACTCTGAACGGTAGTTCAAACGTCTTGAATGTATCCTAAATATGACGCTCCATAAGCTGCATTAGCCTCATTTTAAATGTTGAACATGCTTTATGGCTCCAAACCAGCTTGACATAGTGGGAAGTCACAAAAATGGCTCTTTTGGTCCAAGAGGTTGCAGAACCCTGGCAGAGAACCATAGATGCATGTGCATAGAGGAGAGGAGAGAAGAAGCTTTGTCAGTGAAGAAAACTCTAGAGAGAAGAGATTTGTCTCCTGACTGGAAGATTAATGATGTGAATTCTGATTTCCTCACAGACGTGACGCCGTAAAACATTTCGCTTCCTAAATACAAAACTCTAACACTAATTATTTCAATACAAACAGGCAGATATTTCCTTCACTCAGAAAAAGATGAACAACAATCAAGAACTCTGAAATCTCTGCAGTTGGCCTGCAGAACACAAACAGGAAGTAGCTACAGAATCCTGAGAGGCTTTGTACTATTCAGACATTTGACAGCAGTATTTTCACTTTGACTACAAATGAATATCAGCTGTAAATGTTGGTGATCGGCCTCTTTGACTGCCGATGATCAATGTTGGTTTTGGCCCTGAGAAAACCATCTGGGTCTATCTCTCATGAAAACTTTCTGTGTTGTTCCTTGTTTTGGATTGGATGATCCTGGATCAGTCCTGAGCCTCAGTAAAGCTTTCAGCTGGCCTGGACATTATAGTAACTCTTACAGAGTAATGATGTGTTCAGGTGTTGCTGGGAAAAAGAAAAAAAAAAAAAAAAACGTGTCTGCACCACGTCAACCTGTAAACTTCCCACCAACGTTTGAGAGCTGAGAGAAGCCAATGTAGCATCCAGACAGCTTCCTCATTTATTCTTTAAACCTCACAGCTACTGTCAGGTTTCTATAAAGGAGCAGTTTAATTTGTTTTTTAGTGTCTCTGTTTTAAATGCAGCCTGTCCTGTCTCATCCGTCACTCACTGTAAAACATTCACATCCGTCTCATCAGGGACTTTGTCTTGTTTCCCTCCAGAGAGTCCACAGCAACACTTCAGTACCCAGAAGACCAGTTCCAGTGTGGAGCAGGAGGAACATGAAGCTCCACACATTAAAGAGGAGGAGGATCTTGTTGAGACGACCGTCACTGATGGGGAAAGTGAGGATTCCTACCACTCAGTGAGAGACTCCACCACCCGGACACTCACTGCTGCTGCTGTGGAAATCTTCAACGTGTTTCAACAAACTATCGTCCAGTACCAGGAGAAGATTGATCGCCAACACAGACTGCTGGAAGTCATCCTCCAACCTCAAATCAAGTTACAGAGAATCGGTACGTTAAAGAGTGAATGAACACTGAGTGTGACTGCTGGAGGATCTCCATCGTTATGGCTGTTTGTTTCATCCACCACAGACAGAAGCAGGGTCTGTGTGTGTTATGTTTTTCATATTTTCATCACCTGGGGGGGTATTGCACAAAACCAGGATAAGGGATTAAGCCGGCAAACTGTGTTTATCCTGTGGCGATCCTGTGGTTATCCTGGACGAAGCTAGCCTCAAGTTGGTTGCACAAAAGCTGGCCAAGTTTATCCTGGACAAGTCACCATGGTGATTTATTCTCTGCAGCTCGCTGCTCCACAGCAGGCGAACTACCCAGGATAAGATTAAACTGCTGTCAACAATGTGAGAAATGGGTGTGGTTTACAGCATTTCCTTGAGTTTTCCACACATTACATCATTTAATCATCCTGCAGCCAAATCTTATTACTATAGTCGTTGCATTTGCAGGGTCTGTTTGACTTTAGTATTATGTTGTTGCACAGATTATATGAAGACCAACATAACTTTCAACACAGACATTTCAGAATCCTTTCTTTATTAATATAAGTCCGACAATAAAAGGTTCACAATTATTGTAAAGAAAATGGAAAAAAAAAAAAAAAAACTAAATTAAATTGGTACTAAACCACACTGATGTAAAAAATAAAGAATAAGAACTCAAATACAACAACCCTGAAGCTACACAATGAGTAAAATGAGAAACAAAGGAAAAATGAATGTATCACACCACTGAAATGGACGACAGTATAACAGACAGCATATCCTTTTGTCTTAACTGTCTCCTGAAAATACGAAAATGGTCCTATTTCAGGACTCCACCTTTCGGAGTGAACGGCCCCACATCATTCTGACTCCACTCTTTTAACGGCTAAAATCACACAGAACTTCGTTCTCAGAAGACAACAAATTTATCACTTCATGTGATAATTGCTCTTTGGGCGACACTTAAGTAACTTACCAGACTGCAGAATATTTTTATGTTTGGTTTTCACCTGCTGCAGGTTCTTTTCTGGCCGGACAGGTTTGTTCTTCATGACAGATGAGGGATGAAACAGAACCCAGCAGGAGAACAACCGATTCAATAGAGAACACGGACACAGAGTTGAAATTTTGTTTGAGCTTAATTATACTTCACATAACCCGATCATGCACTTCTATGGGCCACATTAAAGAAAAACACCAGTATTTATTAGTGGACTTGAAAAGTCATGAGCTCCGCATCCTTGAACTGTAATGATGAGTGTCTGTAGGTTATTAATTGTACATGTTGGCGCTACTTACGCATTAAGCCAGTCATTAACTGCCAGGCTTTGTCCCTCTCCTTTTTTTACAGCACTCCTGTTGCTTTTCTTGTGGATTATATGTTTTACTTCTTCATATAGTTGAAGAAGCATTGCCTGCTCATTAGGGTGCGAACTACGGTTGGGGGGGGGGTGGTCTCAGCCCCCCCTTTGAGACCCCCAGAAAACATAATTTGTGAATTTTTTTTTTGTTTTTGTTTGGGGGGTGGCTAAAGATTGGCATAATGCTGTTTCCCCCGTGTATTTCCTGTATTTTATTATGATTATTGTTGTTACCATTATTATTATTATCAGTGTTTCCCCAAGGCTGAGAATTTACTTGTGGTGGTGGGCCGGGCGGTGTAGGAGGACGTTGCGGTGTTTGTTGAGCGCATTCACAATAATCTAGTCAAACTGGTTTATGAACCATTTGTTATTTATTCTAGATATTTCTCATTATATGGGGTCAATTTTCTTGAAATGCTATAACATTTATCAAGATGAGGGTACAAAACATATCTATGTATCCTAACTTTCACAGCAACAGACGTCCAAATCCGACAGAACTCTGCTGTTAATGTAAATGTCTTCTCTGTGGGCTTTAGGGAAAATCCGATGACTGGAAGACGATGGGAAATTATTAATGTTACATGGTTCCAGATGTTTCCAGATTGATGTGGTGTTATGAGCAGCTGAGAATGGAACACAACTGGACGTCTACCTGTCCCTGAATTACAAATGAGCCCAACTTGTTTGTTTACAATCTCCCTCTCAGTTTCCTGTCCACACAGCATCGCTTCAGGAAATATTTACATCCACGCAACATAACAAGGACTCAAAACGATGTAGTTCACGCGCCAGGCCTTCAGATGGTGCTGTCACTCTGACACAACTCCAAAATGGAGAAGAAGACACGGAGTAGGACTCGGTGCTGCACATGCAGTGTGATATAAACAAACAACAGCAGAACAAATGGCCTGTTCAATAAAACAGCATGAGGAGCTTCTGCAGGAAAAAACAGCCAATCACCTGATGAGGAGTTTTACTGTCCTGGACGGTCCACCAGCATTAATCTGCAGCCCTGCAGGCTGTTAGCCTGTAGCTGCTAGCGGCTAAACTAGCATGTCGCCATGCTGTGTCCAGAGATCACGTCTGCTGGTTCGGATGTTCAGCGGGTCGAACGGCGTCTGTCTGCTCTGCTGACAGCTTCTTCTGCTGGTTACTGGGATTTTAAACAGGAGTTGGTGGAGTCGCGTAGTGCAGCGTCTTAAAGGGACATGAACATAGCCAAAGCGGACTTTTTTTTAAAATACCGAAGTTACCGGTAACTACTTGCCACGCCCCCAATTCAAGTCGTCACTGACTTCGCCAGACCCAAGCCAAGTCGGTCCCCGATCATCTCGGCCCCGACGGCCCCGAAGGGCCGTGGCAACTACAAACCGGCTGGCGGAATACACGGGGGCGCGCGCGAGCATGTTGGTGCGTGCGCGCTTGACACCCAGTGTGAGAGACAGACTGTGCGTTTTTTTGGTTTTTTTTATTCATCTTCTTGGGCAGGTGTCAGTCTAATTGGGCGGGCCGCCCTGGTAAAATTTATGTCGGGGAAACTCTGCTATCCGTTCTGATAGCCCAGTAAAGTAAAGTGAAGCGTCAAACAGACAGTTGCTTCAACCAATCAGATTTCAAGTTGGCGACTCAGCACCTTCTAGCTTGCGTACACTAACAACAGCATATCCAGGCCTTCTGATTTACATTCACCACGATACAGTAGGGGGCGGTATGCACCTAAGTTGTTGGTCGCCTACCTCAATTATTCCAAAGAAGAAGGAGCAGAAGAAGACCTGAAGAGAATTAAAACTTACGCCAGAAATACCACAGGGCAAGCTGGACCTTAAGCCTTATGGAACTGAAACGCACGGATAATCAATATGACAGAGCAATTGAACTCTTTTTGAGAAAAGAAAGGAGGATGTATTTTGTTTTCAAATAATTGGGATTTTGGTGAGTAAAATGTTCCTCTTTTCCTAAATAATATTGCTGTTTTATTAAGTTGTTGATGCTCATTGTATGTGCACAGATGTAGTAGGAGAATTGTGCACTTCAGCAAAGGCATTTATTCTTGCTGCACAAGTATCTATCTGCTGTGCAACAACTCTTTATGTGCATATCTGCATAATAAGATTTTTTTTTGTAGACAAAATAGTTATTGAGAGGTGGATTGATTCAGGCGGATCTGTTCTGAAGGCCTTAATGTGAAATGCATGGTCCGCCACTGATATATATTTGTACATACATATACATATATATATATATATATATATATATATATATATATATATATATATATATATATATATATATACTGCTCACAAAAATTAAAGGAACACTTATTTTATTGGGCCTGGCATGAAATCAGTTAAACCTGTGTGATAATGTTGTGGTTGGTAAAGCAGCTGAGGGCATCGTTAATCCCTTTCAGCTGCATTGTTGTTCATGGAATTAACAACAGGTGCACTACAGTGGCAACAATTAGGAAACCCTCAAAACAGGACTGGTTTTACATGTGGAGGTCATTTCAAGTTTCTCCCTCTGGATCTTTTTTGTCTGGTTTTCCACTCGTGCTGGTTTTGGCTTGAGTAATTATCACTACTGGCAGGATAAGGCGATTCCTCAACCCTACAGAAGTTGCACAGGTTGTCCAACTTCTCCTGGATGGCACATCCACACATGCTGCAGCAATAAAGTTTAATGTGTCTCCCAGTACAACCTCCAGAGCAGGGAGGATATTTCAGGAGACTGGTGGTTATTCTCGGAGAGCTGGACAGGGCCGTAGAAGGTCCTCAACCCATCAGCAGGAGTGATACCTGCTCCTTTGTACAAGGCGGAACAGGCTGAGCACTGCTCGTGCCCAACAGAATGACCTCCAGATGGCCACTGGTGTGAATGTCTCTACCCAAACAATCAGGAACAGACTTCATGAAGGTGGCCTGAGGGCCCAACATCCCATAGTGGGCCCTGTGCTCACTGCCCAGCACCGTGGAGCTCGACTGGCATTCGCTCAGGAACACCAGAATTGGCAAGTCCACCACTGGCACCCTGTACTTTTCACAGACGAGAGCAGGTTCACCCTGAGCACCTGTGATAGACATGAAATGGTCTGGAGAAGACAAAGAGAACGTTATGCTGCCTGCAACGTCGTTCAACATGACAGGTTTGGTGGTGGGTCAGTGATGGTCTGGGGAGGCATATCCATGGAGGGACGCATAGACCTCTACTGCCTAGAAGACGGTGCTCTGACTGCCATAAGGTATCGAGATGAAATCCTTGACCCCTTTGTCAGACCCTACGCTGGTGCAGTAGGTCCTGGTTTCCTCCTAATGCACGACAATGCCCGGCCTCATGTGGAAAGAGTATGCAGGCAGTACCTGGAGGATGAAGGAATTGAAACAACTGAATGGCCTTCACGATCTCCTGATTTACACCCAATAGAACATCAGTGGGACATTATGTTTCGGTCCATTAGGCGCTGCCAGGTTGCTCCTCAGACTGTACAACAGCTCAGGGATGCCCTCACACAGATCTGGGAGGAAATGCCACAAGGCACCATCCATCATCTCATTAGGAGCATGCCGCAACATTGTGAAGCATGCATACAAGCTCGTGGGGGCAACACAAGATATTAAAAAGCATTCTGAGTTGCAGAAATTAAGTTTGGAAAAAATTAACGAGCCTGCCACATCTTCATTTCACTGTGATTTTAGGGTGTCTACACAAGTGTGCCCTCTGTAGGCTGAAAATTTTTATTTCCATTAAAAGACTTGGCATCCTTTTGTTCCTAAGACATTGCCCTATCGTTATTTGTCTAGATATTCAACTTCATATTGAGATCTGATGTATCTAATGTGTTTCTTTAAAGTGTTCCTTTAATTTTTGTGAGCAGTGTATATACAATATATACCACATATGCAAAAGAATTTTTTTTTAAATGACTGAAAAGCAATTGTGACAGAAATGATGCCAGTTTTGTACCAAAATCAGCAAAATAATTGATTTCTTTTCAAGTCTCGCTGGAAAAATAAATACACAATATGAACTAATAGCAACTGTAACCGTTTTAGAAAATTGAGCTGAAACATACAGTGATTGTATCAGGGTTGTAGTTGTGGAGGATGGCCTTGATCTCCAGCAGCTCTCCTCGGACAGCGGAATAAGGCAGCTTGAGGTCCACGAAGAACTCTTTCCGGACAATAACCTCCAACGGCTCTCCAACACATATTCCTATGAGAGCATGGAAGGGGGACAGCATGAAGGGTGTGAAGAGGAAGAGAGGCAAAGCTGAAACATGGATTGTGAGTTGGGATTGTTCACCGTGAGTCCGCGACAGGCTGATGCCGGTGAACTGCCAGGTCGTGATGGAGTCTGGCAGGACAACACTTTTCTCAACTGATGTAAGTTCGCTGTGACACAGAGAACATTAAGCATTGGAGATTTGAACGTGCAGCTTCGGAGGCGAAAACTCTGGATGTGCATCGATTAACTGCAGCGAACTCACCACGCTCCTCCAGCAGGACAGGCGGGCAGGTCGACATCAGTCCACAGCCAACTTTCAGGGAAGCTCCTGCGAGTAAAGATGTCAATGCTGTCCACGTAACTGTCGTCGTCCTCTTCTCCTGAAGGGTCAATGAAATCCACGTCAGACAATGACCTCCTGCTGAGAAGTCGTCTCTCACTGCGAGCCAGTTTGAGACCGTCCTCCTGGTGGTCAGCTCGCTGTGTGGTCATCTCTCTGCAGCAGTCCAGAAAAGCCTCCACACAGGCCGGGCCGTCGACGTTACTCGCTGCATCTCTCACAGCTGTATGAAGGAGGTGTTTCCCTCATACCATTCACGCAGCAGTCCTGCAGCTCGCTTGATTTATATTTATCAAATGAACAGTTTGTGCCAGTTAATCTCTCTTCACCAATACATACAAAGACAGCAAAATTACAAGTGTGACTTCAAAAGAAAAGACTGAATTTGTAATAATTGAGTTATCATGAGCTGTGATTCTCACCTAAAGTGGTGGGAACCTCCATGAGAGGAGACGCTCGCTTCCGTCTCGCTGCCTGAGGTTCTGCACATTTCGATTCTGAAAAGACACAAAGAAAATAGGATCTTGAACACATGAGTGAGTAGTCAACAAACAAAGAACTTTGTAATGTCCTTTGCGGTTATTCATGTCTTGTGTTTAGGTTTTTTTTTAATTTTTTTGTCTGTTTGTTATGAGGATATAATACATATAATTCCCAGACGTCGCCCGGTATGGCGCAGCTGGGGCCCCACCCCGGAGCCAGGCCTGGGGTTGGGGCTCGCAAAAGAGCGCTTGGTGGTGGTGGGGGGGGGGGGGGGGGGGGGGGGGGGGGGGAGCTTGTAAGGGAGGTTGAGAGATACCGGCTAGATATAGTCGGGCTCACCTCCACACATAGCCTGGGCTCTGGAACCCAACCTCTCGAGAAGGGCTGGACTCTCCACTTCACTGGCGTTGCCCGCGGTGAGAGGCAACTGGCTGTTTTGTTATTAGACTTCTGTGCTAGACACAGTTTGTCCATAACGAGTTCACATTTATCGAACTATCCTAATTTTTGCAGTTAAATTTTATGTATCTACACACGAAAGCTCCTCACCGTGAGATCAAATGACATTCCTGGTTTGAAGTATCTGGGAGTTTTCTTGAAGTGGATAGTGTAGGGTGAAGTGACAATCTGGATGCCTCTGACTTCTGCCTCCACCATTTCAGTACCTGCAACAGGAAAGAAGCCACAAAACCAGCAGGAGGCGAAGAGCTGAGGGTCATCTGTTAGTTTCATTCAACTGCATCAGCAGACGTCCTGGTCTCTTACCGAGCTTGGTCAAAACACTGACAGAGACAAAAATGGAGTCTCCGACAAGTTCCTGGATGTCGGGAAAGGTCTGAGTGATGTGCTTACTCTTCAGTACGGCACTCCCCTCGCCCCGCTGGACCTGACACCACAACAAACTTCAGTATTTCAAATCTTTACAGCTTCATGAATAATTACAACTCAGAGTTTAACAATCCAGTTTTGGAAGTCATTTAAACATCCTGAACTGGATTTGTTGATGTTATCAAAATACAGACTGTATTTGTGATTGCATCAATACAAGTGCAGGGCAGAAGACCTGACGTTTTCTCTTCCTGCCATGGAGGGTGCCATCAGTTGAATTTGCTTTGTGCCCCTTTGCAACATTTGAATTAGGATGAATCTGTACTTACTGGTAGCCTCTGAATAGAGGCTGGGAAGCCCTTCTTCTGTCCGTCCTGCATAACTCCAAACATCACATAAGCCGTCCCGTCCACCGCTTCACCGAACAGATACCTGAAACCGTTTGTTTTCTCATCTCTCACGGTTACGCCAACAACCCAGCCTGAACTGAAACTCCTCTACAGTTTGACTCACGTTGCTCTGATTTCCACAGTCAGGTCGCTGCTGTCCACGTAGAAGAAGGGGACCTGAGGCTTGAGCTTCACCTCAAAACTGGGAAGCACTGGGAAAAAGAAAACATTTTTCATGTTATTCTGTGGTGGTGGGGCGCGGTTTAGCTCGACTACCGGGCAGAGGGAGGTTGCTGGAGTTGGCTGTGATCACCTGTGGATGATGATTGATTACCCCTTCCTCCTCCTCTGATGGCCACGTCAGGCATAAAGGTTGTGACTCCAGCGACATCCCTCTGCCCTGCAACCGAGCGACACCATGCCCCACCACCCCATATTCCTTTAAGGGAAAATATATATATATTCACAGAAACTCGAACAGAGACGTTAAGAGGAGACTCACCGTATTCTTTAACCTCAAAATCTGCTGAATAGCTTTGTTGTGAATTATTCTGAAACCTGCTCACCACCTTCCAAAGGCCACAATTCTACACACACTCACACACACACACACACACACACACACACACACACACACACACACACACACACACACACACACACTATTCATTTTTCAGCTTGCATTCTTGCAAAAACCTTCCAACTGATGTGGACGTTCTCTGCTCCTGCAAGTCCTTAGCATAAAAATGTAAATTTATAAACAAATAAAAATCTAATGAAATACTCGCCTTCCGATTTCGGGGAGTTGATAAGTGTCAAAGTGAATCCCTGATCTCAGAAAGGTTGGACCAATTGGTAAAATGATGCCATCAGGGGTCTGAGGGAAAGAAACAAGACATCCAGTCCAAAGATGACTTTACTTTTATTTTACTTGGATATATGCAGCTCAGAGAGACACATATCTCTTGCGAGCAACAAAAAAGATTTTAATTGTATTTTTTGTTATATTTTATTTTATTATGAAATTGTAGTGATTCCTAACTGTAGACAAAAGGAATTAAAGAGCTTTAAATGGGTTTACATGTTCCAGTTTTCTATTGAATTTTAAGCGCGTCTACATGTTCTTTATGTTTTCGGCTTTGTTCCACATTTGTATTAAGAAAAAACATGGGGCCTCGCCACTTTTGGGGCAGATGTTATGGGGGTTTGGGCTGGTGTCTGGGGGCTGCCCCTTTCCATTAAGGTTTGGGTCGGGAGGGGACTGCTCATCTGGTTGGGAGGGTTTGGGGGGGTTGTGATATCCTGGGTCTTAGGGTGCACATCCGGAGCCCTGGGGGGTTGCTGCCTTGGGGCGAGTAGCCGCCTGTGGGTGCTCTGGGCCCAGGGGTGGCCGCCGGTTGTCTGGGCCATGAGGGCCTTTCTGGCTGGCCTCTGATCTTCTCAGGGGTCAGAATATATATAAATATAGAATATTTAAAATAAAGTTAGAACTCATATTAGCAAGATGAGCTTTATGCCTACATAAGCTCCTCTTGGAAAAGTAATCTGTTGGGCTCACAGCCAGACCTCCATTCTACTGCTTTGATGCTAGACAGGACAAGGAAAAAAATAAGAGAAAGAAACATCACCACAATCTCAATGTCAACGGCGTCTTCAAATCTGGTTCGTGGATCCCTCTCCACTGGCTCCATTTGGGGCGTCACAGCAAACAGCCTGTAACGAACTGTGATGGGAGGACAGAACATGGGAGAGTTCAGTTGTGGAAGGGACAACCAGTGAATCTTCAGTTAAAATGACGGAGCTTTGGAGCTGGGAAATAAGCTTCACTGCAAAACCTTGAATGCAACAACAGCAGTATTTCACTTGTTATTAGTGTTGTACCGATACGGTTCATACATGAAGCGCGGAGGAGGATGTGGAATGATGCTGATTCATTAAAATAGCTCGTAAAGTATCTCATGTAAAGTAATATGGCTTTCACCATGTGACAATGTGAACCAATTGGGTGGATGAGCACAAATAAAAAAAAAAGCAAAAGTTAAATGTCAACATATTCTTCTCAGAATATTACATACCGCTTCCTTTCAAAAAAAAAAAAAAAAAAAAGAAGTAAAGAAACTTATAGGAGTCCTCACTAATAGCCAGAATATTGCACTGGAAGAACAGCTCAAATATTAATAACAATAAGTTTAAGTAACAATTTCTGCAGAACCTGCACAGAAAAAGATGCAGTATTTAACTGAAGGCATATCAATGACATCAATAGTAAATTCAGTTTATTACACGACTGCACATAGAGATAGATAGATAGATAGATAGATAGATAGATAGATAGATAGATAATACTTTATTGATCCCAAAGGGAAATTTAAAAGACAGTCTGTGCTCACATTCACACTTAAAATGCATCCCAGGATTAAATAAGTAAAAATTATTAAAAACAATAGATTAGAAAATAAGGTGCTAAGGAGCTGAAAACACTGAAGAGCCTTAATCAGCATGGACATAACCCCCCTCTCCGGCCTGAGATGGCAGAGTTGTACAGTCTGATGGCACGTGGTACAAAAGAGTTCTTTAGTCTGTTTGTAGAGCAGGTCAATGAGAGGAACCGAGTGCTCACTGAGCTCCTCTGTCGGGAGAACACTGAGTGCAGGGGGTGGCCCTGGTTGGACAAGATGTTATTTATTTTTGCCAAAGTCCTCCGTTCCACCACCTTCTCCACAGAGTCCAGGCTCAGTCCAACGACAGAACCAGCTCTCCTGATGAGGCGGTCCAGCCTCTGAATGTCCTTCTTCCTGGCACTGCCCCCCAAGCACACGACCGCGTGGAACAACACACTGGACACAATGGACTGATAGAAAACCTGTAGCAGCTGTGAGCAGACTCTGAAGGAGGAGAGCCTCCGCAGGAAGTACATCCTGCTCTGCCCCTTTTTATAAACTGTGTCCATGTTCTGTGCCCAGTTCAGTTTGTGGTCCAGGTGAAGTCCCAGGTACTTGTATGAGGGCACCACCTCCACCTCTGCTCCGTTGATGGTGACAGGACGGGGGGAGGAGGGCACCCAGCGGAAGTCCAGCACCACCTCCTTGGTCTTAGAGGTGTTCAGCTGGAGCTTATTCTGCCTACACCAGCCCTCAAAGTCCTTAACCAGGGCTCTGTACTCCCCCTCCTCACCCCCCCTCACACATGCCACAACAGCAGTGTCATCGGAGAACTTCTGCACGTGGCATGTGTCGTTGTTGTACTGAAAGTCTGAGGTGTATAGGGTGAAGAGGAGGGGCGATAGCACTGTTCCCTGTGGCACTCCAATACTACAGGACTGAAATGTAGACTGTTGACCTCCCATCCTGACGAACTGTGGCCTGTTGTTTAAGTAGTCCATAATCCAGTTCACCAGGTGAGGGTCCACATCCATGTTGTTGAGCTTCTCCTGGAGCAGGCAGGGCTGGATTGTATTAAAGGCGCTCGAGAAATCAAAAAAGAGCAGCCTCACAGCACATCCACCCACGTCCAGGTAGGAGAGTGCACGGTGTAGGAGATAGAGCACTGCATCCTCCACTCCCACCTTCTCCTGGTAGGCAAACTGGAGTGGATCTCCCCTACCCTGTACCTGTGGTAGCATGAGCTGCAGAACACGTCGCTCCAGCGTTTTCATCACGTGGGATGTAAGTGCAACAGGTCTGTAGTCATTCAGCTCACTGGGGCGGCTCTTCTTAGGCACAGGGACAATGCAAGATGTTTTCCACACTGAGGGGACCGTTCCCAAGTGCAGACTCAGATTGTAGATGTGGTGTAGAGGGACCGCCAGCTCCTCAGCATAGACCTTGAGGAGCCTTGGGCTGATGCGATCCGGTCCTGCTGCCTTCATGGGGTGGAGTTTACGCAGCTCCCTCCTCACCTGGTCCACTGATATACTCAGGAGGGAGGAAGGGAGCCCTGGGGGAGAGAGATGTGCACAGGGAGAGGCTGACGTTCCCCTGGTCGGAGGAACAGAGGGTGGAGGAGGAGGGCCTGCGACTGGGGAGGGACTGAACCGGTTAAAAAATATGTTCAGCTCCTCAGCCATCAGGGGGTCCCCGCTCCCCAAACTGCTCTTACTGCCACAGCCTGTAATGGTTTTCATGCCATTCCAGACTTCCCTCATGTTATTGCCCTTCAGTTTGTTCTCCAGCTTTTTCCCATATGCCTCCCTAGCCTTGTTCAGACAAGTCTTAATCTCCCTTTGTGCCCCACGTCTTCTCTCATCATCCCCACCATAGAATGCACGCTTTTTCCTGTTTAGTGCTGCCTTCACATCACGGGTAATCCATGGCTTGTTGTTAGCATAGCACTTCACAGTTCTGAGAGGCACCACACAGTCCACACAGAAGTTCAAATAGTCAGTCACCACATCCACTGCCACCTCAATATCCTCTCCATGAGGATCTACTAACACACTCCAGTCAGTAGTGGCAAAGCAGATTCAAAGTGTAGCATTCAAACCATAATTTGACAAAGAATGCCAAACATTGAATGCATTGACAACATTATCACAGATCCAAAATGTCTCTGGGCTTCACCACACGACCGGATCGGGTGTGATAAGCAACAGTTTCAGGGGTTGTTGATGTTTGCGGAGTGCGTACTGCCCTTTCAGGTATCAGAGGCATCACTGGAGTGAGAAAGCGGCTCTTCTTTTTTGTCCAGGAGGTGACTGCGGTTCCTCCTGTACTCAGCTCCATCTGGTGTTCGAATATGATAAGATCTCACAGTGTCGGCAGCCGTGACAACTGCTGCCTTCCCACGTTCATTTTCCTGGAATCGATTCCTCTGTCCTGCGTGTAGAGTTGAGAGTGGCTTGTCAGATCTGTCACACTACTTCTTCTGTTGATTTTGACGAAACACTCTTATGGTGTGAGTGCCACGGCAACTGACAACTTCAGGCCTGGGCTGCTGGTGTGTGTGTGTGTGTGTAGGCAATGATTAAATGAAGGCGACGACCCATCAGCCGCTGGGCTGGTGTTTTGAAATTCTTCACAGGTGTACTGCAATACTTGAGAAGGCTTAAATATGGGTCCTTGTAATTTGCTTTGGCCTTTTGCATGAGTGATTCGGCAATTTGAACTGCTTTCTCTGCGCATGGTGTGGACTTGAGGTGATATGCTTGAACTTCCACGTGTTTCAAACTCCTTGCATTTGTATTGAGGACCATTATCAGAGAGGTTTGTGGTCAAGATCCACGACGACATGACGCCCATACACGCATTGGTGAAAACACTTGCATCCGAATAAGATGGCTTAAAAGAATACTCCGAAGATTTTGGACCCCCACCCTATCCCGATCATTTACAAAGTGAGATAAGCTCATGAATACCTTTTTTGTGTCTGTTCGTCCAGTGCCTGGCTAACAGCTGTTAGCATCGTAGTTAGCTTAGCTCCACTACGGCAGGTGAAGAGGAGACAGAGCCAGACTGAGAAAGTGGACAAAATACTCCTTCCAGTGGTCCAGGGGACGGCGCAATAGCACGCGAAGTAAATCCGAATGGTTATAAAACATTTTAAAAGACGTGTTTTCTTTTCAATCACTTAAAATAGCGTTTTGACACAGACCAGTGAAGGAAAAATAATTCAGACATTTCCATAGTGCATACACATAAAACAAGAATATTCACACCCCCACCCAATCTGTCACAGAGCGATCAATGTCTCAATAAATCAAACTAAATTGATTATTTGTATTTTATCAAGTCTTGGAGCAGAAACACATTCAATTAGGAAGCAAGTGCAAACATTTGAAATAAGAAATAAATGAATGTCATTTGTGGGGGAAAAAAAGAACTCGTTAGTAAAACTGCTGACAGGATTAAATATTGTTAAGATTTCAAATAAATATTTGTCTTTACAGTGAAATAATTCTGCCACAATATGGAGACAGAGTCGACAGTCTTTAGTCTGAGAGGATTAAAACAATAAACAACACTTTAAAGCTAGGGTAGGCGATGTTGTCCAAAAGCACTTTTTGTCATACTGAGTGAAATGCTCCCTGCCCTCTGGGAGAAGTCAATACATTATGTGTCTGGAAAAAGGTGCGGAAAAAAATCTGACAACTGTAGCGGCCACAGGACAGTAAAAACTCCGACAGCTCGAGACAGCAGTCAATCTGAAATATGTAATATTCTGCTCAAAAATGCAATAACTGAACACGGAATGAAAGTATCCAAAAATCCCAGATAAACTCTTGAGCAAAATATGCTGCCAGTCATTCATTCCAACAAAACTGAGTTTAACGGTTGGTCTGCCAGAGATCTGCCCATTTAAGGTAGTTTTGTTAAGCAAAGCAGCAGAGATGTCAAGAGAGCATCTGGTTTCTCTTCTCTAGATGTCTCCACACCCACTTGTTCTCAACTCCATAGAACTCAAATTCAACTTAAAGAATAAACTTCATCAGAGTAAAAGATCAGTCCTCGTCTGAAGGAGGTCTCAATCCATTGACTTCAACATCATTTCACCAAATTATGAACATTAACTGGGTTAAAAGATTTCTTATGTGTCCAAATAACATGTGGAATATTATCCCAAATAACCCACTGAAGTCTCTTGGTGGTCTTAACTTCCTATTCTATTTCGTAAGTGCTTAGCCCACCTACGGGCTAAGCACTGCGTGTTTGTCAAACAGCGTGTGTTTGTCTTTCAGTGGCTGTGAGTAGCAGGTCCTGGCCGGCTGAACACCATCATTGGGAAGTCATTTTACACTGAGTACATTTTTGCCCGTTCCTCACAACGTACGTGACGTTAGATTTTTGGGTTAGGGTTAGAATTAGGCTTAGGTTAGGTTTAGGATATGGTTTTGGGTTAGCTGTGTGGGTATACAAGTCTGCGAGAGAGAAACAGAGATGAAGACAGACAGAGATCGAGATAGAGAGTCATGCAATGTACCTTGTAACTGTATTGAGTTGACCAGTCAGCACCATGGACAGCACCATGATGCATGGGTGTGTGTTCGTGGCTGTCTTTCACACAACATACCTGATAACAGTGGTATTTCAGCACCATGGACAGCACTGTGTTTACTCTATGCATTTGTGTAAGAGTGTCTTTTTCACAAATGTACCAAAAAACTGTATTTTAGTTGAAACTTCAGGACCATGGACAGCACTATGTTTGCTCCATGCATGAGTTTCTAAGTGTGTGTGTTTGTCTTTCACACAACGTATCTTTTGACTGGATTAAGTTGATAATTCAGCACCAAGGACAGCACTATGTTGACAATATGCGAACAGGGGTGTCAAACAGCAGGCCCGTGGGCCAAAACGGACTCAAGAACAATGGACTCAATACATCACTGAGATCCGAGCATCGGCGATGCTGCCATAAAAGCTGACAATCAACATTTCATTGCATTTCTGCACCAGAAGCAGCATGAACACTAACTTCCAAATCCCCCATGATGCACCACTCAGTAGTATCTATGAGTTTGAATGTCTATTTTTCCCCAAGGATGGTGAAGCCACGACAGGCCCTTCTCTGTCTCTAATTAGCAAGTATTCGCTGTATTGTACATTGTCGACGTTTTCTGCAATAACTGTTTGGTTTTTTTGTGAAAATGTCAATATCTTCAAACATAACAAAGAAAAGTTTAAATTCAAAGGTTATTGTGAATTAAAATGGTTTTGTGAGAATCCCAAAATTTTCATCATCAGCACCGTAATTCAAATTTTTAACCCACAGGTGTCAAAAACAGTCATGTGAACAGCTAGTCTCGACTGAATGGTGACATCTGCGGAGCATTTAATAATATAGAATGACTGGACAACACATTAATGCACCTCAGATTTTCCAGTGGCTGATAAGCGCACTGCTCAAGGGCCAGGAGGGAACTGTGATCATGACTGCAACACAGATTGTCCTCTCAGTCATAGTCATTGAACTGAAGAAAAAAATGTCATTCAATACGAAGATAATTACTATTATCTTACTATCGTAACAGCAGAATAACTATTGCAACAACACATCATATTAGTAAAACTCATCTGTTTCACGATGGTCTAAACCAGCTCACGTTCCCTATTAGTGGATGAACAATCCAACACTTGGTGAATTCTGCTTCACAATGATAACAACCGACATCGAAGGATCATAAAGCAACATTGCTATGAACGCTTGGCCGCCACAGGCGAGTCGTCTTTCACCATTTGATGAAACTAAATTTCAACTTTTAAAAAGCTGTCAAGGTTTGTGTGGCTCAAGATGTAGGTGAATCATTTTGCTTCCAAATTGAAGCTAATGAAGTAAAACAATCCACCAAAAATCTTAATTTTTAAATTTCACACCGATTCTAACTAACTTTTCCATGAATGTGTCAAACAACTGTTTTTAGTACAATAATGATGAACTGCAGACATTTCACACATGTCAGGATCATTGTATTGAGATTTCTTTGTGAGGCAATATCGCCAATACAATTTATGAAGTTTACAGGGACTGGCAAAGAGAATTGAAATGAAAAACACCACATTTTAAGGACAACATACTTTAATCTCCCATGCAATGTTGCATAGAAAACACATTAGATGGATGAAAAATAAAGGTTACAGTTCCTTGGACTTTGTCATTGTCGACATGAAAAGACTTGAAACTGATCCACCATGTGTTTCAAGCCCAAACAGGACGGTCGGTGTTCATCTGTTTTACACTCCTCTGTTGTGGGCCAGTACTCAACCCAGGTCTTCTCATCAAGCATGTACCAAAACCTGAAGAGTGGAAAACAACGAGCCAGATACACAGGAGCTCATGATGAACTGATGTGAGAATAGATGATATGTAGCGGAAAAGTCTTACTGTACGTACGTCTGCTCTTGGTCGTCTCTTCGGATGTCTTGGGAGGAGCCCATGATGAGATATGTTTTACCCTTTTGAAGACCTACAGCCCCTCTGCAGTGCTGATGGCTGAGCGCAGTTTACCCATAGGACCAACATCAGTGTTTCCTACCATGATGACAGCACAGACCACTTCTTTTAATTCCATTTTAGAGACACGTAATGCCTTCCTGTTGGCATTACGGAGTGTGCCGAGTGAGGAACACACCACTGATGACTTTACCTGAGCAGGTGAGATTATTGCTATTTTTTTCTTCAATGAAAAATGAACACTTCATGAAATCTGATCCAGACTGAAAGCAGTCATCCTTAACTATCATTGTAAGTGTGGAGTTGGCTGAATATGTCTCATTTGCAGACACGGCAGAGCCGCAGTGAAGATGTGAACAAAAAAAAGCTGCTTTCTCCAAAGACCATTCTTCAATATATGTTGGTCTCCAAACTCCAGAGCTTCTGATTTGCAGAGAACCTGCACAGCGACTGTTTTCTCCCACCAACCTGGTTTCAGGAAACCCTGAACAAACCAAATCAGACCCTGACAGGTCTGGTCAGATGGGTTAGTCTTCACCTGCAGTCTGCCTGAACAACGACTGGACCCATTCAGCAGCCGCACCGAGTCTGAACACCAGGGTTGGGGAGGAACGGATTACATGTAACAGAGTATGTAAATAGGATACAAAAGAGATGTAACTGTAATCCTTTATAGTGCATTAAGGAAGTGTAATCTGGTTTCAGGTATATCTGATACAAACAGGACTACTGAGCAGGATTACACTTGAAAATCAGATTGAATATTCCAGACATATGAACTGTCCACAGACTTTATGACCCAAACCATGACACTACCATAGATATATAAAGTGAAGATGCAACAGATGTATGCAAGCAGTGATGGGAGTAACCGTGTTAGTTTGTCTCCACTGGTTTGCCTCATTTCTTTACACAGAAATGACCTTTTCAAAACTCCAAGATCATTTGGCAAAGCAGTCTTACCCCATGTTTCCACCGGACGCGACGCAAATTTTTCGCGCGATGAGATTACATACAAAGTGAATGTAATTCCATGATTGTCGCTCAATCTTGAGCGGCGAGCGGTGAAGCGGCGATTGATTTTAGCGAAAATTCGCTCGCCGCTTGCCACTCAAGTTGAAATAATTGAACTTTTCAAGCAAAATTGCTTGTTGATGCGCCAGGACAGTCTATGAGTGTCCTCTTGATACCCCCCTCCAGAGCTTGGAGTGTGGTGATGCCGCAGCGAGCTGTGAGGGTTTTTTGCATTTATACCAGTGACAAAACTCAAGCGGGGTTCGGCGGTTGCCACCATGGCAGGCACCGGAGACCTGACGACCACAGCTCCGAGCAGCTGCTTTGATAATGGAGGTGGAAAACATGGTTCACTCGGACTCAATGTCTCTAGCCTCCCTCGGTATATGACAGAAGCTCTCCTGGAGGTGGGAGTTGAAAACCATGCTGACAGAGGTTTCCACCAGATGTTCCCAGCAGACGCTCACAACACATTTGGGTCTGCCAAGTCTGTCTGGTTTCCTCCTCCGCCAGCGAATCCATCTCACCGCCAGGTGGTGATCGGTCGACAGCTCTGCCCCTCTCTTCACCCGAGTATCCAAGACACGCAACCAGAAGTCAGATGACACGACAACAAAGTCAATCATCGACCTCCGACCTCGGGTGTCCTGGTGCCAAGTGCACTTAGGGACACTCCTGTGCTCAAACATGGTGTTCGTTGTGGACACACTGTGTCTAGCACAGAAGTCCAATACCAGAACACCACTCGGGTTCAGATCAGAGTTATAGTTAAATCTGATCTGCTCTAACTATAACCAATTACTTTTTAAAAGTGTCTTGCCCAACACTGATTAGAGTGGACTCTTGGTGCGCACTGCATTTGAATTAACTGTTCTTCCTTGTGTCCACCAGGGGGCACAGGAAACCAAAGGAGCCCCAATAGTGAATCTATGAAGACCAGCCTGCTTCCAGCTGATCAAGCTCCTGTACAGTTCACCTCCATGGAGCACAGCTCCTCCTTCAGTGATTGCTTCCTGAACGCTTGTCCACATTGGCTACAGCAACAACCGTTGTTGGTATTAACTGAGGCTGAGCACAGAGTTCAGCAGGTATTCACAACGCTGAGAGCATTTTGTGTTTGTGGTGTGTGAGAATTGTCAGTACACTGACTGGATGAGGCATTACATTTGTCCTCGTCTTTTTTTCTGTTTACTGGTATAAAATTAAAACTGCTCTGGTACGTAACCTTTATATTTTATTTCAGCAGTTAGAGTAAGTCAGTGGTAAGAGGTCAACCAGAGGAAACATTGGAATCTCAGCAGAAACAATGAAAATCAGAGGAAAATTAGAATCTCAAGAGAGACAGTAAAAATAGAGGAAATACAAAATCTGAGGAAACAGCAGAAGCTCAGTGCAACTCCAGCAGTTGTCTATTTTTATCTATTTTATCCTCAGATTTTAGGTTTTTTTCTGACATCATTTTGTTGGAGACCAATCAGCTGATCTCTAGTTTGAATAGCAAACTGAAGGAGCAGAGAAGCAGCAAAAAATTAATCTGCTGTAAAACCAGGAAGAAAATATTGATTTTTTTTTTAAGTCTGCAAAACATACCTGAGCAGGTGAGTTTCAGGATGAGAGAGGAGAAGAATGATGTCACACAGTTCGACAGATCAGATCCAGATTGAAAACATTCTGAGTTGATTCTCCACATAGATTGTCCTGACACAACAGTTGGTTGTACAGAAACAGCAGAGCCTGCAGTTCAGATGTTCACAGATGAGAGGTGCTGTCTTCAGGTTGAATCGATTATTCATCACAGGTCTCTGTTCACCAAGATGTTTCAGCTCCAGACTTCCTGCACAGCGACTGGCTCCTCCCACCAACATGAACTCATCAACCCCTGAACCCAGAGCAGAGAGAGAAGAGTGAGAGGATGAAGTGAGTGTGAAGAGAAGAGGAGTGAAAGCTGCAGCTCCTCTTCTACCTGAGCAGGTGAGTCCAGCAGCTTTACCAGGTGAGCAGCTGCTTCTAGCTGAGCCTGAGCTTCTACAGTCCAGCAGAGCAGACTCATGGCCTCCACACTGGAACTCTGGGCTCCACCTGGGAGTCTGCATGTCTCCATAGAGCGCCCCCTGCAGGACTGAAGGAGCCCCACAGCCCAGCTCCCGACACACCACCTGTGCATCCTGCAGGTCCAGGTCTGCTTCACACACTGAGGACCAGGTCTGGTCAGACGGGTTAGTCTTCACCTGCAGTCTGCCTGAACAACGACTGGGTCCATTCAGCAGCCGCACCGAGTCTGAACACAGGACAGGAGGTCACTGCAACTACAACCCCATCACAAACACTACAGCTACAACCTCAAAAAACATTGTACCTACAACCAGAAATGGTTTATGTGAACAAATGGAAAATAAAAAACCTTGAATTTTTAATGCTTCATCAACTGTGATGTTATGTTGAAAGCTTTCTGTCTGAACTCACCATGTTGAGAACATGGAGTTAATTGAAACCACATTGGTCTTACCTGAGCATGTGAGATTAATGAAAGAGGAAGCATAAGAGGACCTGAAGCAATTCTTCAAATCTGATGGAGACTTGAAACATTCATATTCAAAACTCCACGCAGATCTGTATGATGACTCAGATGTTTTCACGGAAACAGCAGAGCCACAGTCCAGACGTTCACAGACTGCAGTTGATAACTTCAGGTTCGAGTAGAGGTCGTCCACTGGTCTCCATTCTCCGAGGTGTTTCAGCTCCACTCCACCTGAACAGCCAGAGCTTCCTCCCACCAACCTGAACTCAACATCAGCCTCTGAGCAAAGAGCACAAAGTCAGCAAGAACAAAGATTCTCTTTCTTTCTTCATCTTTGAGGACTTTCTTTACCGGCTGGACGGTTTCTGTCTTCCAGATGGACTCCTGTGGGGAAACAGAGAGTGTTCAGTGTTCATCAGGTTTTAGTGATTCTCACTTCTGATCATGCAGTTTGAGTTCAGTGTCAACATTCCAGTGAAATATGTTTGATCTGAAGATGAACTGAATGTACGAAGAGTCCAGCTCAGGTCAAGAGCATCCAGACTGGGATAAAAGAGTTCAAAGGTCAAGATTAACTGTAAAAGCAAATCTAACAGAGTGTGACGTGAAGTCTTAAAGTCTGGGACAGAAAATCCATTGTCAGTTTTTAATTGACACCAAGGCTCCGTTTCCACCACTTCTCAAGAGAAAACTCGTGTTTGTTGTCGTCCATCTACTGAGCATGAGCAGAAGAACTGTTGGCCCGGCCGTGCTGTGCATGTGCAGCGGCAGTGTTTCCCCAGTCGACCAGGAGACGCCCCGAGCGTTTCCAAAAAGTGTCCTTTTCTCTCCTCGGCAAGGAGACGGAGCGTGAGTGGTTTCAAAAACTTCCACCTTGGAAGCCATTTCCAAAAACGTGTTTTCAGTGACTCCAAGCATCGTTGTGTAAGCAGAAACCCCAAAACATAACAAAAGTTTTGTTCTATTGATAGATGCAAAACTTTTCCAAAACAAAAACTCAAGAACAATTTCTTTCCACTTGAAACATTGTTGTGTAATCTGGACCAGAGAAACAAAATCTGGGAATACGTCTGAAAACTATGATGTGGTTCAGGCAGATTTTGGAGTCACAGTAGGTTAGTTCTGTGCTGGTTTGGGGTTTTTCTCTGGACTGGGATGGTATCAATACGACGATCAGCTGTCTGTCACTGCAAACTGATAAATTCCCAAAAGAAATGAAAACAGTTTAAGTCATTCCACTGGACAAACCTGGAGAAAAACACCAGATCAATAAAAACAGGCCTGTTTCTTTACTCTCACAGTTTTCCAGGATCATATAAAACATTTTCATTTGATGAATTTATTGACAAACACAAACTGCTGCCTGAGAGTCAACATGGATTCAGACGGAGTTTTAACTCTGGTTGTTTGTCCAGGTTGAGAAACTTTTTTTTAACTATGTTGAGCAAGAAGTGATTTGATGAGAAGTGGATTTATATCATTAGATCTGATAGGAGGCTGCTGTTACATGTCAGGATGTGGTTGTGTTTCCATGAATTAAAGATATCCTCTCCGATTAAAGCAGTCTGATTTGACATAATGTATCTTCTGCAGGATGAAAAATAATATTCACAACACCTAAACATGTTTGTGTTTCTTCATTCTTCATGTTCTTAAACAGGATTTCAATCAGTAAATTCCAATCAGGCCAGATCAATAAGTAATACCTTTATGCAGCTAGAAGATCCAAAAGCTCACAGCTTAATGCCGAAACACACTGCAGGATGAATTTTGTCCTGATCTCTGATGATCAACGTCAGCAAAGGATTGATGGATGTGTGAAAACGCCATGGTGTCTGATGGTCCTGTGGAGGGAGGTGTGATCAGAGTGATTGATCCGGTGGTGAAAACGGAGTAAAAAAACCTGCAAAAATGTGTCACTGGCTCAAAATGGATAGTTCATTATTCAAAAGCAAATTTTCCTTTCAGCGTCATTAAAATGAAGCCCTGTCACCACAACTTGTTACAACTAATAAGATCAGTTCAGAAACTGCTTCACACACTCATCAGTGAAAGCTGAAGTTCACCTGAGAATAATCCTTCAATTTAGGACATATTTTCAGGAAAAACATTGAAAATGTCTCAAATCTGCTTGACGCATGTTGACAGCTAGTCAGTGGTTTCAGTGGTCCGGTACGTTCCGGTACGGAGTTCCAGGACTTCTAAAAATGTCCACTGAGCGTCCTGGAACTTCTCAAAGCTCCAACAACGTAGCGGTACGCTCACCAGCCCGTCTCTTTGAATCCTTAAAACAGGTGCTTATCAGAGCACATCAGCCTTCACAGAGCAGAGCGTACGTGTACTCCCCCATCCTGCACAGACTTCATTACCCATACTGCCCTGGGCTTCACCACAGAAGTGCGCATGCCTCGTTCAAGCTCCCTGCAGTAAACACGTCAGTCCAGCCAAAGGGTGTGTGGAACCAAAGCTCTTCAGTTAAGAAAATAAAAGGAAAACTCTGCCATGCTCCCCTGGCTCAAAGCTTCAACAAGAAGAGAATGACGATTCAGCATCACAAGGAGAGTTCATCTGGACTGACGGGACATGAGCAAACGATATTGTTATCAAATGAGAAACTGCTGCTATGATGAGAACAAATGACTGAATGTTGAGGAGGCTGAACTGACTGCTGAGCAAAAGGAAAAAGTCATGTGACAAATGCACCAAAGCCACTGAAAAAAACTGTCATGAAGGATGTAAAATCTGTAAAATACAACAATTTATCTTGTTTTCTGATGACACCAACATTTTCTGTCCAGGGTGAATTCAGAGCAGCTCTCAGAGGAAATCAACTCAGAACTGAACACATTCAAAAACTGCTTTGATTCAAATAAACTGTAGTGACTCTAGTGAAACATCAAACATGCTGAATCCAAAATATCCACAAATCTTTCAGTCCTCAGCAAAGCAGAATCCTTCCTAAACAGCAAAGCTCTCCAGATGAGACGTTGTTCACTGATGCTGTTGTACTGGAACGACTGCCTGGAAGTTTGGAGCAACAGCTCCAAATCCTCACTGTGACTGCTGTGCTCACTCCAGAAAAGAGCCATCAGGATGATCCATGAAGCAGCTTTCAGGACCACACTAATGTCTTCTTTCTGGTGTGTGGAGCACTGAAACTCCCAGATGGAGAATTCCCAGCAGAGAGAAGCAGCAGTGAGCAGCAGAGTCCTACCTGAGCTCCACAGCAGCAGCAGCAGCAGCAGCAGCAGCAGCTTCAGCTCCATGTTCCAGGTCGACCACGTCTCTCTGAGTGTCTCATCATCAACTGTCCCCAACATTTATCAGCCATCAGGTGGAGCTGGAGGTGGAGCTTCCACACACACCCACATCCTGTCTGCATGTTTTTCACCAAACGCTAAAGACTCTTGTTGTCACAGACTCACATGGGAAACTTTTTCTGTCTGGATTCAAATGAAGCAGTTTTCCTCCTGGTGTCCAGGCTAACATCATCTCTCATATTGGTGGATTTACACACCTGAGGATTGACTTTACATGTCTTTATTGCACCTTTACACCTGCTTTTTGGCTTCCATCACTTTCTGGAGGTTTTTCATGTATTTGTTGTCATTTGCATCAGTTTTTTTTTTTTTTTTGACTTTTAACTCTGGATATTTGTGCACGTTATGAAACTTTTGTAACCATGTTGAGCAAGAAGCGATTTCCTGAGAAACGGACTTGTATAATTAGATCTGATAGGAGGCTGCTGTCATATGTCAGGATGTGGTTGTGTTTTCATGACAGAATTACAGATATCCTCTCAGATTAAAGCAGTCCGACTTGTCTGAATGTGCCGGTGCTCTCTTATGCATAAGTCAATCTTTAAAGAAAAAAAAAATTTATGAAGTGCAGGCATGGCTCATCCCAAAACAAACTTGCCTCTTGATACGATCACTCGTTCAAAACACTGCTACAAACTAATTTTTCCCCCAGCAGTTAGCAGACACCGTACACAGCAAAAGATATTCTATGTGAGTTACAGAGCAGCTGGATGGAGTCAGACAGTCACTCTGTCAACAGCGCATGCTTACTTCTCTCATAAAGCTCAGTGCAGTATGGGTAATGACGTCTCTGCAGGATGAAATAGTGAACGTGCGCTAGGCACTGTGAAGGTTGATAAGTGGCAGGAAGAGCTATTTGAAGGATTCAAATTAAACTGGCCAGATCCTGACTCCCCAGATGAGAATAAGACTGTTTGTGTGGGACAAAGTGGGACACCAACGCATTCTTGATGCATCGAGTCCAAAATAACAGTAAAGAAAAAAAAAGCTGCCCCTAATCTTATAACGTTCCAAAGCTTTGCTGTGACGGGGAGTGTTGCCAGTGGCAGCTGGTGGTGAATTTATTTGGTTGGGCACCTCATCGTTCTTCAGTTTCAGTCTTCAGTGAGCGTTAACTTAAATACAGTACGTTTATACACCATATAGTGAAGGGGAATCTAAAAGGAGCCTCAAGCTGCAGCCATCAAACAGCTGGTTGGTTTAATTTCATGTCCTTCATTTAAATTATTCAGTAATTGGTGGAATCACTACTAAAATGTATTCATTTATTTTACCTTTATTTAACCAGGAAAGTCCCAATGAGATTAAAAACCCCTTTTTCAAGGGAGTCCTGGGGGTTACAAAGTTACACTTTCAAATAAAAAAGCGCCCCAAACTGTTTATCTGCTCTTTTGTGGCAGATTATTTCTAGAAAATGAAGCAAACGCATTGTTAGTTTATTATTTAGAATTTATTCCCCCTTTGCCCCCGGCCACCTCTCTTCTACAGCCACCACTGCGTGTTGCACAGTGTGGTAAACAATGCTTATTTCAGCTACTATTCCCTTGTCTGCATTTGAATTTTCTTTGGGTTCTTTCACTTGGCGAAGTGCCAGGATGCTCAATTGATGTTTTTAAAACTCTCGGAACTCTGTACCGGCAGCTCCCACCTCTCCCTGTTTCACCGTCTCCAGAACACACTGAGCGCTGAGGAGGAGTTTAACAGCAGCTCCAGCAACGCCTTGTTGAGTCGGAGCCGTCCAGCCAATCAGGGAGTGAATACCAGGCTGATGATGAGGGAGTGGACAGACTGGACTCACACTACAGGAGTTCGAGTCACAAAGACTGAACATGTTCATTACCGACCATCCCTCCTTCTTCCTCAGTTTTCCAAAACACTGGAGAAATTCTTTTTGAAACAATTAGATTCATTCCTCTGGAAGCTTAAAGGGGCTGTATCATGCTTCTTTAGCTAGTCCAAACCCTAGAAAAGGCATTAACATGGTATTTATTTTTGGCGCTAAGGAAAAGTAATTTTGTGTGAAATAAAAGATTTTCTGGGGCTAATTCTGAAACCCGGAAGAGAAAACGCTCTGTTTCACTGAAAATCCCGCCTCTCCCCCTGTGGACTTTGACTGACAGCGTACTTTAGCTTCAGCTTCTCCACATGCAAACACACGCAAAAACGTCTTTTCCTGTTAGAAACTCACCAAGCGCAGACCCTTCAGACTCTTGCTCTTGCTTGACTGTTGCTCTCAGACGATGGTCAAAGTTTATTTCCGTAATCGGAGATACAAAAAGCAACAAGGCTGATTGCCGAGGGCCTGCGGGAGGGGGGCTCAGGGGAGCCATCTTCACCCTGTGACGTAAACATGGGGAACAGAGCGTTTTCATGGGTGCGGGAGGGGCTGCCTCTCTGAGCAGCATAAACACGAAGAAAGCTCAAACGCACAGGCACGAAGAGGAAAAAAAACGCTTTGGGGGTGTTTTTGGTGAGTACATAACTATATAACAAGGTTAAAACCCTTTTAGCTCGGGGCCATTTTCGCCTTAAAGTTCAACTAAAGACGTACCCAAAGTAAACTGAATGCTGTTCTTGAACTGCTTGGAGTACATGCATGGTTGGGGTCTCATTTGAAAGCTGACAACCTGTATTTTCACCCAGTGCAGTCAGAATTACTCTAGGTGCTACTGGCACAGATTTATCTATGTTGCAGCACACTGAATTAGGATGAATTTCATTCTCGCCTGAATTTTTTCCCTCATAAAACACCTGGAAATAAGTCTGGAAGCACTGTGCGAGCTTGAAAACACAATTTTGCTAAAGCCTGGGGTCTTACATAGTTCAGGTCAAAATGTCAGTTTCACACATGTATTTGTACTGTCATGCCCCGGCAGGGTCAATTTTGGACATCCTCTGTATACCCCCTGCATGCCCTCTGTACAATGGTATATGTTGGTTTTTGGCCCGTTTTAACATTATTTTCACTCCAAAAACTCATAAAGTACTCAAAAAAATCACTTCAGAGAGGCTTCAGTGTGGGATAAGGCCCTCAGATTGAGAGGAGCAGGGATAGACAGCAGGTGCATCCCTCAGCAGATGTCTGAGAAGTCACAAAACCCCGCCAGCGGGCCAGCCAGCCATTCAGCAAGCTCATTGGCTACCAGCCCTGTCAGTCAAACGTTTCCACCGACGTGATTGGCTCAGAATACGTTGATTACGAGTGATGACGACCGATGACGTGGGCCCATCAGTTTCGGCAGCGGTTGGCTGGTTAGCCATCGGAGGGCGGGATGAGTCACTTGATTGGTTGAAATATGATGAATAAGCAGCGGAAACCGATCAGTCGCCATATTGGATATCCTCAGCGTGAGTGAGAGAGGTCTGGATGTTTTTATCTGATAAAAAAATGGATTATTATCGGACGCGCACGCGGAGAGACGTGCCACGTGCGTGCACGGTGGCGCGTCTAATTCTGGATTATTTGCTTATTTCAAGACATTTTTTGGACAAAAGGCTATACTTTCTAGCTTTGCCTGGATGCATACGTTTGTACTGTGGCAGTTTTTGCTGGATTATCTGGATTATGGATCATCTGAGATTAGTTATGAGCCTCCAAAGGTGAGTTGCGCTGTTTACTTAATTTGCTGTATGTTGGACAAATGTGTTTATATTACCCGCTGTGGTAATCACATCTGAAAGTGGTTTATACCAGCGGATTCATGAGAATATCAGCTTTCTAACGGTACATAGTGCGTCTGTGGAATTTGCAAAATGGGTCTGGATATTTGATTAATGCATCAGGAGAAGTTGACCGGCCCGCCAGCGGGCCGGTCTGAGCTGAAGGGGTTAAAACATACAAAAAGTGAATTTTGCATGATACAGCCCCTTTAAAATATTAACTGAAAATTAATTTGGATTCAGAGAAAACAGAACTACTCATGTCATAACGCAGATGGCAGAAGAAACTGCTAAGGCATCTGAAAATGACAGATATCCCATTGGTATTGATGCTGACCTGCGGAAAGCCTTTGACATTATAGACAATAAAATACTACAGAGGAAACTGGAGGAATCTGCTCTGAGGCACAGCGGACTCTTGGCTAGAAGGCTGTCTACAAACAGATTGTACATCACCACAGATGAGTCAGAACAGAAGAAACTTGAACACAGACTACTTTAACAATGTAAAACATTGAAACTCATTGACCTTTTGTAAACTACATCTATCAAGGACAGATTCTACATCATTTGTTTGATGCATTTAAATGTTTATTTTATTAACATGTTTGTAAGAGAGATATCAATCGATTCTTTCAGAGGATTTTTCCTTTTCAACGTTTCCTTTCCTTTTTCTCTTTCCCTCCTCCCTTCCTTTCCTCTGTGTTCGGAATGATATCAGTTTTTCAATGTTCTCAGAGGTTTGTTTTGCTTTTTCAATGCTTCCATCTTTCCTTCCATCCTTCCCTCTGTGATGGGTAATGATGATATCCCTTATTTCAGAATTATTCAGTATGTCGGCATTTAACTTCCACAAGAGGTTTCTAACCCTTTTTCTCTAAGTTGATTGACACTTAACTAGGGCTGTGGTCCGATAGTCCGAATTGTCTTTATTTTACATTCTCTTACTCTGAAACGTTCACTACTGAACATAAAAAATAGTCTATTCTTGAATAGATTCTGTGTGGGCATGAGTCGAATGTGTAATCTCTGCTTTTGGGATGTAGTTCTCTCCAGACATCGACGATTCCAACTTCTTTTATAAATGAATTAACTTTGTTCGATAATGAATTTTCTTGATTAATGGATTTTGATACATCTAATTGGTGGTTTACTCGAATATTAAAGTCTCCACAGATTACTACTCCTTGAGAGTTTACCATTACGTCAAATACCTGTCTATAAATGTTCCAATCGCGTACGGGTGGAATGTAAGTATCTAGAAGTGTTACATCTAGTCCTTCAATTCTTGCCGTAATTTTAATAAACCTTCCATCACCATCCTGAATTTTGGATTTTTTCAAACTTTTTTATTGAACTTTTCAGATAGATCAACATACGATATGTTGATCTTGATGTTACCCCTTTTAACAACAATAAAAACACACAACAATGAAATAATTACAACAAACACACAAACAGTCATGGACATTGAACAAGGTCCAGACTTGGACCTCGTTCAATGTCCATGACTTTACTTACATGTAAGATTTACTCCCATTTCCTGACCCGATGCTGACTTGAGGGATAGCCTCGATTCCACCGATGTGTTTGAGGGCCCTCCAATATGATGTCAGCCATATAGTCAGTGTAAATCCACTTTGTGCAAGAAAGAATGAGGCATTTCTTACATAAAGTAGAAAACCATTACTCATCTGCCTCTGCTGGTGTAAATCTGAATGCTTGTCGTTTTTTGTAGTCCCTTGAGGATTGTCTTATTCGATACTTCTTCAGGCTCATTTTGCTCATCTCCGGGTTAGCCGCGCGAGCATCTGCGGGGCTGTCATTAGCGTCTCCGGCGTGTAGCAGCAACACTTCTTTCGTAGTCAAGTTTGTTGGCTTGATTATCCGAGCTCCGCATTATCCCCCTTTCTTCAGAACTCGTAACAAATGAGTTTGTCTGTTTCACTTGACTTTCTGGGGTAGATTTCTCCTTTTTGGTTGGGAGACCTCTCTCTAAGCTGTCAACCCCTGAGACCCAGAAACCATCTTTCTTTGCTTCCATCCTTCCCTCTGTGGTCATAATGATATCATTCACTTTTTTCAGCGGTTTTCCTTCTTCAATGCTTTATTTTTTTTTTCTTTCTTTGCTTCCATCATTCCCTCTGTGGTCCGGGGCCAGGTCGCGGGGGCAGCAGTCTCAGCAGAGATGCCCAGACTTCCCTGTCCCCAGACACCTCCTCCAGCTCCTCTGGGAGGTTCCCAAGGCGTTCCCAGGCCAGCCGAGAGACATAGTCTCTCCAGCGTGTCCTGGGTCTTCCCCGGGGTCTCCTCCCAGTGGCAGATGGCTGGAACACCTCCCGAGGGAGGCATCCAGGAGGCGTCCTGAACAGATGCCCAGATCAGATGCACCTCAGCCGGTCTGTCTCGATGTGGAGGAGAAGCGGCTCTACTCCGAGCTCCTCTCTAGTGACTGAGCTCCTCACCCTATCTCTAATGAAGCGCCCAGCCACCATACAGACGATGCTCATTTTAGCCGCTTGTATCCAGGATCTTGTTCTTTCGATCATGACCCAAAGCTCATGACCATAGATGAGGGTGGGAACGTAGATTGACCAGTAAATCGAGAGCTTCACCTTTCGGCTCAGCTCCCTCTTCACCACAACGGACCGATGCAACGACTGCATCACGGCAGCCGCTGCACCGATCCGCCTGTCAATCTCACGCTCCATCCGTGCCCCACTCGTGAACAAGACCCCAGGATACTTAAACTCCTCCACTTGGGCCAGAGTCTCTCCACCGACCTGGAGAGGGCAAGCCACCTTCTTCCGGTTGAGAACCATTGCCTCAGATTTGGAGGTGCTGATCCTTATCCCTGTCGCTTCACACTTGGCTGCGAACCGCCCCAGTGCATGCTGTAGGTCCATGTTCGATGAAGCCAACAGGACAACATCATCTGCAAAAAGCAGAGATGAAATCCTGTGGTTCACGGACCGGACCCCCTCCAGCCCCTGGCTGCACCTAGAAATTCTGTCCATAAAGATTATGAACAGAACCGGTGACAAAGGGCAGCACTGCCGGAGTCCAACACGCACCGGGAACAGGTCCGACTTACTGCCGGCAATGCGGACCAGACTCCTACTCCGGTCATACAGAGACCGGACAGCCCTGAACAAGGGGCCCCGGACTCCGTATTCCCGGAGCACCCCCCATAAGACACCACGCGGTCAAACGCCTTCTCCAAGTCCACAAAACACATGTGGACTGGTTGGGCGAACTCCCACGAGCCTTCGAGCACCCTATGGAGGGTATAGAGCTGGTCCACTGTTCCACGACCAGGACGAAAACCGCATCAGTCCTCCTGAATCCGAGGTTTGACTATCGGTCAAATCTTCCTCTCCAGTACCCTGGAATAGACTTTCCCGGGGAGGCTGAGGAGTGTGATCCCCCTATAGTTGGGCACACCCTCCGGTCCCCCTGGACTGCCAATCCAGAGACACCATGGATTGGGTGGCAGCCAATGACAGGGTGCCCGGAGACCGGATCCTCAGACACAGAGATGTAATGATGATATCAATCATTTTTTTCCAGCGGTTTTCCTTCTTCAATGCTTAATTTCTTTTTCTTTCTTTGCTTCCATCATTCCCTCTTTTGTTGTGATGATGATATTACTTCTTTCAGTGGTTTTGCTTCCATAATGCTTAATTTTTTTTTTCTTTCTCTGCTTCCATCATTCCCTCTGTGGTCCGGGGCCAGGTCGCGGGGGCAGCAGTCTCAGCAGAGATGCCCAGACTTCCCTGTCCCCAGACACCTCCTCCAGCTCCTCTGGGAGGTTCCCAAGGCGTTCCCAGGCCAGCCGAGAGACATAGTCTCTCCAGCGTGTCCTGGGTCTTCCCCGGGGTCTCCTCCCAGTGGGAGATGGCCGGAACACCTCCCCAGGGAGGCGTCCAGGAGGCATCCTAAACAGAAGCCCGAGCAAACTCAGCTGGCCCCTCTCGATGTGGAGGAGAAGCGGCTCGACTCCGTGCTCCTCTCTGGTGACTGAGCTCCTCACCCTGTCTCTAATGAAGCGCCCAGCCACCATACAGAGGAAGCTTGTTTCAGCCGCTTGTATCCAGGATCTTGTCCTTTCGATCATGACCCAAAGCTCATGACCATAGATGAGGGTGGGAACGTAGACTGACCGGTAAATCAAGAGCTTCACCTTTCGGCTCAGCTCCCTCTTCACCACAACGGACCGATGCAACGACTGCATCACTGCAGCCGCTGCACCGATCCGCCTGTCAATCTCACCTCCATCCGTGCCCCACTCGTGAACAAGACCCCAGGATATTTAAACTCCTCCACTTGGGCCAGAGTCTCTCCACCGACCTGTAGAGGGCAAGCCACCTTCTTCCGGTTGAGAAATATTGCCTCAGATTTGGAGCTGCTGATCCTCATCCCTGTCGCTTCACACTTGGCTGCGAACCGCCCCAGTGCATGCTGTAGGTCCATGTTCGATGAAGCCAACAGGACAACATCATCTGCAAAAAGCAGAGATGAAATCCTGTGGTTCACGGACCGGACCCCCTCCAGCCCCTGGCTGCACCTAGAAATTCTGTCCATAAAGATTATGAACAGAACCGGTGACAAAGGGCAGCACTGCCGGAGTCCAACACGCACCGGGAACAGGTCCGACTTACTGCCGGCAATGCGGACCAGACTCCTACTCCGGTCATACAGAGACCGGACAGCCCTGAACAAGGGGCCCCGGACTCCGTATTCCCGGAGCACCCCCCATAAGACACCACGCGGTCAAACGCCTTCTCCAAGTCCACAAAACACATGTGGACTGGTTGGGCGAACTCCCACGAGCCTTCGAGCACCCTATGGAGGGTATAGAGCTGGTCCACTGTTCCACGACCAGGACGAAAACCGCATCAGTCCTCCTGAATCCGAGGTTCAACTATCGGTCAAATCTTCCTCTCCAGTACCCTGGAATAGACTTTCCCGGGGAGGCTGAGGAGTGTGATCCCCCTATAGTTGGGCACACCCTCCGGTCCCCCTGGACTGCCAATCCAGAGACACCATGGATTGGGTGGCAGCCAATGACAGGGTGCCCGGAGACCGGATCCTCAGACACAGAGATGTAATGATGATATCAATCATTTTTTTCCAGCGGTTTTCCTTCTTCAATGCTTAATTTCTTTTTTCTTTCTTTGCTTCCATCATTCCCTCTTTTGTTGTGATGATGATATTACTTCTTTCAGTGGTTTTGCTTCCATAATGCTTAATTTTTTTTTTCTTTCTCTGCTTCCATCATTCCCTCTGTGGTCCGGGGCCAGGTCGCGGGGGCAGCAGTCTCAGCAGAGATGCCCAGACTTCCCTGTCCCCAGACACCTCCTCCAGCTCCTCTGGGAGGATCCCAAGGCGTTCCCAGGCCAGCCGAGAGACATAGTCTCTCCAGCGTGTCCTGGGTCTTCCCCGGGGTCTCCTCCCAGTGGGAGATGGCCGGAACACCTCCCGAGGGAGGCATCCAGGAGGCGTCCTGAACAGATGCCCGAGTCACCTCAGCCGGTCTGTCTCGATGTGGAGGAGAAGCGGCTCGACTCCGTGCTCCTCTCTGGTGACTGAGCTCCTCACCCTATCTCTAATGAAGCGCCCAGCCACCATACAGACGATGCTCATTTCAGCCGCTTGTATCCAGGATCTTGTTCTTTCGATCATGACCCAAAGCTCATGACCATAGATGAGGGTGGGAACGTAGATTGACCAGTAAATCGAGAGCTTCACCTTTCGGCTCAGCTCCCTCTTCACCACAACGGACCGATGCAACGACTGCATCACGGCAGCCGCTGCACCGATCCGCCTGTCAATCTCACGCTCCATCCGTGCCCCACTCGTGAACAAGACCCCAGGATACTTAAACTCCTCCACTTGGGCCAGAGTCTCTCCACCGACCTGGAGAGGGCAAGCCACCTTCTTCCGGTTGAGAACCATTTCCTCAGATTTGGAGGTGCTGATCCTTATCCCTGTCGCTTCACACTTGGCTGCGAACCGCCCCAGTGCATGCTGTAGGTCCATGTTCGATGAAGCCAACAGGACAACATCATCTGCAAAAAGCAGAGATGAAATCCTGTGGTTCACGGACCGGACCCCCTCCAGCCCCTGGCTGCACCTAGAAATTCTGTCCATAAAGATTATGAACAGAACCGGTGACAAAGGGCAGCACTGCCGGAGTCCAACACGCACCGGGAACAGGTCCGACTTACTGCCGGCAATGCGGACCAGACTCCTACTCCGGTCATACAGAGACCGGACAGCCCTGAACAAGGGGCCCCGGACTCCGTATTCCCGGAGCACCCCCCATAAGACACCACGCGGTCAAACGCCTTCTCCAAGTCCACAAAACACATGTGGACTGGTTGGGCGAACTCCCACGAGCCTTCGAGCACCCTATGGAGGGTATAGAGCTGGTCCACTGTTCCACGACCAGGACGAAAACCGCAACCGAGGCTGAGGAGTGTGATCCCCCTATCGTTGGAGCACACCCTCCGGTCCCCCTGGTCTGCCAATCCAGACACACCGTGGATTGGGTGACAGCTGATGGCAGGGTGCCTGGAGACCCGATCCTCAGACACAGAGATGTAATGATGATATCACTTTTTTTCCTTCTTCAATGCTTAATTTGTCTTTTCTTTCCTTCCATCCTTCCCTCTGAGTTTGGAAAGTTGATATCAATCGTTTTTTTCCTGAGTTTTTGTTTCTTCAATGCTTCCTTCTACGCCCCCCCCCCCCCAATTCTTTCATTTAGTTATCTTTTTATAAATCTATTCCACCTTTTCACACATAGGGTCGATACTGGGGGTGCATGTGAAGATTTTGCTGGGACCACACATAGGGCTCATAATGGGGCAGTATGTTGGCCCCCCACTGAGGGTTTGAGGGGGTCCCCTCCTGAGGGAGCATGTGGGGCCCGTGATGGAAGTGTGCGTTCGGCTCCCACTGAGGGCACACGTAGGACTGAAATTGTGGAAGCAGGTAGGTCCCACACTGGGGGCATCTGAGGAGAAGCTGCTGCTGTTGGAGTGGGAGAGGCTGCTGTTGGAGTGGGAGAGGCTGCTGCTGGGGGTGTACCTGTGTCTCTCGCTGGGGTTGCATGTAGGCCTCATGTCGGGGTTGGACAAAGGGTTCGCGCTGAGGACGCGCGTCAGGACGAGACCGGGCCAGCACCACGTAGAGCGCCTGGGTGCCCAAGACGTGGCCGTTCATCCCAGTCATGGCCCGGCTGGCCTCCTCAGGGGACGAAAAGCAGACAAACCCAAATCCTTTGCAGCGTTCCCCCTCCGTCATCACCTGCGGAAGAGACACAAATTAAACTCATTCAGTACAGGTGTGAAAACATTGAATTAAACATGCTCTTTCTCAGAGTTCCTACTTATATCTTTAACTATACCTATACCTGTCACCTCAATTTACACAAGACTCATTGTGATATGACAGGAATTACCATAAGGAATAAGAAATCCATTAAAATTTGTAATTCACTGCTAGTTGACTGCTCACCTTGACACTTGTGATGGTTCCAAAGGGACTGAAAGCTCGGTGCAGACGCTCCTCATCCATGTCGGAGTCCAGGTTGTGGACGTACAGATTGACCCCCTAGTTTATTCAAGGACAAAGGAGAAGTTAGTGCCACCCCAAATAACAGTCTTTAAACAGTACAGCCTGGGCTCAAAGGTCCTTTGCCACTTTCATTTTGAGCATGACGGATCTGCTCCTCAAAAAGTGACTGGACGCTGGAGTTAAGTGACTTACTGACCTGATACCTGGATCCGCGATCCAAACTCTCAGGCTCAAACCTGCGCGTGAGCTCCGTCTGCCGCTCCGCCTTCCTTTGGGCACGAGACACGTACAACCGCCGGCCGTTCAACACTTTACCGTTCAAGTCGTCCACCGCCTGAGAGGAAATAAACATGGGTATTGTGATTTGAAGCAAGCAGAAATGCAGAGAATATGTGATCTACCCATCAGTCTTCCTCAGAAGTGGTTCTTACCTTCTTGGCGTTCTCGTGGTTCTCAAAGCGGGCGAATCCAAATCCTTTCGAATTTCCATTGTCGTCTGTCATCACACGAACGCTGGATGTGGGTCCTGTCCAAAAAAAAAAAAGCAGCTGGTCAACATCGGTTCACATCCTCAGCTGTGAATGCTGAGTGGACATTAAATCTGACTCTCTTACCATATTTGCTGAACAGCTCCGTCAGCCTGTTGTCATCCATGTCCTCGCCGAAGTTCTTTATATAAACGTTGGTGAACTCCTCTGCACTTTTGGCGAGCTCCGCCTCCCTGTCTTCAAACGATCGGAACGGCTCAATAGTTCTGTTGAAGAAAACATCATGAAACATTAAGTCAAATGTGTCAAAACCTGACTTCGGAACTTGCAGTAAGCAGGTTGGAAAAGTTTAAAGAACGGAAATCACACTTACACTATCTGGTCATTGAGCAGCATGCCATTCAGCCTCTCAGTGGCGCGCTCAGCCGCCTCCACGGTCTCAAAGTGCACGTATCCGTATCCCTTTGAGACGTTGTTGTCGTCACAAACCACCTGAAAAGAGGAAGAGTTATGAGTCAAACACATCCACAAGCATCATGAATTTTCCTAAAAAGTTTTAACACTGTTATGACCCCATACTCACTTTACAGGACAGCACAGTCCCGAAGACTGAAAACGTGTTCAGCAAGGACAGGCTGTCGATGGATTTGTCCAGGTTCTTAATCAGGATGTTCCCCGCTGCATTGGTTCTCTGGGAGGGGTCGCGTCGACACCACATGATCCGCACAGGCCGGCCGTTGACGACAGTGAAGGCCAGGTCATCCAGGGCTCGCTCAGCTACACGAAGACCACAAGAAAAGAAAAAAAACATAAGCGTATTCACAGGTTCGCCCCTCAAAATGCAGCATCAGACATGAATTGAAGAACATTAAGATAGACTGGAGGCACAGCGCCTCCTTCAGAGGTTGTTCAGACAAAACTCACCATCTTCACGTTTCGCGTAGTTGACGAAGCCATAGCCGAGGGAGCGGCGGGTGATCCGGTGTCTGCAAACCCTGACAGAGATGACCTGCCCCACCTGGCTGAACTTCTCATAAAGCATCACCTCTGTGGTGGTGGGAAGCAGGTCCCCCACATACAGAGAAGCTGATGGGTTGATGGGCGCAAACTGGTCCAGAATTGGCTTTGTCTTCCTGTAACCTGACATCTGTAAATGCAATGGTTCAGAAGGTCATTATTTTCATAAATGCCCAGTATCACATCAATGACAAATACTATTTCCAGTTTTAGTGGAGACTCTCACTTAAAAAACACATGTTCTTACATTTGTCGGTGAACAATGCTCTTGAGGTTTCCTCGTCTGGTCAAACATACTCAAATATCGTCTGTCAAAATGAAATCTGAAGAGATCTAGCAAACACAAGCTAACTCAGTGATGGATAACTTGGTGGGCGGGTGATTCTTCTCCAAAGCGCAAAGCTACGACTGATTCGGACGTCTGAATAGTTCAGAGTGGTGGACTGCAGGCTGAAGACACAGGCTGTCAACTCTGGTGATGACATCACAGCTTTGATTCAAAGTTGCCAGGCAACTCAGGCGACGATGTCATCAAATTCCCCCGGGGTAACTTGGACACACTGTTACTATGGAAACCAGGTTAGACATTACATGCAGTATTAATGCAGTACAGTTTTCTGGTCCCCACGCCACATTTCTGGCTCAATCTGAACATATTATACATCAAAATGTAGCTGGAGTCCTTGTGATAATGGCAGTGCTTTTATTTTTTCTGTATCTCAAATGTTTCTCTCGCCAGACGCGTTTGTTTGAGGAGACGGCAGAATTTCCTCCCATCCGCTCCAATGCATTCTGGAAAGAGATTTTCTAGCTGAAAACCAAAAGTTTACGCATTTTTACAAACTCATTCCTGCAACATGGATGATCCTACAGAAATAAAAATGTCAGTTTAATCCTATGAAATGCTTCTGATGCTCACAGTAAATAAAAATCGTTTTCATTTTCACCTCTCGGTTATCGACGCACGACATTTCTTCAACGATACAAACTGGATGAAAAAAAATGGATGTGTCACACTTCCTGCAGGTAGGTGGGGGCGTTTCTGCAAACGCACTGATGAGTGACGAGGCAGACCTTGTCATCAATCCGAGCAGAGATGGGGCGCCAGTCTTTGGAGGATCCATCCGTCCGTCCACCCGGTTCATATCCAGGACTAAACTATCGCTGTTGATTGGAAAATCGGTTCTCTTTCAGTCTGTGTGGTTTTTGAAGAAGTCGTCTGTGATAAAACTGAGATTTTCTTGAAGCCAGCTTGATTAAAACTGACAGAAAATATCGGGGACACGCCTTTTCTCTGTCGCGAATACGGACATACATCATCAAATTATCCCTACATATGTCACATCATCTTGTTCGGAAGGACCTTGTGACGCTCCACACGTGCTCGGTTTGTTGATGGGAGACAAAGTTTAGCCACACTCGCCACTTGCTTGGGGCGATTTTGACGCAGAGAACGTTTACGACAGTGAGCTTTCACAGGGGACCAGTAGGGGGAGCGCAAGAGCAAAAGTTGCATGGTTTTGCTTTCAAAATAACTGTAATAAACAGGTATACAAGGTGATGAGAATGTGTGTTTACCCGACTGTTAGATGAGGTAGTTGTGCTGTGAGGAAGAGGATCCTGGCTCCAGGGTGGGAGTGGGCAGCCTTCATCTCTCCTCCTCAGTTCAGGTTGGTCCTGGCATCGTGCAGGCCCTTCAGGAACGCCAAATAAAAAAAACACAAGCAGCCCATCAGCAGATGACATGCTGCAGTCTCATCTTGTTCAAGAAATATGTTGCCAATAAAAGGAACATTACTGTACTGACATGTTTTCATGTTCATAGTTCTTGAAACCAGCAGGCTTACCAGATCAGTGTGAGCTGTGGGCTTGCTTCTGACTGGAGAGGAGATCCACGTCAGGTTCCATTCCAGTTTCAGAAAGTCTCAGAGACTGACGCAGGTGTCGATCTGACTGATGACACATCCTGGGTTTGAAGGGTTGTTCGAAACAGAACATTCTCCTGCTCCTCAAAGCTGCATCCAAGCCATCAATGGGGTCTGGGCCTAACAGAACTGCAGCTGAAGAGAGGAGACAGAATGACAATGGAAGAGATTACTTTTTTTTAAGTCAGGAGTGAATTAAGCAATCACATTTGCACATACAGCAATTAAATTACCGCTACCTTCCTGAATGCAGGCTGTGTTACTCAACCATGCATTTCTTTCATGAACATTATCGCATGACAATTCGGTATTGGTGGTGGACAACCATAGACTTATATGAAATAGACATACTAGCCGCATTTCAGCTGTGCAGCTAGGGCCGGTGTAAACAATAGACATATGTACTGATGAACAGACAGGGCAGGATCATTTCGATGTTTAAAAATACCAACAACATTTTGATATGATTCAGTGAAAGGTTGGAATATGCAGAGCACACCAAAGAACATTTTCATCCACAGTGAAAAATTCCACGTGAGCAAAGGAAACTCAGTGAGGAGCCCACGGATAAAACCACTGACACGCCTGCTGTGGAGACCACACCCCCACTAGGAGAACCTCCGAGGATGCATTGTACATAAAGTTGAAAAATTGAAACTAATAAGTTTCAACACTTTATATTTTCAGGCAAGTCTTAGGTTGAATGCAATCCTCTTGTCTGCAGCTACAAACACTCAATATTAAACCTATCAAATATTTAATACTTGCGTCTTTGTTCTGTTCTTTCTTTCAAGACAACACTGATTGTAACATTTTTGTTAAGTTTAAACCAACAACTTTTGGCTGAGAATTTGTCAGACATTCATGATGCTCTCGTTTCAGTGTCTGTCTGCATTTTTATGGAATTTCTTTCCAACATAACTTGGGAACAGACGCAATTTGAACTACCCCCCCCCCCCCCCCCCCCCCCCCCCCAGTCATTTCTCTTCGTGTTTTCACTGAAGGAGACACGTCTCGCTCTGAAGAATCACTGTTACTCTCTTTTTCCACCACTGACTGTGTGAATGTGTCTCTTTTTTTTAACGGCAATCCATGTCTTTGCACGAGCCTGCAGATAAAGGATGGCCAGACCCGCCACGGCCAAAGCGTGGCCCATGAACATTTCCATTTTCCTTGTGCCTGCAGCTATTGGGCCTCTTCAGATGCTATTTCCATGGACACACTTATTTAAATTGCTTTCTTGAGAGTCAAGTCAGTTTCTGTCAGTCATTTCTTTTGAGCTGCTTCATTTTTCAGTCCACATACAAGCCTGTCCCTTTGTGCATCACTTCATGTATCCTCAAACCCACCATTGCTCTATACTTTCATCAAAGTGTAACAGAGTGGTGTGTGAGGTCAATTTGGATGATATCTCCTCAGCTTCCCCAGTCACACAGAAGGACACAGGTTCACTGGCTGACAAAAGGAGTACAGTGGTTCCTTTTTGAAAATAATTTATTCTTTTAAATTCGGTTAAATTATCTTTACACAACAAAAAAAGAACTTAATTTACAGACGAGCGCCTCATTCCAGTGAAAAGTCCCGTGCGCGGTTGGGCTGGCCCACACCAACACGCCACTGTACTGAGGACATGACGCAGGATCAACATTTAACATGACAGCAGCTCAGGATGAAACAAAAGACAAAAAGAAAGAAACACAAAGAACAAAGACAGCCGTGGTGTGTCTGCGCTGGAAACGGGGCTCGAACAGGGCAGAACCTGATAGGAAGAGGATTTGTTACAGCCTGCACACCTGTTGATTACCAGAAAGTTTAACAATAACATACCGTTTCCGACTTCCGTTAGCGGGGCAAATGCTCAGACCAGCACCGGACCATCGGGACCCACGCGCCCGATCTACAGCTGCTGCGGCATGCGCTTGACGCGCTCCCCCCGGAGCCATCGCGACACTGCAAGGCGTAACTTTCGTCAAAACCAATACCATATATTTCATGAGGGGAATTAGCCTTTACCTGTGCGCACGAACCACGGCTACCAGCCAGCACCAACCCGGAAGTGCAAGAACCAGAGGGCGGCTCAGACGTGGGAGGGGTTTTTATAGCGCCCCCAGCCAATAGGCTGAGACCAACCACAAACACACCCATCCTGCCACAAAAGGGATCAATCGAGCCAATAACTCGAGCCATTCTGTGTCACAGCTGTTGATTGTGGCACTACTTGGTTGCATATGATTCCCACAATTTACTCACAGTGTTCGTTGTTGCTGGTGCACCGTTGCCGGTGTTGCCGGTCCACTCCCCCTCTCCTCCTCCTCCTCTCCTCCTTTTTCTGGGAAGAATCCATCACCCGTGCCTCAGTCCATGGTAGCATCCGCGTTAGCTGAAGGGTAACAGTCACAAAGTCCTTCACACTTGGCCAATAATGCCTTGGGTGTAAAGGGTCTTTATTGAAATCTGTGCTGTTAGACGAGTTACATATTGATCTATTTTAACTTAGGGCCAATCCCAATTCTACCCCTTACCCCTACCCCTTACCCCTACCCCTATGATATGCGCGTTCACGAGGCTTAAGGGCTATCCCAATTCTCCTTTTTGAATAGGGGTAGGGGTAAGGGGAAGGGCTATTTCACCCCTTTCAGCGAAGTCTGCATCGATGCTCCCTATTCTCTATAGGGGTAGGCGGAGTTTCACATTGGCCAGAAAAAAACAACATGGCGCCCACCACGGAGTCGCACAAATGTAAGATTGCTTTCTGTACACTATTTAAAAAGCTATAAAAAAGTGTATTTGCTTCACTGAATTTATAGATAAACTAGCGTGACAGTGTCCCAGTCATGGATTAACGTTTAGCGCTGCGCAGCACCGTTTCCAATCGTGAATTTGTAACTTATGAAGAGCACTAATCACTGAATTAACGTCATCCTTTATCATGTTTTTAACGTAATATGTTAGACACAGGGACCCCCGATGAAACCCGACTGCTGATTCAGTTTAGAGCCGGGTTCCTCAATTAGCGGACCGCGGTCCACGACCGGACCGCGGCACACCTCGCTGCGGCCCCAGGGCAAATGTATGAAAAAAAAAAAAGAAAAAAAATCTTTCTTTAAACGCTCCATGTTCCGTGTGAGCACCGTTCTGCACCGCGCCGCTCTGTGCGTGTCCAGCGCACTCCGTCGCACCGCACTGCTCGGCAGTCCTCGGTATCGCCCCCCCCCCCCCCCCCCCCCCCCCCCCACAGGGCGCTGAAGTCCGGACCCATGCTTGTATATAAAAAGCAAATGTGGACCTTCAACATTTGTATTTCAGGACCCCTGGTTTAGGGGTTAAAAAGGAAGAAAAGTTTTTGAAATCAAAATACAGCGCCAAAACACATTGGGAGTAAATTATATTATTCGTCTAAGCTATAATATGTCAGTAATAAAACGTGTTTATATAAATATATCTGTATTACTTTAGGAAATTCATAAAAGAAAATGGCTTGGAAGGGGAAGTTACAGCCCAGCAAGCTTCAAAAAAGTGGGAGAACCTCAAAAAGAAATATAAGGTAAATAATAATACCATTTTTAAAAAAATAAAAGTAATTTCTAATGTAATTTCTATCATTTCTAATATCCATAATTTTTTGTTGTTATAGGAGTGCGGCGGGGCTTAAAGGGCCAAGGGGTATCCCAATTCATAGTGCTGCAAAGATAGCCCTCGCCCTCAGCCCTATTCTAAAAGGGGTAGGAGAGTGATAGGGGTAGGGCCAAGGGCTGAGGGGTAGGGGTAAGGGGTAGAATTGGGATTGGCCCTTAAGGTATGAGTAGCGAGTCACGAACCCTTTTTCATCTGTTGACTAACTTGTAACACCACTTCAAGTGTTTCCTCAGCTCACAGCAGCAGTGAAGCTAAACTTGTTTAAAACCTAATCTGAAAGTATTCAAAGAAAGTGGTTCGTTGTGTTTACTTGTTCTGACAAAAATTAATGTTACTTATGATTGTCTCACTGTTTATCTTCTTTCTAAACCACAAAACTCCACATTTGACCTTTTTAAAGCTTTTTTTTCCAGCATTAAACAGTGGACTGTCTCTGAATTATATCACTGCATGCAAACATATGATTGTTAACAATAAACTCATCGATTCAGATCATTTTAGTTTAACTAGTTTAGTTTGAAAATTATTTTTGCCACGGACAGTGATTATCCATTTTCTAAGCATGTCATTAATGAGACTCAAGTTGAATATCACGACTTTGACCTTTTAAATACAGTGCTGAATACATAAATTTTGTTCATACACACGTCGCTGATGTGCTTAAAATCTCACCCATGGCGTTGACGGCCTGAAACATCTGGTGCTGCTGTGCTCCCGGTCGACGGTCATGAAGTTCAGCTTCCAGTCATTCTGAGTGGTGAATAGCTGTAAGAGTGACAATTAAAGATTTTCATTTAATTGCGATCCATTAAATTTTCCCAATTCCCTGGTCAGAAGAAAGGATCTTGTTTGTGGTCCGGGGCACGATCATTTTCTGAGGGAACCAAACGATGGACAGCAGAGCACACACAAACACAATGTTATGATTAATTCAGCACGATGACCGATGTAAAGCATGGCTAGGGGTTTCGGTGTTGGGCGGGAGATTCCAGCCAGAGAATCCTTTCATCGGCATTAATGTCCTTATATGGGTATAGTGACATGTGTGTGTATGTGTGTTTGGTTGAAAGAGAGAAAAATAGACATAATACAGTCTTATAAACAATAATCAAGTAATAAACAGTTATAAACACAAAAAGTAACAATAAATAAAGTGATAAACTACCGTATTGACCTGAATATAGTACGACTCTGATTATGAGATGACCCCTATTTTTCAAATATCATTTTGTGAAAATAAAAATATGTTGACAACAATAAGGTTACTCATAAAATAACTTTTTTTTGGTACAATTATTCTAAACTCAAAAACTCACAACAGAGATAACATTTCACGTGATTTAAGATAAAATATATATTATTCTAGTATTAAATAAAAATTGTTTCTTTCTCAAAATAAGCAACAATTAAGTAGCCTCAAAGGTTGAATAACTGCAATAATGATGTAAATAACTTTATAACCATCAAATCCAAGTTCAATTCAACTTCATGAACATTAATAATTTTGGCCTCTGTGAATGTTGGATTCAGTTTATCATGTAGGTAACAGTTCTTCAGAAAGAAAGCATGAGATTTCAGCAGGTCTGAGTGTTTATTACTTTCTCCTGAAGGCACTGTGAAACTGAAACAAGATAGTATTTAAAATCAAAGCTGCTTGCTCAATGCTTACTATTAATGGAAACCCTATTATCATGCTAACGGAATTGGCATCTGCGTTGAAACTTCAAAAAAAAAAAAAACGGACAAACTCACAAGAATCAATTTCACCTCTATCCTGAATATCAACTAAGTATATTCGAGTACTTACAAGCAGATATTTTCGATGCGGTGTTTGAAATGAACCTTAAACAAACACCAGCCACCTCAGCCTTCTTCTCACACTGCTGTCGCTTACACTCTGTCCAGCTCACTAGCTCCCCCTAACGGGGCGGCTGAGCCACTGCATGCAAGCAGAGGTAGTACAGGTCACCGGGACTTTGGCTCGTCCTCTATTACAGCACGACCCCATTTTAGTATAAACCCGCCAATAATCGGCTCTTTTGGGCAGTGGCAAAGGATTTAAATGGCATTTCGATCCGGGACGACTGACCCTGCAAGTGACCCGGGTTTCAATCAGCTCGCTTCAGTGGGAAAGGCAGACCTGGGTCGACGCGGTAATTTACGTGATGACGTCGACATAGCGTGCCTTTGTTAGCACGCTTGTTGTTTTTGGACACAGCGTGAGATATCCTTCTTCAAGATGGACCCAGCATTGGCAAGATAGCGAGATCAGAGAGCTTCTCTTGATCTGAGGGGAAGAGGAGATTCGTCAACGGGACTGTGCGCTTCTCCATTGTTTACATCGCTGTGCACTGTCGCGCTGATGATGATGTCATCAACGTGGGACATCATATAAAGCTTTGTAGATATATGAAGGTGCGTTCACGATGGCAAAGCCAGAGGTAGACGGAGCGAGACAAAACAGACGGCGCAGCCGTGGGGCGGAGTTATAAGTCTTCCTCCAACTCTGACAACCCTATGTTCTCCATGTTGGTGTTTCTCATGACTCCCACAGTGGGGGGTGTTTACAGGCCCGGCGTCCGGGGTGTCAATTAGGGGGGCAATGCCCCCCCACCTGTGCCTCCTTGCCCCCCCTGGCTGTCAGAGGGGTATTTTTTTTCTTATTAAAAGCAAAAGAATTCATAATTTCTTTCGTGTGTCACATTATGTTAATTCATATTCAGTTAACTAAAATAAATAAAATTTAAAAAAACAAAATAATTTTAAGTTACGTTTCGGCTTCTTTCATGTGACGCGTGCTGCTGCTGCGGACCAGGCGTCAAGGGGGGGAAGATTGCCTCACCCCCTCAGTCAAAAAAAAAAAAAAAAAAAAACGGAAGTTTTCAGTCTATTATGTGCTTAAAAAACAACTGCAAACTCTGCTGGCTTGGTCAAATCAATATGAAGTGTTGTGCTATTCAAACTTCCAAAAGAAAAAGAGGAGACTGCAGCTCTACTAAAGGTGAGAGCTGGCTATTTTTTATCATTTGTTTTTTTTTTTTTTTACTATTTGTGCTTTTTAGCAATGTGATTAATGATCATATGTTGTTGGACATGGTAGAACAGCACCTCTGATCTGTGGATTCTGTTTTTGTGTTGCTCCTCACCACCGGGACTGGGTGTTTATTCATGCAAATAAAGCGTGTTGTCATCAAACTGATGACGAGTGGGCTCGGGTCCAATCCCCTGCCTGTATGAAACAGAGAGGTGGGCCAGGTAGCCGCGGTGAGTTGCTCTGGAGCAGCTCACAGCGGCTACCTCTGTGACCGATCACGCGAGTTTTCGATGCCCTACGTATCAGTGACGCCGGGCCAAATCTGGGCGGGGCGGCTCAACGTCTTAAAGGTCTGCCTCTGACTTACTCATGTCGAACGCACCTTGAATTTTACTTAAGATTTACACAGTTAAAAAAATGTGTACACGAGCAAAAATGTAACTGGGGATATTCGTTTTAATAATTCTTCCTAAGAATATTGCAATTTTGAATTTATTGTAGAGTTCCAACAACGGAGCAACAGATAGACGTGTTCTTTGAATACGTGTTCAAACGGCCCTACTGGTGGCGATGTTTCCACGACTCCCCTCCTGGAATATTGTCTGAACTTCCCGTGACACTCCAAAAACTCACCTCAGCCCCGTCCTTCTTCCTCCGGTCTGCTCCTTTAGAAAGGCGCGCGCCCACCGCTATTTCACCTGTCTGGCCTCAGACGGCGCAGTCCATAGACCTTTTTCACACTTCCTGGTTTTTTAGCCGGAAATACGCAATCCGTGGGTAACTTTGCTTCCGGTAGCACTGCCACAAGCTAAAAACAAACGATGCTGCAGCGTACCTGGTTGCTTTTCTAATGGGCTGAAGCAGCCTTATCTTAATTTTTACTCGTTTCCAAAGAACGGAGAGGTCAGACAAAAGTGGATTCAGGCGATTAGGCGGGGAGGGGCTCAGATTTGTTATTAAAGAGGGGAGCAGCAAGTCTGCAGCCGACATGTCACTCCGGCGGCTACGTCCAGGAGCTAAGTGTTGGCCGCCGTAAAACTGATGCTGTTCCAAGTCTCTTCAGCTGGAATGAGTTCACACTGCATCCTACCAGGAGTCCGTGTACGGCCGCTGCTCCACACAGCAGTTTGTGGAGCTGTCTGTCCAGGAACTGGAGAGCAAACAGAGAGAAACTGCAGCGATGGAGGCTAAACTGGACCATGACTCTGCGACCCGCCTCCTGCAGGTAAGAAACTCCATCTGTTGTAAACAGATTACATATACATTTTATTTTTCTTATATAAGTGTGTGTGTGTCTGTGTCTGTTCTGTCTGTCTCTGTGTGTGTCTGTCAACAGGGTCTATTATTTTCATTAAGTGTGTGTTTGTGTCTGTGTGTGTGTGTGTGTGTGTGTGTGTGTGTGTGTGTGTGTGTGTGTGTGTGTGTGTCTGTGTCAACAGGGTCTGTTATTTTAATAAATTGTATAAAGACCAGAATTAATCTTTCTTCTGAATCACCACAGGTGTTCTGGATGAGGTGGTAGATCACATCAGAGACCTGGAAGCCAAACTGCAGAGTGTTTCCCTGCCGTCCCCAGCCGTCTTCAGTCGAATTGATGTATAAATAAAGTTCGATTGATTTACATGTAACACATTCTTTTGTTACTGTTCCTTTGTGGGGAGAGGATTTGAATTTAGCCGTGCAACCACATTTGAAAAAGTGAAATCATACACACTGCAACAAGCACAATTAATTCAACTGAGGCTTAAGATATTTTATCAATAAGCAATCCATTCATTTGATTTAAACACATACAGTACAATACAGGCCAAGGCTATGTTCTGAACAATTCATTTAATGAATGAAATATCAAATGAGCTGTGTAACTAATCACCATGTGTGCATTTACAAGTATGTACAATGTTAGATCTCTATGCAAAACTGCAAAATAATCAATGTGATAAAATATCAAAATAATCATGTTACAGCAGTGCAGCAAATATTTACAACAGACAACAGAAGTATAAGTTAGAGAGGGAATCCTGAGACCAAGGAAGAGGAAGAACTGGGAATTCAGGAGCCAAGTGGTGCTGGATGAGATCACTGGATGTTTCAGGTGGACAAAGGTATGATTTGGGGCACCATGTGGGACAGGGCCATGGAAACTGCTCTATTTCAGACAAGCCATCCAACACAGGAGCACTGAGGGGCTGAGGTTGTTCCTCACTCAGCTTGGGTCCAGCTGCCATCAAGTCAGGGTCGGGAAATGGTCCTAAAAAAAGATACATAAAGCCTCTACTTATTTGTGCTTCTATTTTGGGAAAATGTAGTTACAGTAGTTACATCTGGCCATCATTACACAAAGGCATTAGCATTTAGCTGTCACAAAAGTGAAATGTTGAATATTATTACCTGCATATGCCTGGTACAGCGTGGACTGAAGACCGCTCCTGCCGGGTGTTCTTGGCTTTCGCACCACCACATCACTCACAGGTTCTGGATGAATTCCCTGAAACCAAGGGTGAAATATGTCAGTTTTTGCAGAGAATTGTAGTAATACACAGTCTGTGTCTGTGTGTGTTGTTTTTTTTAATAATTTCAGGACACAAACAAAAAAGACAACATACAGTAAACACAAGCACTTAATGAAAACAGAGTAAATAAACTACCTTATTAAACACCCACCTGAGTTCTTGCTCTATGCCATAGCTGTAGATTGCTCATGCAGGCCAGAGATGGAGGACAGTCTGCAGGCCAGACTGTGTATAATGCGCTGTCTGATGAAGCAGGGCCACAGTGTGGTTGAAAAACCCTCTTCCTGCTGCACAGCTACAGGAAAACGCCATCAGACATCCACTGTCAACAGCAAGCGTCATCTGTACAAAAATGGATAAGAATGATGAACATGACATCAAGGAGATACCTCACTGTCAGTGGTAAGAGATGGTAACAGCTGATGGCAAGGGGACTCTGTAGTGCACCCACCACGACCCTTTTTCCCCCCAAAAAAACAAATTTGGTAACACTTTACTTGAAGCCCCTCTTTATAACACATTATAAGTAGTTATAAACACTAATACATGATCAAAATGCTTTATAACTCACTATACAGCAGTATACAGCATAGGATTAAGGTTAGGGTTAGGGTTAGGTCCTGGCATTGTGATCATCTATGAATGTTTATAACTATAGCTACACATGTTATAATGGCATTATAATGCTTTATGAATGTACTTATAATGTGTTATGCAGGGGGGCTTCAAGTAAAGTGTTACCACAAATTTTTACAATATATTTTCACACACACACAGACACGACTTTATTCAGTACAATAGAAATACACCACACAAAGCTGGTTTGGTTGAGTGGGGATGCACTCTTCTGGCCACAGGTCTATTATAGAAGCAGATAACACAGCAGTAGAGACTTATAACCTATGGAATGAATTGAAATAAAATGACAAAGAAAAAGAGCGGAGTCGAGGCTCCTGTATAAGATAAGGCTCGGACGGACAGCATGTCAGCAGAGAGCTGCAGCAGCAGCTGCAACGGCAGGAACTTCTGCTCTCTGTGGTCAAACCTCTAGTTTATGAAGCTCCTGGCTTTTCCTCTGTGACCGGCAGCACCTTGCCCTCACTGTCACCCGGCTTTTTAATGCATTTGATACTATGATGATGATAAGACACGCACAAAAACACTTAGCTGAGAGCTAACGCTGTTAGCTGTTGGGCTAATCAATAATAGCATTCGTCTCATATCATATCTGAAAGACGTTCACTGAAACAGCCAGAAAGAGAACAAACGGTTGTCGTCATGCTGCAAATGAAACTTAAATGTTCGGATACGGTTATCAGGATCTACACATGAAAAAGTATGCCTAAATACAGTCGCTAGGGTTCAGTAGCACTTAGGCTAACATGCTAAATCTCTACTTACATTCGTGTTTTTCTAAGAAGTTTTCGTGGAAAAACTTGTATCCTTTCTTCATCTTTGACTTTTTTGTCACCGATTTCTCTTCCACCATCCTTTCCACATCAGCGAAGGAAATGCTGGGGAAATGTTGGAGACAAGTACTGAAAACGCGACCCATCTCGGAGAAAATGAATGGACTTGGTGCTGGACCGGAAGAAAAGTCACCCACTGATTGCGTATTTCTGGTTTTTGTGAAAAAGGTCTATACAAATTATGAAGTTTACAAGGACTGGCAAAGAGAATTGAAATGAAAAACACCACATTTTAAGGACAACATACTTTATTCTCCCATGCAATGTTGCATAGAAAACACATTAGATGGATGAAAAATAAAGGTTACAGTTCCTTGGACTTCGTCATTGTCGACATGAAAAGACTTGAAACTGATCCACCACGTGTTTCAAGCCCGAATAGGACGGTCGGTGTTCATCTGTTTGACACTCGTCTGTTGTGGGCCAGTACTCAACCCAGGTCTTCTCATCAAGCATGTACCAAAACCTGAAGAGTGGAAAACAACGAGCCAGATACACAGGAGCTCATGATGAACTGATGTGAGAATAGATTATATATATAGCAGAAAAGTCTGACTGCACGTACGTCTGCTCTTGGTCGTCTCTGCGGATGTCTTGGGACGAGCCCATGATGAGATACGTTTTACCCTTTTGAAGACCTACAGCCCCTCTGCAGTGCTGATGGCTGAGGAACGAGCGCAGTTTACCCATAGGACCAACATCAGTGTTTCCTGCCATGATGACAGCACAGATTACTTCTTTTAATTCCATTTTAGAGACACGTAATGCCTTCCTGTTGGCACTACAGTCAATCGTTTGAGGAACTGCAGTTATATCACCATAAGTCAACTGCTTTTAGCTTGACTAACTTAACAAAGGCTCGTGTGATGAGCTGCAAGCAGTGACTAGTGGAGAGATTTTAGGATTACAAACAGGAGATTTATTAAGATCCTCTCTCTTACACATGTAAAATAGATCCGTGGATAAAACTGGAGGTATAAAGACTGTTTGGCCTTTAACGGACTAAAAATGTAAATAAAAAGGTATTGAAAGTTAAAGATACTCACCTTATTTGATGACGTCCAGTATCCTCACAGTGTAAGTGTCTGTGGACAGATCAGCTACTGTCTCCTCCAGCTGTACTTTGTATGCTGTGTAAAAAGTGAGAGACTGATTTATTGTGATATGTCCTTTCCCACATAGAGAGACACTTTCATAATTGGAGAAACATTTTTTTTTTTTTTTGTTTTTTTTACCAAACTCTGTTTTGTTGGTCAGTGTGGCCTCACAAATCTTAGCATTGCGCTCATCATTGCTGATTTTGCCCTTCTTCTGCAGACTGCAGCTCCCTGGAAGCAAAAACATGAAGACGACGTGTGAATGTTCAGGTCTTCTGAGGTCAAGAAAGACAGCGAGACAATGTTTTACTCTTCAGCTCACATCATCCAAACTGCTGAATCTCATTCACCTTCGGCGACGCATGTGCATTCACTACCTCTGCAGAACCACCGAGGCTGTCCGGCTTTCCTCTCTGGATCGTACAACTTCACGCACTGTGTTTCTGCTTCAAGAAAGAAAGCTCATGAGGAACAGCTTTGCGCTACGGAACCATGGCGACTCGTGACCCGGAGACTCACCGTTGTAGTATTCATAGACAGACACAGCCGCCGGCTGTAAGACGCCCACTTTGAGTGTCTGTCTGACCCTAAAACTGATTTCCTCCGGCCGTGTGTGAGAAACCTGAGGAGCGACGGGGGAACCTGACGTGATTAAATCAATACCGTGGTGAGGAGGGGAGATGAGGACGGTGACAAAGATGGCCGCACCTTGTCAAGATAGATGATGAGCGAGCCTCTTTCTGACAGCACGGCGTTCATCTCATATTTTGCAATGGTGTAGGCTCGTCCTTGAGACAACTGTGTGCACACACACACACACACTCACATTGTAAACACGAGGTTGTTTTTCAAGAAAGACGATAAAAAGAGACAATATCTTTTGTTGGAGTTTTAAGACCACATGAAATGAAAACATTTCTGAAGTTTTTATCTTGAATCTATATGATTATACGTCCTACATCCAATAGCGCTCACAAACCTACACAAATCATGATTGCTCTGAATGTAAGCTACAGGAGTGAATCCACATCGTGTTAAAGCAGTGTGATGCAGCCCTGCAGAGGACCTCTTTGAGGACGTGATCACAAATGGGGGTCCAAGAGTTGGTCTGAGATTATAAAAACTTAGCAAGTACAGTCTGGAGTTTGATTTGAGAAACTGGCTGAGAGAGTGGAGGGTCTGCAGTGTTTGGCTTCACTATAAAATTTTGACCATTCCACAGGCAATCTGGGGGGGAAGCAGATACTGACAGATATCTCAACAGTGTTGCACAATACGCCAACTTTTAAACTTTACTCAATGTGGATGTTTTTGAAATTTCTCACCAGGTTCAAGTCATCTGTATCCACAGTGAAGCCAGGCAATAATCCAATGTCCAAGATTGTCGAAGTCGAATCGCGCTCTTTGTCATTGTGCCTGTATAAAATGAAAAATAAGAGAGGAACTACAAAAAGACGCAAACATGGTCAATTTTCCAAAGACTGATTTCAAACAAGCAGGACAAGAGGTGAGCTTCACTTACAAGACTTCTATTCTCAGCCGGAATACCTTCTCCTCAACATCCACTTTCTCTGAGAAAGGAAATTATCGGATTACCAAAAAAGATCATAAACACAGGTAGGTTGACATCAAAATGGTTTGATAAAGAAGAAAAGCAGAAACGGAAAGCAGCAGGTTACCTGGGATGAGCTCCACTGACATGTTGAACCTCTGACAGTCACTCTGTTTTTCTTGAGGCAGAGCGGAGTACACGGACACCATCTGAAACGTAGATGGAAGAATAATGTAAATATTAACAACGTTCACAAAAGCTTGAAATTATACTGAGGAAACACAAAGCTGATGCCTCACTGTTACTGTTGCTGCTCCTGATCCTGTGGCTCTCACTGTCATGTTGTGGTTTATACCATTACTCTGTTGAGAATTTTAGATGCACACACACACACACACACACACACACAAAGAAAGGTTATAAGGGATCACCGGTGTGTTTTCTGAATGTGAATGATGTGAATGGAGGACTGTGGTTCCACCTTCAATGTTCTTGTGAGGCGGTGGTTTTCTCTGTTCACGTTGAACTTGTAAGGCTTCGGCTTGCCCGGCATCAAAATGTCCACGTTCAGGTTGTACTCTGGTTTTTCAGCATTGATCCAGTACTCCGATAGAGCCTGGCACACCATGAGTGTCGCCTGGAGAGAAAACAAGGAGGAAGAAAATGTGAGGCGAAGGCGAGGAGCAAACAAAGAGTGGAGGAAGTTTTGTTGTACCTGTGTTGATCCTAAGCCTCCGCCCACAAGCTGCTGCTGGGTGAACCATCTCACTACAGGCCTGGAATCTTTAAAAGCCTTCATGAACAGAAGAGTAAAATTCAAGTTCCTCAGGTTTGGAACCACTGGTATCGAAGACAAATGAACGAGTGTAGCTTACATCTCTCCTCATCATCATCACCAAGACTGTTCCAGTTTTTCTAGTCCTGTCTGTGGTTGTGGTGTTTCTAATGTGTCCTGTCCCTGTGGTAACCCCCCCGCCCCCACCCCATCTGATTGCTGTTCCCTATCTTGATGTCTTGATTGCGTGATGCCAGATACCCGCTGCACTGAGTGAGCATTTAAGGGGCTGGCTGTCTGTGTCCTGTCGGTTCATGTCCCCGTGTCCTCCTTTGGAGGGAGCTTCAGGTCATGTGTTAGAGCTGTGGCGGGTGTCCCGGCTCTGCTTCTGGCCATGGGGAGAGCAGCAGCACGCGTCTCTGCTCCCCTTCAGTGCTCCAGTGTGCTGCTTCTCCGCCTCATCTCCCAAGTCCGTGGCAGGCTCCATCCTGAGACTGTTTTGGACTTTCTCCCTTTGTTGGATTTCTTTGACACTTTCCGTTGTGGATTTTTGGACTCTCCGTTTAGGACTCTTTGCAGTTTGTTTCCCTTATTGGATAATAAAATGACTTTCATTTTGAACTCCGGCTTTGCCTGGCTCTCTGGGACTTTCTCCCGGTACTCTTCACCCTTGAGCGTGACAAAAACTCCAATATTCCCAAAAGCCATTCACCATCAAACTCTGAGCTTCTCAGCCTATTGGTTTGCTTACCCGGGTCTTGACCAGAGCCAGGAGAGCGTACACTGTGGCCTCCAGTGTGTATTGATGTCCCTTAGGTACAGGCCAGTGAGACAACTCTGAAAGGCAAAAACACTGTAAACACTGTGCTCGACATGAAAGACGCCTCATCCAGCAGACAGATACACACTGTTCATGCATCAGTTTTTAAAAATGTTTTACCAAATTTAGCTATGACTTTAGGTCTAAAGTGGTGCTCTCATGTTTAATGTTTTTATATTTGCTTATTTTTAATACATCTGCAGCACTTACTGTGTTAACCCATTCACTAAATGATACTGTTGAACAATTTCCCTCTGGGATTAACAAAGTATTTCTATTCTATCTGCAATGAGGTAAAATCAGACATGACATGATTTTTCCAAAAAGGTTAAGATATCTGCACCAATTATTGAATCATTGAGAACACATAGAATACTATGACAATGAAATGTTTGCAGGTTGTGTGTGAATATCTGCTTGGTATATTCCACTGCGAACACACCTGGGGAAACAAATCTGTAGAGGACCTCCCGGTTGAGTTTGCCTTCGTTGGGAAGTCATGGCGACGGCGTAAAGATTAGTGAGGCTGTCCAGGCGCCTCTCCAGGTAACTCACTGATTTGTCTATACTGCCTGACAGACCCTGGAAAGATGGAGAAAGCAGTATAGACACGAGGTATTAAACACAAGCATAGGGAAACAGGCAACAGGGTTGCAGGTTTGACCTCTTTCTCTCGCTTTGTCCATCTGAGAAGCGTAGCTGAGATTTATCATGAAATATTTGGGGTGGGGGATTTTATGTGTCTGTTTTCATCATATCTAAAAATGCATAAATAACTACAATTTACACAGTTTAATGGAAATCGATGAAGTAAGTTAATAAAGTAAATATAAGAGAAAAGAGTGCATGCTGGTGGCGTCCTCACATTGACGGTGGCAGCACAAAGCGTCCGTGATTCCTGCATGGCGATCAGTTTGAAGGCTGTCATGGAGGCGTCTGTATCTCTTCCCTTTACGTCTCCCTACGCAGACAGAATCCCACTCACATTACCATGCTCACATCAAAGTGACTTTAAAAGATGAATCTGTTCTAGCTTTGTTATTCATCTCAGAGGGAAAATCTGAAGAATTCACAATAATTTCACTCACAGTCATTTCTGCAAGGATCACGATTCCAACTTCTCTAAACACGCCGTCGGGCTGCTGCGTGTTGAGGATTAAATACTTGATGGCGTCACAGATCACTTCTTCCTGCACCGCCACCAGACTATTGGCCATGGTGATCACCTTAGCAACATAGGCTGTCAGCCTTAAAGAGGAGAAAATGTCTTATTTATTTAATTTGGAATTGCATGTGTATTCAGTATATTTGTGGAATGAAGGTGCACAGGGGAAGGTCTGCACGCTGCAGGTAACAGCACAGCTGGGACCGGCCACTTTCCGCCTGAACGACGGTTCACGCTGGCATGCCAGTGGTCTCCGACGGGTGGCGTCAACATCACCGTCTGATCAGCCGACTGTCTCGGATCCCCTCAACACCGATGAGGTCTGGGACCCTCCACGTGCACAGGTGAAGACTTCAGCGAGGCAATCCTGTGAGTTGGCCGTGCCACCTGAGCCTGTACAGCCAGGACTTCAATAACTACATCACTGACTTTTAAACCTAAGCTCAGTTACATGGCCTGTGACGTTGCAGAATAATCCACAGGGCTATGAAGGTAAACCGGTAGTCCACCCGAATTGTTTTGTTTTCTTTTTTTTTCATGGACCAAATTGCTGTTATTGCACTTTATTGTCCATAGGAGTGTTCAGACATTTTAAAAGGGGTGGGTAAATGTGGTGTGTTTGAGCGTGATCATTATTCTGGATATAATACTCACCAGGAGCTGCTCGGGCGATTCATCCACACGGCAAAAGACCCGTCCCTTTTACGGAAAGCCAACTCCTGATAGTAGCCTGGACAAAAAGAAATGCAGCTTTTTCGATGTCTCCTATCAAATGTGTGTAGTTTCACTTCTATGGCAGCATAGTTGTAGTCGTTTGCATGCTATGTGATTTATAAAGTATGTATGCTCGACTGAGTTACCAGTTGGGATGTATTGGAGTGCTTCATCACGTTTCTGAAAGCCAACAGCCTCCCACTGGTTGGTTCTGTCCAGATATATTGTTGCAATGACAGGATGAGTCATGTGGATCATGTTTGGCTCTCCAGGGCCTGAGGGCTGGTAGATCAGTGCGCCCATTGACTTCCCACTGACGGCGTACTCCACGAGAGCTGAAACATCTTCTCTTCCTGCACAAACACATTGGACGTCTTTTATCAATGTTGTACAGACATGGGAGGAGATCAGACTGCCAATCTCACCGCATGACAGAACACAAGTGGGATTTATAAAACCTTCGTATCTGACCGATATCAGCATACGAATGAGCGGCTATGATAAATACTTCGGCTGAAATCGATCATCATTGACGTGTCAACCCTGATATATTCATGGTTCAGAGGCCCACTGAGGTCAAACAGAGGAGAAGCCTTGGCAAAAATAAAGTTTTTCTGAGCTGGAAATTGATCCCCTCATGTCTGAGGTGGAGATAAATAAGGATGAGCTCTTCAGAATCCTAAAAACTAGAATTAAAGTGGAGTTAATGTTTTCAAATTGGGTGCTTTATATCTTTATTTGCACTCTGAAAATCGACATTTTTGAAAGGATTCCAATGAGACCTAGGCTCTTTTTGAAACCAATTTCATCGCCCCCTGCTGGAATTTCCCCAGTATTACCAAGAGTGTCTAGCTGCAGACCTCCACTCTCAGCCGGCTAACAGCTGCTCCACTGTAACGGAAGCCACCTCCGATGTGTGACAGTCTATTCCTTTTTTTCAGTATTACACGTCTGACTGGCTCGTCCACCTCCAGCTCCTCCCCCTCCTCCTCTGTCATTTAAAGGGAAGGGATGTCGCTGTGCTTCATTCATCAGCTGGACTTCGATTATCACGGTAGGTTACTCATGTTTCTTTCTCGTGAATGTATCGATGGAATTATTAATCCTCGACACTTGCAGTGTACAGATGTTCTCGATCCATTCGGCAGATGACTCTCTCTACCATGAATTACATTAGATCAAAGCACTTTGATTTTTAGAATGCTGTGATAACGTCGGTTAGCTGTAGTAGTTTTTCTCTTAATTTGTTTTCAAATATCACTTTTCAAAAAAGATTTTGTTCTGATTATATTTTGCCCTTGTAACTGTAAGTGAACTGGGGACATATTAAACTACAATGTTCTGCACGTTCTTGCATTGTTCTTTTTTTTGTTGTTGTTGTTGTATTATTGTGCCTGTATTTATTGTTTCTTTCTTTTTTTTTTTTTTTTAATTGCAAACACGAATAAACAATACAGACAGACAGAGACATGCAACACGACAAGCCATACAACAGAAAACAGAGTGGAAGTAAAACAAAACAAAACAAAAAACAAAAAGACAAAAAAACAAAACAAAACAAAAAAAAAACAAAACAAAAAACAAAAAGAAACTAAACAACTAATGAGTAAGCTATTTAGTGTGTATGATATGTGTGTGTTTGTGTGTGTGTGTGTGTGTGTGTGTGTGTGTGTGTGTGTGTGTGCGTGCGTGCGTGCATAACCTGAAAAATATACAGTCCACCCCTTTTTTTTTCACATATAAATATACATAAAGATATACATACACATTCATACCTGCATACATACATACATTCACACATGTGCACAATATATACATACACAAACGATTGTAAGGAAAACAACAGCCAAATAATCAAAACAATAATAACAGCAACAGAACTCTACCACCAAGGAAACCAACAAACAAACAAACAAAAAATAATAAATAATAACAATACAAAAAGTAAATCAACAAGTACATTATACAAAGCAAAAACAAATGAATAGCAAACGCAAGGATATCAACAGTGGGTGGATGCAACAAACTCAAGCATCATGACCATCAGTGACAGCTGCAGCAAAAAATAAATAAATAAAAAATAAATAAATAAACCTCAATATAACAACAACAATCACAACAATAACAACAATGATAACAACAATAGGAACAACAATAACAGTAACAACAATAGGAACAACAATAACAGTAACAACAATAACAACAATAATGACAACAACAATCAATCACCATCACTGCTACCACAACACCGACACCACTGCACCCTCTGCCACCCCCAATAATAATGATGACAACAACAACAAAAACAACAATAACAAAAACAACAATACGTATGTTATGTGAGAGTGGTTTGCTGTGGGTCATGATTGCAGAAAGTTAATGAATGTTTGCCAGATGGTATCAGAGGAGTTTGTATTTTCTAGAGAAGTCAACGGTTTTGTGTATGATCAAGTTTTGATGTGGATAGGTCTCCTAATAAACAGAGGGTGGGGGAAAGTGGGATGTGGCAGCCCATGATTTGTGACAGGATGTCTGTAATGTTTTTCCAGAAGTGGTGGACAGGTGTGCAGTGCCAGGTTGCATGAATGTAAGTATCTGTGCAGTGTGAACAGTTATCGGATGATGAGAAGCCCATTTTTTGCATTTTTTGTCCAGTCAGTTGTGTTCTATGAATGATTTTGTATTGGATGAGTTGTAAGTTGGCATTTGTTGTCATGAAGAAAATGTTCTTGCAGATTTGGGGCCAGAAGTCGGCATCAGGAGCAATTGTGAGATCTGTTTGCCATTTTTCTGAAGGTATAGATGATATTGTATCGGTCTGTGAAATTAACTTGGATATTTTAGATAAGAGTTTTTTTGAAGAGGAGATATTAATGAGGGTAGAAGCTGAAGGGGGGAGTTATAGGTTTATGTTTCTGTTTTTCATTGCTGATTGGATGGATGATGAAACCTGTAAGTATTGTAGAAACTGTTGGCTCCTGATGCCGAACTTCTGGACCAGAAGCGGGAATGGGACCAGGGTGTTATTGTTGAAGATGTGTTTGAGGTGAGTGATCCCTTTATCTGCCCAGGTGCTTAAGTGTAACGGTTGTTTATTGCTGGTGAAGTCCGGGTTGTGCCAGATGGGGGTGAAGAGTGAGGGTGCCAAAGTGGAGTCAGTGATGCTATGAAATTTCCACCAGGCTGTCAGAGCCGATGATATTGTGGGGTTTTTGAAAGAGGGGTGTTTTTTGATAGACTGAGTGAGAAATGGTAAATCTGCTAAATTTATTTCATTACTAACTGTCTGTTCTATGTTTAACCAAGTGTTGTGTGACTGAGTGGGGTGGGTCCATTTGTAAATATACTGAAGTTGATTTGCTAGTGAATAGTGGTGAAAATTTGGTGCATTGAGTCCGCCTCATGTTTTTGTTTTCTGAAGTGTGGTCAGTTTTATTCTTGGGGGTTTATTTTTCCAATAGAATTTATTGATGGATGAATCAAGAGAGTTAAACCAGATGAGAGGTGGGTGAGAGGGAATCATTGAAAGGAGATAGTTAATTTTGGGGAGGATTGTCATCTTTATTGTTGCTATTCTGCCTAATAGTGATAGTGGTATGTTCATCCATCGTTGGAGATCATCGTTTATTGTTTTGAGTAATGAAGTGAAATTTAAAGTAATCAACTCTGACAGTCTGGGTGAAATATGGATTCCTAAGTAAGTGATGTGACTTGTGCAGAAGGGGATGGGTGTGGTGAGGGCTGCCACATCCAGACTGCTGGTGTTTAATGGTAATATGGATGATTTGTTCCAATTTATGCAGTAGTCAGAGAGAGAGGAAAAAGAGTTGATAACTTTTATTACTTCTGACAGTGACGATTGTGGGTTCTGAATGAAGAGTAAAATATCGTCTGCATAGAGGCTGATTTTATGGTGCATGTTGGGAGTTTGGATTCCAGTAATGAGGGGGCTCTGACGGATGGCTGCTGCTAGGGGTTCAATGAAAATGGTAAACAGAGAGGGGGAGAGTGGACATCCTTGCCTGGTCCCCCTGTGAAGAGTGAATTTTTGTGAAGTTTGTCCGTTAGTAATGACTGTGGCTGTAGGTGAAGTGTATAGTGTTCTGACCCAGTTAATAAATGATTCCCCAAAGCCAAATCTGTTGAGGGTATGGATGAGGAATGACCAGTTTACTCTATCGAAGGCTTTTTCAGCATCTAAAATGGTGATGATGGTTGGATGATTGTGTGTGGCCGAATGGTGCATGATATTGAACAGTCTGCGTGTGTTATTGGCTGAATGTCTTCCTTTAATGAATCCTGTTTGGTCTGGATGAATTATGGATGGGATTATTTTTTCTAATCTGTGGGAGAGTGCTTTAGTGATGATCTTTATGTCAACATTGAGGAGTGAAATGGAACTATAACTTGAAGGCAGGGTGGGATCCTTATTTGGTTTGAGGAGGAGTGAGATGGAGGCTGTGTTCATGTTTGGAGGAAATCTGGAGTTCTGTTGTATTTCAGATAACATGTTCTGGAAAAGTGGGGCCAAGACGGACCAGAAGTGTTTGTAGAACTCAGCAGGGAAGCCATCAAGTCCAGGAGCTTTATTGTGGGGCATTTTATTGAGAGCAGAGTGTATTTCTTCATTTGTTAGGGGGGAGTCCAGTGTATTTTTTTGTTCAGGGGAAAGGTGGGGTAAGTTAACGCTGGTGAGAAATGATGTTATGTCCTCATCCTTTGAGTTATTGTCTGAGGAGTAAAGGTTTGCATAAAATTCTTTGAATACTTGATTGATTTCATCTGGTGAGTTAGTTGGCCTCCCTGCTGAGTTCTTGATGGTGGGGATGGTGGATTTTTCCTTATTTCTTTTGATTTGATTTGCGAGGTATTTTCCTGATTTGTTATTGTAGTGGAAGTTTTCTTGCCGGAGTCTGTTGATTAAAAAGCTGATTTTCTTATTCAGTATTTGGTTAATTTCTAGTTTATACTGTCTTAATTTCTTTTCATTTTCTTCCGTTGGGTTAGTTGCATTGGTGATTTCAAGTTGTTTGATTTTTTCTTCTAACTCAGATTCTTTTTGTCTTTCTTTCTTTTTTTTAAAGGCAGAGTATGATATGATGATTCCTCTTAGGACAGCTTTACCTGTTTCCCATAAAAGTGTGGGTGATGGCTTTGAGGAATCATTTATTTCCAGGAAGGATGCCCACTCTTTTTTGATGAGGTTGTTAAATTCATCGTCTTTCAGGAGTGATGTGTTGAAGCGCCATCTGGGGGTTGGTTTGTGTGGTCTTGGGTGATTCCATTTGAATGATACTGGGGCATGGTCACTGATGATAATGGAGTGGATACAGTGTTCAGAAATGTTTGGAACCATTGAATTACTGGTGAGAAAGAAGTCAATACGTGAGTATGAATGATGTACTGGTGAGAAAAATGAGAATTCTTTTGCTGTTGGATGTTGAAGGCGCCAGCTGTCACCAAGACCAAAATCTCTCATGAACTGGATTATTGTTTCTGTAGATTGCCAGGTGCATTTATTTCCGGATGTGTTGGATCTGTCTATTGATGGGTCTAAAACTGTGTTGAAGTCCCTGGCTGTTACTGAAAGGTAAAATGATTCACCATGGCTCTCCTTGGGTGAAACTAAATGTCACTGTGAGTTTGATGGGAGGAAAACTTGGGGGGATTTCCTGAGTTCAGGCTGATTTCTGAGAAATGCCTCTGAATGCCCTGTGAGCAGAAGCACCTACTGGTTAGAGTAGAGAACTGCAGGGCAACGCCTTCCCAGAAGTCACGTGGTTTCATGGAAACAGGTCTCCAGCTCAAAGCAAGTCATTGTGATTCAAAGACCAAGAGAACTCATTAATTTTTTTTCCCATTGGAATTGGAATAGATGTTTCTCTTTTCTTTCAGTTTCGTCTCTGAAAATGTAATAGTTAGATCTGCGATGTGTGGATGCAGAGCCTGCAGCTCTGAACATGTCAGAGTGTCGGCTCTCACAGGAGACCGTTTCAGGTTCAAGCATCCCGTGACATCTGCACTTCTGCATGATGAGGGATACCGTCAAGTCTCTAATGAGGGGACAGCCTGAAATTCAAGCAGTAGTAGTGAGATGTGTGAGGAACCGCAAATACTTGGCTAGAATTTAATTTTTCTGATTATCTTAGCTCGCAGCTGCGGGCGCTCGAGGGAGTCTTCCTGTATCCAGTCTGTGGCTGGGTGCCGTCAAGAGGCCTCATTTGCAGATGTTGCTGCTCTGATAACGGGTCCTGAAAGTGGTGTAAACCACTCCCTACTACACCAATGATGAGATAAACAAAGTGACTTGAACCGAGAATGACAAGTCTAACCTGGAGTATGGTGATTTTGGAAACAGGAGAAGCCGACTGCAGACAGAGAGGTGGAGAATAGAAGTCACATTCATCTTATACATTTCATTTCATCACTTATCATACTTTCAAGCTTTAATACAGCTTTTATAATAATATGGCAGCATTTCTATGTTTAACAGCATCTTTAATTAAGCTGCATTTACAGACATCACACACTACTCATCATGACTTTACTGATCTGTTAGTCTGCAGCTCAGAGTTGGTCAGGATCCGGACACTTCAGGTTCTCCATGTTCTCCAGATACTCTGCTGCAAAGAGCCGTGGAGACAGGATGCAACGTGCCGCTGTTATGATGAAGAAGTTTCTCCGATTCAAAGTCTCTCCTGCTGTGTTTACATATCAGCTTTCTGCCCAAATAAAAGCTTTTGTTCTATCCTGTACATCCATGTTGCTCTAGTTGTATCAATAGAGCTGCCTGACAATGTCTTCTCCTCCTCTTTCTTTTATAAAATGTCAAGTTGCACGGCGATCAGCTGGCTACCCTTATGAAACAAAAATAAACTGCAGTATAATGGAAAATATCATTCAGTATATCAGGCATAATATTCCCCATATAGGAGGTTTAATACAGTATTTAATATTTTCCAATATATTACAGTATTACTGAATCAAAAAATGTTTTTTTTCAATACATTGCAATACACTTACAGAAATATATCAGGAAATGTGTTTTCCTTTCATTTGAACTTTGAACTTTCAACTTTTCTTCGAACATGTCAACACAGTTAAGTAATGAATAATGGTTTAAAGGGGCTGTATCATACTTTTTTAGCTAGTTCAAACCCTAGAAATGGCATTAACATGGTAATAGTTTATTTTTGGCGCTAAGGAAAAGTAATTTTGTGTGAAATAAAAGATTTTCTGGGGCTAATTCTGAAACCCGGAAGAGAAAACGCTCCGTTTCACTGAAAATCCCGCCTCTCCCCCTGTGGACTTTGACTGACAGCTACTTCAACCAATCAGCGCTTCAAAACAAATACGCTGGCTAGCTTTAGCTCTTTAGCTGTAGCATCTTTTCCTGTGAGAAACTCACCAAGCGCAGACCCTTCAGACCCTTCAGACTCTTGCTCTTGCTGGACTGTTGCTTTCAGACGATGGTCAAAGTTTATCCTCGAAATTGGAGTTACAAAAAGCAGCAACGCTGATTGCGGGAGGGGGGCTCAGGGGAGCCATCTTCACAGTGTGACGTGAACGTGGGAAAACAGAGCGTTTTCACTGGTGCGGGAGGGGCTGCCTCTCTGAGCAGCACAAACAGGAGGAAAGCTCAAACACGCAGGCACGGAGGAAAAAAACGCTTTGGGGGTGTTTTAGGTGAGTACATAACTATATCACAAGGTTAAAACATACAAAAAGTGAATTTTGCATGATACAGCCCCTTTAAAAAAGAAAAAGAGAACAAAAGAAATACATTAAAGAAAAGAACATACAAATACTTGATAAGTTTTCTTGTTATCCATGTCTGAAAGGGAGTAGGAAGAAGTCAAAAGCTTATTGAATCCTCCCCCCATTCCATCTTTCTCAATTTGATCATTTCAGTGAATCAATGAGACAAAACTCTCACCCATCACCACACCCATCACGCAGTGACACACCGTAAACAAAACAACCTTCTCATCACAGAATACTGTATCTTGCCAAGATCAGTTCTTTATATGTCAGTTTAAATTCAGTTGCATTTGAGACTTGTCTGGTCTCCACAGATAATTTGTTCCATAGTTTTACTCCCTGTCTGGAGACACAGAAACTCTTCAGGGTGGTTCAGACTTTATGAACTTTAAACTGGAACTCTCCCCTCAGATGATGACTTTTCTTTCTTTCACAGAACACTTTTTTACGGTGGCCCTGAGGTGCAAAACACAACGGCAAAAGAGAAAACACGAATGCAAATAAGAAAACACAACACAAAAAGACAAAACACAACAGCAAAAGAGAAAACACGAATGCAAATAAGAAAACACAACACAAAAAGACAAAACACAACAGCAAAAGAGAAAACACAACGGCAAAAGAGAAAACGGAAATCGGGTGACATCAGTCTTCTTCTTCTAATGATTTCCGGCAGGCTGTACGCTTGTTTAGCGCAATGCTGCCCCTTCAGGTTAAGTAGTGGGTGACATCAGTCGTCGCTGATTGGACGAAAGAACTGGTCCGTCCTTTGAACCGGAAAGAGTCACAATTCGCCACTAAAGCCCCTTTTCCACAGTTTCGGTGCGGTTCAGGTCTGCTCAGTTCGGATCGGATATGCGGCGTTCTGGCCTGCGAAGCAGCGAGCCATCTGTGACGATCTGTTCCACCGGTCTCACTGCGACAACAACGCAAACCTTTCCAAAAAATCTCCAAAAAATCTACAGAACACCGGTCTTCCCCGGAGGAGCAGCGGCTGCTTTCCATCACTGCAGAGGAGGTTCAACGGAACCGAACGGTGCCGTTGGAAATGGAAAAAAGGGGAAAAAATCACCGCAAATGGGAAAAAAGGGGAAAAAAACACCGTCGTCTCCGAGTGGCTGCTCTCTATCGGCTCCAGACCCGGTCAGCACCGCGCAAAATGCCAGAAACTGAGGAGAGGCTGTGTGGACTGTGGCTGAGATGGAGCTGATGGTAAGTTTTAATACTCTGAACTGTACAACCACCAGTGTTACCATGCCGTTATCCACCACTGAAATCTGAGGTTTTTGTCTTAAAAGTGTATCCACGCAGCGCGCTAGCTAGTTAGCATTAGCACGCGGCTAGGCTAGATAGCTTTGCACCCAGCCATGTAGCATTGTGGTGTTACATGTGGTTTGTGTAAAGTTTTCGCAGGAGGACAGGAATCGTCCTCCTCTGGGCCCAGGGGTGGAGGAGAGAGATGTAGCGTCGTCAGGATGGAGCATCCACCTCCAGCCGGACTCTCCTGTGTTATGAAGCTCCAGCAGCTGACTGCGGTAAAGCCATCCCTCTGTGAAAAAAAGTGCTGCGGTGCGCGCTTACACAAGGCATTACGGTAACAGCGCAGGCAGGCACATGTCACTGTACAGCTGGATTTACAAATATAAAAAATCCCTCTGATATCCACAAACCATTTCACCTCAGGATGACAGCAGACCTTCCCACGATGTCACTCACCAAACTTCAGAGCAATCTGATGTTGCATTTCAAAGTAAGAGCCCTCCAAAAACATCAATTCTGCGATTTTTTTCTCACTAACTTCAAAAAATCATATAAAAAGATCCCTCTGATATCCACAAACCATTTCACCGCAGGATCACAGTAGACCTTCCCATGATATCAGTTACCAAACTTTAGAGCAATCTGATGTGGTATTTCAAAATAAGAGCCCTCCAAAACATCAATTCTGCGATTTTTTCCCCCACTACTTTAAAAAAAATCACATAAAAAAATTCTTTTGATATCCACAAACAATTTTACCTCAGGCTGACAGTAGGCCATCCCAGGATGTCACTCAGCTAATTCCAGAGTAATCTGATGTGGCATTTCAAAATAAGAGCCCTCCAAAAACATCATACCTGGGATTAAATTTACCCTCATTTAAAAAAATCACATAAAAAACTCCCTCTGATATCCACAAACCATTTCACCTCAGGATGACAGTAGACCATCCCATGATTTCACTTACCAAACTTCAGAGCAATCTGATGTTGCATTTCAAAGTAAGAGCCCTCCAAAAACATCGATTCTGCGATTTTTTTCTCACTAACTTCAAAAAATCATATAAAAAAAATTCCTCTGATATCCACAAACCATTTCATATCACGCCGACAGTAGACCATCTCACGATGTCACTCAACAAATTTCAGAGCAATCTGATGTGGAATTTCAAAATAAGAGCCCTCCAAAAATAGAACATCTTGGATTAAATTTACCCTAAATTAAAAAATTCATATAAAAAAATCCTTTTGATATCCACAAACCATTTCACCTCAGGATGACAGTAGACCTTCCCAGCATGTCACCCACCTAATATCAGAGTAATCTGATGTGGCATTTCAAAATAAGAGGCCTTCTAAAATAGCTATTCCGGGATTATACTTACCCTCATTTGAAAAATTATGAAAAAAAATCCCTGTGATATCCACAAACCATTTCACTTTCAGTTGATGGCAGGCCAGCCCAGGATGTCACTCACAAATTTTCAGAACAGTCTGATGTGACATTTAAATTAAATAGGAGCCCCATAATAACACAACTTTTCATGTGTTGTCAACACAGCTTTTATTTTTAACATGTGTCAAACACAAAACTGATTTTACAGTACAGGACCACATCCTTTGGAGCTCCTTCAGGCACGTCAAGCAGCAATTACACATAAGATGGAGAGATAGGATGGATGGATGGAGTACCACCACAAAATCTTTTGTACTGCAGCTAATGCTGAGTGTAACTTTATCCGAAACACATAAGATTTCAAAAGTAATTATAAAAATTGTAGCGTTGCCAGGTGATTGTAACAATGCATCCTAATTCAAGAGCACAAGAGGCATTTCCATTGCTGTGTCCTGGCTTTTTGCAGTTGCCCTATGTGCACTGTTCACAGAACCATTTCCCTTTATACATTTTCTTTCTTTTGCCATACAGATCTAATGGGACACCTGTGACAGATGGTTCCGCTACAATTTTTATGATTACTTTTGTAATCGGTTTTGTGTTTGACACATGTTAGAAAAATTGAAGTTGTGTTGAAAACGCATGAAAAGTTGTCTTATTTATGGGGCTCTTATTTTGAAGTGCCACATCAGACTGTTCTGAAAATTTGTGAGTGACATCCTGGGCTGGCCTGCCATCAACTGAAAGTGAAATGGTTTGTGGATATCACAGGGATTTTTTTTCATAATTTTTCAAATGAGGGTAAGTATAATCCCGGAATAGCTATATTAGAAGGCCTCTTATTTTGAAATGCCACATCAGATTACTCTGATATTAGGTGGGTGACATGCTGGGAAGGTCTACTCTCAGCCTGAAGTGAAATGGTTTGTGGATATCAGAGGAATTTTTTGTATATTTTTTTTAATTTAGGGTAAATATAATTCAAGGAATTTTATTTTTGGAGGGCCCTTATTTTGTAATACTACATCGGTTTGCTCTGAGATTAGCTGAGTGACATCCTGGGATGGCCTGCTGTCAGCCTGAGGTGAAATGGTTTGTGAATATCAGAAGAATTTTTTTATATAATTTTTTAATTTAGGGTAAATTTAATCCCAGATATGACACTTTTGGAGGGCTCTTATTTTGAAATTCCACATCAGATTACTCTGAAATTAGGTGAGTGACCTCCTGGGATGGTCTACTGTCAGCATGATGTGAAATGGTTTGTGGATATCAGAGGAACTTTTTTATATGATTTTTTTAAATTGTAAATTTAATCCCAGAAATGACATTTTTGGAGGGCTCTTTTTTTTTAAATGCATTCAGCATCTATACTGGTATTCTATCAAGTAGAATTCTATCAAGTATCACATAGATACGTTCACCACTGCTGCTGCAGCTGGATCCAGGGCCCAGTGTGCAGTACTATTGATGCAGAGTAGTGAAATAAATATATGCTGCTGTTTCTGCAGCTCCAGTTTGCTCTGTGAACTGTGGATGTTTACGCTGAACAGCTGTCTCTCGTCCAGTGTTACAGTGAACACAAACTGGTGAAGTAGCAAAAACTGCTGGACAAACGACAATGGATAATATTTAATCCATTACAGAAGTGCAGAGCAGTCAGCTGATAGGCCACACTCTGCATTTACACCCTGGGAATTACATCCAGCAATGTTACTGTCCAAAATCGTCTCCACCAGCTGCACCACAGGGTCTGATGGGTGGATGCAGGGAGTGGGTGGTAGTGTCTTGCTGAACTGCTCGCTTTCCCCCTTTGCTTTTTACCCAGGAGGAGGCTGGAGCACCAACCAGACCTGACGGAGCCCCTGAGAGAAATTCAGGCTTTAGGTGAGCTGGGAGCTGCAGCGTGACAAACGGCAGGTCCATCAGGAGGAGCAGCAGGAGGAGCGGCGTCTGAACCTGCAGTTCCTTGAAGATGAAGCAGGGCAGTGAGGCTGAATCAGGCTGATTTGGCCTCTCAGCAGCAGCAGAGCCAGGCCTTCAGATGTCCCTGCAGCGGGTCTCTCTGCAGGTCCAGACCCCGAGAACCCAGCGCTACACAGGAGTAACTCAACAACTAGTGGTGTCGATGTCCTTTCCAATAAAAACCGTTTTCACACCCACATGTGTCTGAATTCACTGGTTCTTGCTCAACACAAGCACAGCAGTGTTTTTGCATTTGGCATTTCTTTCGAAGTAGTGGTGCTGAATGGAAATGAAATAACTCCATTTGTAAGGGATGTACATGGTGGCGTTTTGAATATTTTACATGGTGATTATCATGAACTTCAATCCAGACAATTCTGCACTGCGACACGTTACAGTAACGGTGCTTTATGGAAACACACTTCAGACTGCAGTTGAAGAGCGAAAGGTAAGTTGGAGCCAGTATCATCTACATGTAGGGAGAAGCCAGTACTGATTTAATATTACCCTGTTACAGCTTTAAACAACACTGTCACTAAATACAGCCTTTTAAAACAATTCTCCTGTCATCAACCAACTCTTCTGAGCTGGCCTCATGTTGACAAGCATGTAGTCTCTGCACAATTCCTAAGACTGGTTTGAAACTAAACCTTTAACAGCAAACTGTTTTGCCTGTCAGAAAAAAAATTACGAATTTTTCCCAGTTATGAGCAGATCTTTGCCTCATAAAGAACAGAATAGACTGTATTTATCTCACCATGAAGACATTTAGTTCTGGAGGCTCATAAAACAAACTGGTGCAAATAAATGAGGACATTTGCAAATAAAGAATAAGTAATCGAAATCAAAAAGAAGAAAACACTGAACTTGATATACAACAGATCTAAAATATAACACTACTACTACTAAAATATAACTGGAGATATATAGAAATATGTACAGATATGGACTTAATACATTTTGAAAATGTGATGATCAAGGGTTGGTTTGTTTTTTTTGTACTACCCACACGTTTTCAGCACAGCGTTTTCAGCCACGGTGATTATAATTCATGCAAATCGATATTTTAATCCTCTGAATTTCAGTCATTTATTCTAGCAGAGGAGCTGGCAATGTCTTGGATCCATTGTTTTGGCGTCGCTGTGCTCTCTGCCGATTGGCTTCAGAAAAATAAAACTTATTGGCTGTGTTTTTCAGAGGGCAGAGCTTATTAACATCTTATAAAACGCCGTAAAAATCGCGCGACTTGCTGGTTTAAAACGCACGTTTTTTACGGCATTTTATTAAAAAAAAACAGGCGTTTTTTACTGCATCTTAAGGATCCGAAGCATTGGATTAGTGGCGAATTGTGACTCTTTCCGGTTCAAAGGACGGACCAGTTCTTTCGTCCAATCAGCGACGACTGATTTCACCCGATTTCCGTTTTCTCTTTTGCCTTTGTGTTTTCTCTTTTTGTGTTGTGTTTTCTGTTTTTGTGTTGTGTTTTCTGATTTGCCGTTGTGTTTTCGCTTTTGCTGTTGTGTTTCTGATTTGGCGTTGTGTTTTGTCTTTTTATGTTGTGTTTTCTCATTTGCCGTTGTGTTTTGCACCTCAGGGCCACAGTACTTTTTGAATATTATCTGGTAATGAACAGCTGTTTGCTTTGTTTATCATTTGAATAGCTTTAAACTCCACAAGATCCATACGTTTCCCGGAGTTTGAATGTAGAATAGTGGATTAGTGTGTTCATAGAAGTCGACCTTGTGAACAATTCTAATTGCTTTATTGTGCAAGATAAAAATCTTTTTATTGAATTTACAGATGCGTTTCCCCAAATTTATACATAGTGAGTTAAATATGAAAAAAAAATCAGTGAATTGTATAGAATAAAGAGATATTTCTGGTCCAGTATATCTCAGGCTTTGGCCAGAACTGAGATGCTTCTTCATATTTTGTTCTGAATGTGTTTCATGTGAGGCTTCCAGCAAATTTTGTCATCAATTATTACTCCCAGGAATTTGTTTTGATTCCCTCTCTCTATGTTTAACCCCTCTATCTGTACATTCAAATGCCATCCATCCATCCATTTTCCACCGCTTATCCAGGACTGGGTTGCGGGGGCAGCAGTCCCAGAAGAGATGCCCAGACTTCCTGTCCCCAGACACTTCCTCCAGCTCTTACGGGAGGATCCCAAGGCGTTCCCAGGCCAGCCGAGAGACATGGTTTCTCCAGCGTGTCCTAAGTCTTCCCCGGGGTCTCCTCCCAGTGGGACATGCCTGGAACACCTCCCTAGGGAGGCGTCCAGGAGGCATGCTTCGACAACAGAGGTGGAGAACATGGTGCACTGGGACTCAATGCCCCCAGCCTCCCGCGGGACATGAGAGAAGCTCTCCTGGAGGTGGGAGTTGAAAACCCTGCTGACAGAGGGTTCCACCAGATGTTCCCAGCAGACCCTCACAACACGTTTGGGTCTGCCAAGTCTGTCCAGTTTCCTCGTCCGCCAGTGAGTCCAACTGACCACCAGGTGGTGATCAGTCGACAGCTCTGCTCCTCTCTTCACCTGAGTGTCCAAAACCTGCAGCCAGAGGTCAGATGACACGACAACAAAGTGGATCATTGACCTCCGACCTAGGGTGTCCTGGTGCCAAGTGCACTTATGGACACCCCTGTGCTCGAACATGGTGTTCGTTATGGACAAACTGTGACTAGCACAGAAGTTCAATAACAGAACACCACTCGGGTTCAGATCAGAGAGGCCATGCGTCCCAATCTCCCCCCTGACCTGTCACCTTAAAGTGGTGGGGGAGTTTGAGTGCCCGCGTGATCCCAGGAGCTATGTTGTCCTGGACTTTATGCCCCTGGTAGGGTCTCCCGTGACAAACAGGTCCTGGGTGATGGGCCAGACCAAGGGCAGGTCAACAGCCCTTATGAAAACATTAAAATCGAGGTCCGTTATGTCACCCGGGGCCCTACCCTGGAGCTAGGCCTAGGGTTGGGGCTCGCAAGCGAGCGCCTGGTGGCCAGGCCTTTGCCCACGGGGCCCGGCCGGGCTCAGCCCGAAGGGGCGACGTGGGCCGACCCTCCGGTGGACCCACCACCCGCCGAGGGAATCGTAGGGGCCGGGTGCAATGTGGATTGGGTGGCAGCCGACAGCAGGGTGCCCGGCGACCCGATCCTCAGACACGGTGACGAGCTCATTTAAATGATTATTTATATTATATTTTCCAGAAATGACAAACTCTGTTTTACATAGATTTAAAGATAACCTGTTTTTATCAAATCATTTTTTTTCAACTGTACAGTGATTATCTCTAAAAGTTGCTGCAAATTCTCCCCAGTTCTACTTGTGTCATCTGCAAATATTATAAATTTCACAATTTCAGACACTTTGCAAATGTCATTGATGTGTAGTATGAACAGTTTAGGTCCCAACACTGAACCCTGAGGGACTCCACACACAATATCCAGATGTTCAGAGAGACAGTCTCCCAACTTCACAAACTGTTTGCTGTCCTCCAGATAGCTTCTCACTCAGTTCAGTACAGCTCCTCTGATTCCATATTTCTCCAGTTTATTAATTAATATGTCACGATTTATAGTATCGAATGCTTTTTTCAGATGAATGAAAAATCTTTCTGCAAGTTTCCTATTGTCTGTAGAATTTGTAATTCTTCAATGAATTCAGTTAAAGCCAGTGACGTTGACCAGTTAGTCCTGATCTAGTAATTTTGACTGTTTAGTTCTGATCTACTGACATTGATCTGTTAGTTCTGATCTAGTTTTGTTGACTGGTCACCTCGAAATCCATACTGACTGACAGGAAGTTGAATTCTTCCATGAAATGATCTAATCTGGCATTAAGAATTTTTCGAGGATTTTAGAGAATTTTTGGAGAAGAGAAACAGGTCTGTAGTTTGTGAAGTGTTTGTACAGAGGAATAACTTTGGCTGGTTCCTTTTTATTTGGGAATTTCCCTGTTTGAAATGATAGATTGAAGATTTCAGTTAATGGCTTAGAAATACCCAGAATGATTGTTTTTTTGTTACCAACATGTCAATTCCATCACAGTCAGTGGAGGTTTTGTTTCTATATTTCTTAGCAGTTTATATTATTTCTTTTTGATCAGTGGCTTTGAGGAACATTGAATTCGGGCTTCTTTCTATTAATATTTCTTCACTGTCATTTGCTGGAACAGGAATTTTGTCTGCCAGGTTTGGACCGACGTTGAAACAAGAACTCATTAAATGTATTCACCACCAGGCTTGTACCCACATTTCTATTGCGTGTGAGTGGTGAGGAGATCCACACAGGGTGAGTCCTGCTGGTCTTTTTTAACTACTTTCATGAAGTCGGGAGTCGAAAAAAATGAAGTTAAGCATCTAAGAATCGGGACCAAAGAGCTGTAAAACACAGAGTGAGCTTCTATGTGTAATACTAATACAACTATTATGAGTTATTTGCAGAACTGACAGGACGCTGGAGCAGTGATCAGACAGCCACTCATCATTTTAAGATAGACCGTTACTCTGAAGAGGACGGTGCAAACATGAGCCAATCCGAAGCGAGAATGGCGTAAGCCCCGCCTTCTCGTTTTTTCATTTTTGCCCAAAAACAATAAAAGTCAGACTGATCAACATGAGTGGAGAAACTTCCTGCCACTGCTGCAGGAAAGTGTTCTCAGCCAGAAAGACTGAACTCCGAAGAACGATCATCCAGACAGAGAGTGATGAAAGCACATCCTTCCTCCGGGGAAGAGAAGCTCTTCCTGGAGCCTCCATGAGTCGCCTGCAGAGCGGCCGGGAGCAGCATGGCAGACAGCGTCCCTCATTCCTGCAGCCGCTGTTTCAGCCCATCGTACACCTCACGTTTCTTCATCCCCGTCGTGGAGAAATCACTGTGAACAGAGACCCTGGATCTGATGCAGATTGAGCCTCCGTCCTGGCTGGCCCGGCGCGCCGCCTCCATCACCTTCTGAAATGGTAGCGGCGGCAGCCTGGGGCTCCTGGTGTGTCTGGCCTCCGTGGCAGGGTGACTCTTTCTAGCTTCATGCGGCCGACCTTGGTCATCATCTTTAAGACAGCAGGCAGCCATGACTGAAAAAAAATCCAGCAGCTGCCCGGTCTTTGTGTCCTCCAGTAAGCCCACAGTCCGAATGTTGAGGCACCTGTTGTCGTTCTCAGCCATGTCCAAACTCTCAGTCAGGGCGCTGACCTGTTCTTCCAGCTCCACAATCCGTGGCTCTTGTGCTGCGGCGGAGTTTTCCACCAACATCATCCTGGTTTCTGCTTCATCAAGCCGCTGCCTGAAGCTCCGCAGCCTGCTTGTGGATAGTCTGGGTCAGAGAGCTGAGCTTTTCATCAATAACTTTAACAATATCAGGAGTCATTCTGCTCAGGGCTTCAGCAAGGGCTGCTCCAGCCCCGCTGCGGATCCAGACTCGGCCTGGTCGTCACCTTGTGCATGGTTGCTGGGCTCGGACTCCATGTCTCTCTAACATTAATGTCCTGTAGTTCACCCCATGTTATCAAAAGACTGCGGCCAAAACTTTTCCAAGGACACAGCCCATAATATTCGAAAGAAAATGATGCGATGCGCTCAGTTGTTGTCAGGATGAAAAGAAAATTAGCACCGAGTGACACGGAGCTCTGGTAAACGTGTCAGCTCAGCTCACCGCCATCACGCGACCCCGAGAGGGTGTTTTAATATTCCTACAAAGTATTCATCACAAATTCTACTGAGATCATTTCACTGAAAACCACTGTATCAAACAGAACCAAGTCTTAAAGCTCGTGTCCGGAGTTTTGAAAGAGAGAAGTTTTTTTTAATCCAATGTCTCGAGGTTCCGCCCTCCCTCTGCTTTCATGAGCGACCAAGCCACGCCCCTTTAATTGTGCACGCTATTACCTGTAGGGTGAAAATGAGAGCCTCCGAGTCCTACAGCATCCTAAATGTTTAGCTGTTTACCGTGGATGTTCAGCAGACAGTGGATATATCCGAGGTAAGCGCAGCGGCTGCTGTGTTGCTAACTCTCCTCTGCCTGGGCGAGCGGCCGTGCTCTCTGGCTGCTCCACACTTTGATTGATTGACAACAAGAGAATGCGGAAGCTCGAAATCTATTGGCTGACGCTGACCGGCGCTTTTTCAGATAACATGGGGGTCTATGAGACGAAGGCGGGGCTCATAAATAAGTTTTTATATTGCTTTATGCTAATATTATATTGTAGTATCGAACCAGACTGACACATTTAAGCTCTGTTGAAAAATGATACATACATTGGAAACCAACGGAAACTCCAGACACGAGCTTTAAAGGAAACTTCACTTGAATTTTAACATACTTGGAGGACTGCAGCCAGATTGTCATGACTTGGAGTAAAATTCATTTCCTATGTAACTCTGTGCTCTATCTTTGAGATAAATGGTTTAAATCATTTAATATTCCAACTGTTCATATACCTTGTTTTTGATTACAACAAAACACTATCTTTTTAAAAACCGTGTGTGTGTGTGTGTGTGTGTGTGTGTGTGTGTGTGTGTGTGCAGGGCTGAGGCTGCAGCATGATGAGAAATTCCACCAAAATACATGTACTGACAGTTATTTGTGATGTTACTCCTACAGTCATACAAAAATACAAGATAAAAATGAAGACCTTTGTCAGTAAAATTAAAAATTTGTAAATGAATTAAATGATACTTCTATGATTTGACCACTAGGGGGAGCAGGATTGGTGGACAGACAGGGAGCATGCAGGTGATGAGCTGCAGGTGTGTGAGAGAGGGAGTGTCACGTTCAAACTCAGACTCAAGCGCGGACTGAGACTCAGCAGATAAATAGTTCTTCGAACAATTATTTTATTTACTGAGGAATCAATACCAAACCCAAACTAATCCCGCTACTCTTGAAAATCATGGCGGCGCTTCATAAGAACAGAACAGGACTCCAAGCCTTCTGACAAGCCGTGAACAAAACAAGGACTGAGCCGTAACCTAATCAGTCATAACCAAACCGGGACTGAGGAACCAAGGAGCTAACAACTAAACCCAAAGACCCACCCCGGCAATCCAGCGAGGGAAAGAGCTACTGCGGATGAAGCGTGAAGAAGAGGGTTCGTGGATGCTCAGCCAGAGGGGAGATTGTGTGGAAGTCCTGGCGCAGCAGCCCAGAGGGGTGAGGTCCGGGGAACCTTTCCAGCGGAGTCGGAGCGAAGCAGAGGAGGCTCAGAGATGTCATCCAAGGCGGGGCAGCGAGTGGTTCCTGCAGGTTGCAGAAGACAAGCTGATTTAAGAGGAGTGAAGCCGAGCACAGCAGAATGCAGCAGAGCAACCCAGTAAGAACTGACTGTGGTGATATTACGATCCAACGCTGCACTGTGGTCTGAGGGAGCTTTATAGGGTGATGAATTGTTTGGTGAAGACCAGGCCCAATTTCAGGTGGAAGCACTCAAGTAATCAGCAGCTTCCCTGCACCAGTCCACACCCCACTCACCAGAAACATACGCCCACCTACAGAAAAGGAAAGAAGGGAGGGGAGAAACAAAAGCAAGGCCTGCCACTAGCTGGATCCCGAGGTAGGGGGTGTGACAGGGAGTTTGGACCATGTTAGTGTGTGTTGGGGTGTGTTGAGGAACGTGTGGGGAGACTTGAATCTATGTTGAAAGGAAACTGGATCAGTGAGTTCATCTGTTATAACTGTGCTCAACTGGACTCTGTACCTGGAAACAGAGAGTTTAAACACCTGTGGGAAATAAAGGAGTCACTGCACCCAGAGACTCAACATGTGTGGAATATTGGATTATTGTCTCACCGTGAACACGAGTCTGAATAGTTCTCCCTCTCCCCCTCAGGAGAAAAGACAACATGTATTAGTTCCAAGAAGGAAACATCTCAAACATGCTGGACAGGGGCCCTGAGGACCAGAATTATAAAATGCCAAGGCTATCAATCATGTCTTGATTAACTATTTCACCAAATAACAACATCAGTTCTGGGTTTATTTTATACCAAAGCAGAAGCAGTAATATAACCACAATAAAATAAGTTATATTACAAAAAGACACAAAGTCTTATTGTTGTCGATCCTCTGCAGTGAAATAACTCTGATGTGAATATTTGTGGGTCAAGACCTTTATAAACGAACAGCTGAATGAAGAACATGTTGTCATGCTCCATGTTTTCATGGAGAAAGATGAGCACATCGACATGCGCTGGATGAAGGCTTGAGCGCTGTCGGGTGTTCAGGTGAGGGAAAGAATGACCTCTGACTTGTCGACTCCTCCAAATTTACGTCGACTTGTGCGATGGAATTCGACAAGTCGACGAGTCGACGTTTCTGTTAATGCCCTAATTTATATATTCATATCTCAACCACTTCTATTCTCCTTTCACCTGTGCAGACCCTGCATGGTGGTTTTGCTTGTCCATTATGGGAATGGCTAGTGTGACGTCACAAGTCACTTCCGGGTCCAAGGCTTCCAGCGCGCAATGTAAACACAATGGCTGTTGCCAAAGAACCGGTCACTTTTTTTCCACGGTAACAGTGTATTTTGCTGACTTTCTAAAGTCAGTGAAGAGAGGTTTAAATCCTTACAACTCAAACCGAGTTGTAAATATTTCTGTGGTGACAGGTGGAAGTCTGAAATGGAAAGTACAGGCTTCAATGAAAAACAACATTTACGAGGTTGAGGTGAGTGAGTGGCTAGCTAGCATTAACGCTAGGGTGTCAGTCGTCACATCATGCTGTGTAACTTAACTATTAATTAATTAGCTATGTTAGAATTGGGTACTGTCTGTCTGTCTGTGGTTTTTGGACAACTTACAGTTTATTCTGGAAGTGTCATCCAGGGAAATAATTTTAAACCAAACCTCAAACACGCCATAAAGCAGAAGCAGCACACATTCAGTACAGGTTAAAAAGTAAAAGAATAATAATAATAATAAAAAAAAGCCCTTACAGAATATCTAATAATACCACACTCCCCCTCCCCCTCGTGGGATTAATAAAGGATTATTAACTTTGATAACTCCGCTGGTCCATCCTGCCACGGAGAGGAGGCAGTTTTAACAGTGTGCAAAGACGCCCAGCTGCTGAAGAGCAGCTTCAGATCCAGCGGGGGAAACGCTGCTGTTCAGCCCTGAAAAGATGTGGGACTTTATTTTCTCCTGTGCTGTTTTACACAATATTGCATTGGCCGATAGAGTTACTTTTGAAGCGCCGGCACCGTGAGAGGAGCTGATGTGGGAACCGGTATGGACCTGAAGAACCGCGACTGACTGAAACTCTAAAGTTTAGCAAATGATTTATTTAATCAGTGATGTGATGCCAGCAGCCTAGAAAATAATATTAGCTAAAGGGAGATTAAATACAGACAGAGGACGTTTAGCCAAAATTTTTATTTAGACTTCTATAAATTGTCTTTAATTTAAGCAGCGCCGGGAGCGGGGGCCACTCGTCGCCCTCGTGGACTGAGTCCCGGGTCCGCTCCGTCCTGTGTCCCGCTCAGTCCGGGGTCCTATTCAGGACCGGGTTCGGTGCTGGGTGTGCGTGTCTCGGTGGGACCGTCCACGCTGTGAGGAGGAGACCAGGCTGCGGTGCCGCTGCTGTCTGGCTCTGAGACATAATTAAATGAAACAATAAAAATCTGATCTATATAACGTGAGTCCGCCTCATTATTTGTAATATCAGTAAAAATAATATAATGATGTAATATCGGAGGAAAGCAGTAGTAGGAAATGGTTTTGTTGACATCGTTCCTGTTGTTACAACATGGGACACAGCACTGCACCATCGCGCCTTTGGACACGGAAGTGACGTATTCAGCTTCGATGACGTAGCTACTAGCCATCCCCATAATTTTTTAACACTCCACATACTTTTTGTTGGTAATTTAATGAAAAATACAGTATTTTAATGACTCGAAATCACCCTTGAATCATATTACTACAGTGTCCGGTTCAGACACTCCTCTTTTTTTCTCAGTTATTGTTCCTATTGATCATTTTATTAATATTTTTATGAAAAGTGCAGTATTTTAGCTCAATAGCTCCCAGGTTTTGACTCCAAATCAGTTGTTGATCCATTACTACACAGCGTGGTTCAGACACACCTTGTTGGTTAAGCTGTTAATGTTATCAACAGATTATATTTCATATTTAGATGGAAAATGCAGTGTTTTAGCTCAGTTACTGCCAGATTCTTTGAAATATTGACTCAAAATCAGCATTATTAAAGCTTTCCATGATTTATATCGTTGTTCAGTTGTGTTTTTTAGCAACAGTTTTAATATGTCTTGTATTTTTTATAAATTCGGTGAGTTGTTATCTTTGGCACTGGACGGTTGTTTGTTTATACTTTCTGTTTCGCTGTTACCGTAATGAGTAGAATATGTGCGCCCCGCTCAACAACGTGTCGTCTGGCTTGACTGCAGTCAGCAGTCCTCCGGAGCAGCGAGCTGCGTCTCCTTTAAAAAACATTCTGCTCCTCTGGTGGAGAGAAGTTCGCTCCTCCAGCTTGTGGCGCACTTCACTTCACAAGTCTCTGTGTCTCCAGGATCTCTGCTCCATCTGACTGGTCCACCGGAAGAAATGTGAGTTTTAATGAGTCTCACCGTCTCCCTGAGTTTAGCTGCTTTTAGTGTCATTTCAAGCTGAAAACTGGACCCATGGATTGATTTCATTCTTTATCTTCCACATTTGTAAAATAATAGCTCTCTTAGACTCTTTTCAAAGGAGTAAATGCATATTAAATAATGCTCTAAATATGAACTCTTCAGTTGTAAAATCCGCCTTCAACGATATCTTTTATTAACTGTAATAAGATAAATAATAAAAGAGTCTCACAAAATACTAACTTAACAAACAAAAAGGATATATACTTTTCATCTTTAATTGTCTTCTTCATCCTGCTTTTCTTCTACATTCTATTTTTCCTCTCAGCATGTGGGATTTTTTATTAATTTTTTTTGCAGTTCATCTGTGAAGCTGCACTTAACCTTCGACATTTTCCTGCTCCGCTGTCTGAACAGCCCCTCTCTCTCTCTCTCTCTCTCTCTCTCTCTCTCTCTCTCTCTCTCTCTCTCTCTCTCTCTCTCTCTCTCTCTCCTCTCTCCTCTCTCTCTCTCTCTCTCTCTCTCTCTCTCTCTGTGTGTGTGTGTGTGTCTGTGTCTGTGTGTGCACGCGCAAAGGCAGCCTCTGGGTAATTACGTCATGCAACAAAGTATCACCATGGTGTTGTGAGCAAAGCACTGGTCAGTTTACGTTGATGTGTAATTGTGCTATGAGAAACAGTGAACACCAGACATTTTCTTGAATGTATAAAACCTGCCGGACGGCCCGGACAGGACGGATAAAGTGGACATGTCTGGGTAAAAGAGGATGCTTTGGTCACCCTTGGTGAAAGTGACAGTAAAAAACTTCTTCAAGCGCTTCAGTTCTTTCTTTAGTCACTTTGCTCTCAGTAGTTTCCAGTCTCTGGTTTGTTCTTGTCCAGCACCTGAACACATCAGTGGCAGAGCCTGAAACAGAGAATCTTCATTTTCTGATCAAGTAGAGTCAATAATTTGTTTCTGCAGCGCTGGAGACAGCACTGTCAGGACCGCGCTCTGAGGATCATGCTTTAGTGCCCATCCCTCCTGCATGGTGTTCAGTCAGGACGGGGGACTGGTGCATCTCTGGCCTAACCCGGCCTTCCATCCCAAGGTGATCACTTCGGACTCTCGGCCGAGAGTGATCCGGATCAGGGCACTTGGCTCCCTGCCTGGCTCGTCGAGGCACGACCCTCGGCTACGGTTGCTGTGTCCGGTCAGGGCTCTGCGTTGCTACGTTGAGCACACAGCTGGATTTCACACTTCGAATCAGCTGTTTGTGCGGTTCGGGGCCAGGGGGCGTGGAGCCCCGCTGTCCTCCCAGTGTCTCGCCCACTGGGTTGGGGGCGCTATTGTGCCTGCCTACAAGGTAGAATCCCCCGCCGCTGCCGGTGATTCGTGCTCATTCCACGTGGAACATGGCCGCTCCTGCGGCTCTGTGCAGACGTGTCATGGTGGGTGACATCTGCCAGGCTGCCTCATGGGCCTCTGCGTCCGCCTTTGTGCGCTCCTATCTGATGGATATGTGCACAGACTCTGTGGCCATGTCAGTTTTCAGCGAGAACAGGAGTTCTGTGTTGGTTCTGTCCAGACCGGCTACTGCTTCCCTGGGGGGATCCAGGCCATGTGTGGTTCTGCTGCCCGCCGTTGTGACTTGGTGTCTCGGCCGGCGTATGTGTGCTGTTGTTACGGTGCTTGGGCACGTCGGCGGGCGGCGCCTCAGTGTGAGGCTGCCTGCCGCCGGTATCTTGGAGGTTTGGTGTGGCGGTACTGGACGTATGGCCTGCTTACTTCCTTTCCACGCCAATCCTGTCAGCACGCCAGCTGGGAGTACATTTATCCCTACGGCCTCCGCCTTGGTGAGTACCAATAGCGCAGCCCATAGGTGGGTTAAGCATCACACAAAGTAGAATTAGTAGTTACGAAACGGAACTCCAGTTCTACGAGTGTGTGCGTGCCCACCTACCTGCAAGCCCGGCTGACCTGCTTCCATTTCTCCTGGCTGTTCAGAAGAAGGAAGTGGTCCTCTCGCACGCTGATTATATCCCCTTGGTGAGGGGCGTGGCAGTGTGCCAGCGCGCATACAGGATTGCCGCGTCGTTTTCTTTTTTTTTTTTTTTAACTTTTTTTGTCTGCATTCATCTCAAAGTCAAACAACACCTGCTGTCAACTTCCAAGATCTCTTTGCAATTTGGATTCACTCTGTGGACTCATTTCAGCTCTGATCCATGACAGACTCTGCTCTTTTCATCTGACTCTGATTCTTGATCATTTACTGTCTGAACTTGTGTTTGATCAGAAATCTCTTTTTCACTGACGGCTTTGGGGTCCTGTCACACTGGTTGAAGCTCCGCCTCCCTGACGGCGGGTGAGACGGGTCAGTGGTGCTCCCGGGGCCCCGGGGTCCCACCACAGCCCGGCCCTCACTGTCATGGCAGCGCGGGCTTTCACCCTCGCCCTCTGACTCGTGTGTGTTCGACTCCTCGGTCCATGTTTCCAGACGGGTGTGGTGCGCCGCCCACATTGCCGCAGAGCTCTTGGGCTTTCTGGGACGGGGGCTGGTCCCTATGCTGGTGGGGCCGTGTGGCTGGAGGCCACTGAGGACAGTCACACCGGGAGCGAGGGGGCCCCGGGGGCAGTGGGAGGGCCAGGCAAGGGGGGCTGATTGATGTGGTTTTCTGTTCCTCTGAATGGTGATTTTTGATCTGAATATTGATTTGAAGAAATATTGTGTGTGTGTGTGTGTGTGTGTGTGTGTGTGTGTGTGTGTGTGTGTGTGTTGCTGCTCTCTCTCTCAGTGACTGAAGATGTCTGGTGTGGATGAAGAGGAGGACAGACCAGGTGTGGACAGGTAAGAGACGTCAGCTGCTCCAGCAGAGCCTCTCTTCTCTTCAGTCTGTCTCTCAGTGTTTGTTCCTGCCACCACAGAGTGAACTGAACCGTCCAGTGTGTGTGTGTGTAAGGTGTGTGAACCTTCCTCTCCAGGTTTAACATGTACGTCTCACATGTTTAATGAATGTGTGTAAATATCAGAACCTCCCTGATCTGTCGATGAGCCAACAGAACATTTAGACCTGCTGTCAAACTCCTGATTGGGCTGTGTGGGTGTGACCTTTGACCTCGGGCATGGTTCATGTCTTTACAACTGCTGTGTTTCCAGTGAACTGATTGAACCATGAAAGCTGTTTCTGAATCCTCTTATTTCACTCTCAGGTTGTCTCAGAAGAGTAACCAGTCCAATGAACCTCCACTAAACTTCAGTGATGAACCTGGACCTTCAGACTCAAAGTAAGAAAGTGTTTTTCTTTCATTTCCTCCGAAGCAGAGTGAGAGATGTTGAGCTCACTTTCAGATTCAGCTCCAGTAGTTTGAAGCAGTGTGAGAGTTGAAGATCTTTGTCTCTGCTGTGTGTTGTGTTGCTCAGAGTAAATGTTGCTTGTTGTCAACAGAGAGAAGAGGACTGATGTCTGTGAGGAGCAGCCAGAAAGATCCAGAAGTAAGAGTGGACATGTGTCTGCTGAGGAACTGGGACTTGTTGTTGTGTTGTAGAGACATGAAAGCTTGTTGTTTGTGTGCAGTGTGATTGTTGTTGTTGTCTCTGAGCAGGTGTGGGTCTGCAGCAGCTTCTAGAAGAACATCAGAAGAGTGTGAGGAGGAGATGTGAATGTGTGACTGAAGGAAGTGATGAAGCAGGAGGAGGAAGCCTCCTCAACAGGATCTACACTGAGCTCCACATCACAGAGGGACTCAGTGAGGAGCTTCAGAGGGAACCTGAGCTGCAGCAGCTGGAGACAGCTTCCAGGAAGGAGAGCCTCCATCACACTGCCATCAGGGTTCAGGACATCTTCAAAGCCTCGGCCCAGCAGCACACACATCCGAGTGGTTGTGACCAGCGGCGTGGCCGGCAGTGGAAAAAAACTTCTCGGTGCTCAAGTTCAGTCTGGACTGGGCCGAGGGCCTGGAGAACCAGGATGTCAGTGTGCTGGTGGTGCTCTCCTTCAGGGAGCTGAACCTGCTGGGAGAGCGGCCGTACAGCCTCCTCTCGCTGCTGGCTGTTTCCATCCCACGCTCCAGAAGCTGACGGCAGAGCAGCTGGCTGTCTGCAAGCTGCTGTTCATCTTGGACGGCCTGGATGAAAGCAGACTTTCTCTGGACTTCAGCAGCAGCCGGCGGCTGCTTGACGTCTCCCAGCAGTCTTCAGTCGGCGAGCTGCTCACTAACCTCATCCGGGGGGATCTGCTGCCCTCGGCTCGGGTCTGGATCACTTCCCGACCGGCGGCGGCCCATCAGATCCCTCCAACATGTGTGGACAGACTGACAGAAGTGCGAGGCTTCACTGACGCCCAGAAGGAGGAGTACTTCAGGAGGAGGCTGAGTGATGAGGAGCTGAGCAGCAGAATCATCTCCCACATCCAGACCTCCAGGAGCCTCCACATCATGTGTGGAATCCCAGTCTTCTGCTGGATCACTGCTACAGTTCTGGAGCACATGTTGAGCAGCGAGCAGAGAGGAGAGCTGCCCCAGACCCTGACTGACATGTACTCCCACTTTGTGCTGGTTCAGACACACAGGAAGAAGCTCAAGTACCATGAAGGACCTGAGACGGGTCCACGGGAGCTGACGGAGGCTGACAGGGAGCTTCTTCTGAAGCTGGGCAGGATGGCCTTGGAACATCTGGACAAAGGAAACATCCTGTTCTACCAAGAAGACCTGGAGCAGTGTGGTCTGGATGTGACTGAGACCTCGCTGTACTCTGGAATCTGTCCTCAGATCTTCAAGAGAGAGTCTGTGATCTTCCAGAAAGCTGTCTACAGCTTCGTCCATCTGAGTGTTCAGGAGTTTCTGGCTGCAGTCTTCATGTTCCACTGTTTCACCAACAGGAGACAGATGAGCTGAAGACCTTCTTTGGGGAGGAACATGATTTCACATCTCTCGATGTTTTCCTGAAGGTCGTCCTTCATAAATCTCTCAGAAGTCAGAACGGCCACCTGGACCTGTTTGTCCGCTTCCTTCATGGCCTCTCTCTGGAATCCAACCAGACACTCTTACAAGGTCTGCTGGGTCAGACAGAGATCAGTCCAGAAACCATCCAGAAAGTCATCAAGAACCTGAAGAAGATCAATAGTGGAGAAATATCTCCTGACAGAAGCATCAACATCTTCCACTGTCTGATGGAGATGAAGGACCTCTCAGTACATCAGGACATCCAAGAGTTCCTGAAGTCAGAGAACAGATCAGAGAAAGAACTCTCTGAGGTCCACTGCTCAGCTCTGGCCTACATGCTGCAGATGTCAGACCAGGTCCTGGAGGAGTTTTACCTGAGGACGTACAGGGCATCAGATGAGGGACGACGGAGACTGATCCCAGCTGTGAGGAACTGCAGGAAGGCTGAGTGAGTCCACAAGTCTTCATGATCATGTCTCAGTGATGATTGTAGAAAGTAGTTCCTGTCGTTCCTCTGTGGAGATGATCCTCAATGATCTGTCATGAAGAACCCATCAGTCCACTCGTCCCATTATTCTCTACATTTACTGCTGTTACTAAATGTAAACAATCCCCTCCAGAGGTTGGTTCAGTTCTCAGGATCTGTTCAGACTGAGGCTGTCAGTCTTCCTCTGAATTTCAGTCATTTATTCTAGCAGAGGAACTGGCAATGTCTTGGATCCATTGTTTTGGCGTCGCTGTGCTCTCTGCTGATTGGCTTCAGAAAAATAAAACTTATTGGCTGTGTTTTTCAGAGGGCAGAGCTTATTAACATCTTATAAAACGCCGTAAAAATCGCGCGTCTTGCTGGTTTAAAACGCACGTTTTTTACGGCATTTTATTAAAAAAAACAGGCGTTTTTTACTGCATCTTAAGGATCCGAAGCATTGGATTAGCGGCGAATTGTGACTCTTTCCGGTTCAAAGGACGGACCAGTTCTTTCGTCCAATCAGCGACGACTGATTTCACCCGATTTCCGTTTTCTCTTTTGCCTTTGTGTTTTCTCTTTTTGTGTTGTGTTTTCTGTTTTTGTGTTGTGTTTTCTGATTTGCCGTTGTGTTTTCGCTTTTGCTGTTGTGTTTCTGATTTGGCGTTGTGTTTTGTCTTTTTATGTTGTGTTTTCTCATTTGCCGTTGTGTTTTGCACCTCAGGGCCACAGTACTTTTGAATATTATCTGGTAATGAACAGCTGTTTGCTTTGTTTATCATTTGAATAGCTTTAAACTCCACAAGATCCATACGTTTCCCGGAGTTTGAATGTAGAATAGTGGATTAGTGTGTTCATAGAAGTCGACCTTGTGAACAATTCTAATTGCTTTATTGTGCAAGATAAAAATCTTTTTATTGAATTTACAGATGTGTTTCCCCAAATTTATACATAGTGAGTTAAATATGAAAAAAAATCAGTGAATTGTATAGAATAAAGAGATATTTCTGGTCCAGTATATCTCAGGCTTGGCCAGAACTGAGATGCTTCTTCATATTTTGTTCTGAATGTGTTTCATGTGAGGCTTCCAGCAAATTTTGTCATCAATTATTACTCCCAGGAATTTGTTTTGATTCCCTCTCTCTATGTTTAACCCCTCTATCTGTACATTCAAATGCCATCCATCCATCCATTTTCCACCGCTTATCCAGGACTGGGTTGCGGGGGCAGCAGTCCCAGAAGAGATGCCCAGACTTCCTGTCCCCAGACACTTCCTCCAGCTCTTACGGGAGGATCCCAAGGCGTTCCCAGGCCAGCCGAGAGACATGGTTTCTCCTAAGTCTTCCCCGGGGTCTCCTCCCAGTGGGACATGTCTGGAACACCTCCCTAGGGAGGCGTCCAGGAGGCATGCTTCGACAACAGAGGTGGAGAACATGGTGCACTGGGACTCAATGCCCCCAGCCTCCCGCGGGACATGAGAGAAGCTCTCCTGGAGGTGGGAGTTGAAAACCCTGCTGACAGAGGGTTCCACCAGATGTTCCCAGCAGACCCTCACAACACGTTTGGGTCTGCCAAGTCTGTCCAGGTTCCTCGTCCGCCAGTGAGTCCAACTGACCACCAGGTGGTGATCAGTCGACAGCTCTGCTCCTCTCTTCACCTGAGTGTCCAAAACCTGCAGCCAGAGGTCAGATGACACGACAACAAAGTGGATCATTGACCTCCGACCTAGGGTGTCCTGGTGCCAAGTGCACTTATGGACACCCCTGTGCTCGAACATGGTGTTCGTTATGGACAAACTGTGACTAGCACAGAAGTTCAATAACAGAACACCACTCGGGTTCAGATCAGAGAGGCCATGCGTCCCAATCTCCCCCCTGACCTGTCACCTTAAAGTGGTGGGGGAGTTTGAGTGCCCGCGTGATCCCAGGAGCTATGTTGTCCTGGACTTTATGCCCCTGGTAGGGTCTCCCGTGACAAACAGGTCCTGGGTGATGGGCCAGACCAAGGGCAGGTCAACAGCCCTTATGAAAACATTAAAATCGAGGTCCGTTACGACACCCGGGGCCCCACCCTGGAGCTAGGCCTAGGGTTGGGGCTCGCAAGCGAGCGCCTGGTGGCCGGACCTTTGCCCACGGGGCCCGGCCGGGCTCAGCCCGAAGGGGCGACGTGGGCCGACCCTCCGGTGGACCCACCACCCGCCGAGGGAATAGTAGGGGCCGGGTGCAATGTGGATTGGGTGGCAGCCGACGGCAAGGGTGCCCGGCGACCCGATCCTCAGACACGGTGACGAGCTCATTTAAATGATTATTTATATTATATTTTCCAGAAATGACAAACTCTGTTTACATAGATTTAAAGATAACCTGTTTTTATCAAATCATTTTTTTTCAACTGTACAGTGATTATCTCTAAAAGTTGCTGCAAATTCTCCCCAGTTCTACTTGTGTCATCTGCAAATATTATAAATTTCACAATTTCAGACACTTTGCAAATGTCATTGATGTGTAGTATGAACAGTTTAGGTCCCAACACTGAACCCTGAGGGACTCCACACACAATATCCAGATGTTCAGAGAGACAGTCTCCCAACTTCACAAACTGTTTGCTGTCCTCCAGATAGCTTCTCACTCAGTTCAGTACAGCTCCTCTGATTCCATATTTCTCCAGTTTATTAATTAATATGTCACGATTTATAGTATCGAATGCTTTTTTTCAGATGAATGAAAAATCTTTCTGCAAGTTTCCTATTGTCTGTAGAATTTGTAATTCTTCAATGAATTCAGTTAAAGCCAGTGACGTTGACCAGTTAGTCCTGATCTAGTAATTTTGACTGTTTAGTTCTGATCTACTGACATTGATCTGTTAGTTCTGATCTAGTTTTGTTGACTGGTCACCTCGAAATCCATACTGACTGACAGGAAGTTGAATTCTTCCATGAAATGATCTAATCTGGCATTAAGAATTTTTCGAGGATTTTAGAGAATTTTGGAGAAGAGAAACAGGTCTGTAGTTTGTGAAGTGTTTGTACAGAGGAATAACTTTGGCTGGTTCCTTTTTATTTGGGAATTTCCCTGTTTGAAATGATAGATTGAAGATTTCAGTTAATGGCTTAGAAATACCCAGAATGATTGTTTTTTGTTACCAACATGTCAATTCCATCACAGTCAGTGGAGGTTTTGTTTCTATATTTCTTAGCAGTTTATATTATTTCTTTTTGATCAGTGGCTTTGAGGAACATTGAATTCGGGCTTCTTTCTATTAATATTTCTTCACTGTCATTTGCTGGAACAGGAATTTTGTCTGCCAGGTTTGGACCGACGTTGAAACAAGAACTCATTAAATGTATTCACCACCAGGCTTGTACCCACATTTCTATTGCGTGTGAGTGGTGAGGAGATCCACACAGGGTGAGTCCTGCTGGTCTTTTTTAACTACTTTCATGAAGTCGGGAGTCGAAAAAAATGAAGTTAAGCGTCTAAGAATCGGGACCAAAGAGCTGTAAAACACAGAGTGAGCTTCTATGTGTAATACTAATACAACTATTATGAGTTATTTGCAGAAACTGACAGGACGCTGGAGCAGTGATCAGACAGCCACTCATCCTTTTAAGATAGACCGTTACTCTGAAGAGGACGGTGCAAACATGAGCCAATCCGAAGTGAGAACGGCGTAAGCCCCGCCTTCTCGTTTTTTCATTTTTGCCCAAAAACAATAAAAGTCGGACTGATCAACATGAGTGGAGAAACTTCCTGCCACTGCTGCAGGAAAGTGTTCTCAGCCAGAAAGACTGAACTCCGAAGAACGATCATCCAGACAGAGAGTGATGAAAGCACATCCTTCCTCCGGGGAAGAGAAGCTCTTCCTGGAGCCTCCATGAGTCGCCTGCAGAGCGGCCGGGAGCAGCATGGCAGACAGCGTCCCTCATTCCTGCAGCCGCTGTTTCAGCCCATCGTACACCTCACGTTTCTTCATCCCCGTCGTGGAGAAATCGCTGTGAACAGAGACCCTGGATCTGATGCAGATTGAGCCTCCGTCCTGGCTGGCCCGGCGCGCCGCCTCCATCACCTTCTGAAATGGTAGCGGCGGCAGCCTGGGGCTCCTGGTGTGTCTGGCCTCCGTGGCAGGGTGACTCTTCTAGCTTCATGCGGCCGACCTTGGTCATCATCTTTAAGACAGCAGGCAGCCATGACTGAAAAAAAATCCAGCAGCTGCCCGGTCTTTGTGTCCTCCGGTAAGCCCACACCCGAATGTTGAGGCACCTGTTGTCGTTCTCAGCCATGTCCAAACTCTCAGTCAGGGCGCTGACCTGTTCTTCCAGCTCCACAATCCGTGGCTCTTGTGCTGCGGCGGAGTTTTCCACCAACATCATCCTGGTTTCTGCTTCATCAAGCCGCTGCCTGAAGCTCCGCAGCCTGCTTGTGGATAGTCTGGGTCAGAGAGCTGAGCTTTTCATCAATAACTTTAACAATATCAGGAGTCATTCTGCTCAGGGCTTCAGCAAGGGCTGCTCCAGCCCCGCTGCGGATCCAGACTCGGCCTGGTCGTCACCTTGTGCATGGTTGCTGGGCTCGGACTCCATGTCTCTCTAACATTAATGTCCTGTAGTTCACCCCATGTTATCAAAAGACTGCGGCCAAAACTTTTCCAAGGACACAGCCCATAATATTCGAAAGAAAATGATGCGATGCGCTCAGTTGTTGTCAGGATGAAAAGAAAATTAGCACCGAGTGACACGGAGCTCTGGTAAACGTGTCAGCTCAGCTCACCGCCATCACGCGACCCCGAGAGGGTGTTTTAATATTCCTACAAAGTATTCATCACAAATTCTACTGAGATCATTTCACTGAAAACCACCGTGTTAAACAGAACCAAGTCTTAAAGCTCGTGTCCGGAGTTTTGAAAGAGAGAAGTTTTTTTTAATCCAATGTCTCGAGGTTCCCGCCCTCCCTCTGCTTTCATGAGCGACCAAGCCACGCCCCTTTAATTGTGCACGCTATTATCCGTAGGGTGAAAATGAGAGCCTCCAAGTCCTACAGCATCCTAAATGTTTAGCTGTTTACCGTGGATGTTCAGCAGACAGTGGATATATCCGAGGTAAGCGCAGCGGCTGCTGTGTTGCTAACTCTCCTCTGCCTGGGCGAGCGGCCGTGCTCTCTGGCTGCTCCACACTTTGACAACAAGAGATGCGGAAGCTCGAAATCTATTGGCTGACGCTGACCGGCGCTTTATCAGATAACATGGGGGTCTATGAGACGAAGGCGGGGCTCATAAATAAGTTTTTATATTGCTTTATGCTAATATTATATTGTAGTATCGAACCAGACTGACACATTTAAGCTCTGTTGAAAAATGATACATACATTGGAAACCAACGGAAACTCCAGACACGAGCTTTAAAGGAACTTCACTTGAATTTTAACATACTTGGAGGACTGCAGCCAGATTGTCATGACTTGGAGTAAAATTCATTCCTATGTAACTCTGTGCTCTATCTTTGAGATAAATGGTTTAAATCATTTAATATTCCAACTGTTCATATACCTTGTTTTTGATTACAACAAAACACTATCTTTTTAAAAACCGTGTGTGTGTGTGTGTGTGTGTGTGTGTGTGTGTGTGTGTGTGTGTGGGTGTGTGTGTGTGTGTGCAGGGGCTGAGGCTGCAGCATGATGAGAAATTCCACCAAAATACATGTACTGACAGTTATTTGTGATGTTACTCCTACAGTCATACAAAAATACAAGATAAAAATGAAGACCTTTGTCAGTAAAATTAAAAATTTGTAAATGAATTAAATGATACTTCTATGATTTGACCACTAGGGGGGAGCAGGATTGGTGGACAGACAGGGAGCATGCAGGTGATGAGCTGCAGGTGTGTGAGAGAGGGAGTGTCCACGTTCAAACTCAGACTCAAGCGCGGACCTGAGACTCAGCAGATAAATAGTTCTTCGAACAATTATTTTATTTACATGAGGAATCAATACCAAACCCAAACTAATCCCGCTACTCTTGAAAATCACGGCGGCGCTTCATAAGAACAGAACAGGACTCCAAGCCTTCTGACAAGCCGTGAACAAAACAAGGACTGAGCCGTAACCTAATCAGTCATAACCAAACCGGGACTGAGGAACCAAGGAGCTAACAACTAAACCCAAAGACCCACCTCGGCAATCCAGCGAGGGAAAGAGCTACTGCGGATGAAGCGTGAAGGAAGAGGGTTCGTGGATGCTCAGCCAGAGGGGAGATTGTGTGGAAGTCCTGGCGCAGCAGCCCAGAGGGGTGAGGTCCGGGGAACCTTTCCAGCGGAGTCGGAGCGAAGCAGAGGAGGCTCAGAGATGTCATCCAAGGCGGGGCAGCGAGTGGTTCCTGCAGGTTGCAGAAGACAAGCTGATTTAAGAGGAGTGAAGCCGAGCACAGCAGAATGCAGCAGAGCAACCCAGTAAGAACTGACTGTGGTGATATTACGATCCAAAGCTGCACTGTGGTCTGAGGGAGCTTTATAGGGTGATGAATTGTTTGGTGAAGACCAGGCCCAATTTCAGGTGGAAGCACTCAAGTAATCAGCAGCTTCCCTGCACCAGTCCACACCCACTCACCAGAAACATACGCCCACCTACAGAAAAGGAAAGAAGGGAGGGGAGAAACAAAAAGCAAGGCCTGCCACTAGCTGGATCCCGAGGTAGGGGTGTGACAGGAGGCGAGCCAGAGTTTGGACCATGTTAGTGTGTGTTGGGGTGTGTTGAGGAACGTGTGGGGAGACTTGAATCTATGTTGAAAGGAAACTGGATCAGTGAGTTCATCTGTTATAACTGTGCTCAACTGGACTCTGTACCTGGAAACAGAGAGTTTAAACACCTGTGGGAAATAAAGGAGTCACTGCACCCAGAGACTCAACATGTGTGGAATATTGGATTATTGTCTCACCGTGAACACGAGTCTGAATAGTTCTCCCTCTCCCCCTCAGGAGAAAAGACAACATGTATTAGTTCCAAGAAGGAAACATCTCAAACATGCTGGACAGGGGCCCTGAGGACCAGAATTATAAAATGCCAAGGCTATCAATCATGTCTTGATTAACTATTTCACCAAATAACAACATCAGTTCTGGGTTTATTTTATACCAAAGCAGAAGCAGTAATATAACCACAATAAAATAAGTTATATTACAAAAAGACACAAAGTCTTATTGTTGTCGATCCTCTGCAGTGAAATAACTCTGATGTGAATATTTGTGGGTCAAGACCTTTATAAACGAACAGCTGAATGAAGAACATGTTGTCATGCTCCATGTTTTCATGGAGAAAGATGAGCACATCGACATGCGCTGGATGAAGGCTTGAGCGCTGTCGGGTGTTCAGGTGAGGGAAAGAATGACCTCTGACTTGTCGACTCCTCCAAATTTACGTCGACTTGTGCGATGGAATTCGACAAGTCGACGAGTCGACGTTTCTGTTAATGCCCTAATTTATATATTCATATCTCAACCACTTCTATTCTCCTTTCACCTGTGCAGACCCTGCATGGTGGTTTTGCTTGTCCATTATGGGAATGGCTAGTGTGACGTCACAAGTCACTTCCGGGTCCAAGGCTTCCAGCGCGCAATGTAAACACAATGGCTGTTGCCAAAGAACCGGTCACTTTTTTTCCACGGTAACAGTGTATTTTGCTGACTTTCTAAAGTCAGTGAAGAGAGGTTTAAATCCTTACAACTCAAACCGAGTTGTAAATATTTCTGTGGGGACAGGTGGAAGTCTGAAATGGAAAGTACAGGCTTCAATGAAAAACAACATTTACGAGGTTGAGGTGAGTGAGTGGCTAGCTAGCATTAACGCTAGGGTGTCAGTCGTCACATCATGCTGTGTAACTTAACTATTAATTAATTAGCTATGTTAGAATTGGGTACTGTCTGTCTGTCTGTGGTTTTAGTACAACTTACAGTTTATTCTGGAAGTGTCATCCAGGGAAATAATTTTAAACCAAACCTCAAACACGCCATAAAGCAGAAGCTGCACACATTCAGTACAGGTTAAAAAGTAAAAGAATAATAATAATAATAAAAAAAAGCCCTTACAGAATATCTAATAATACCACACTCCCCCTCCCCCTCGTGGGATTAATAAAGGATTATTAACTTTGATAACTCCGCTGGTCCATCCTGCCACGGAGAGGAGGCAGTTTTAACAGTGTGCAAAGACGCCCAGCTGCTGAAGAGCAGCTTCAGATCCAGCGGGGGAAACGCTGCTGTTCAGCCCTGAAAAGATGTGGGACTTTATTTCTCCTGTGCTGTTTTACACAATATTGCATTGGCCGATAGAGTTACTTTTGAAGCGCCGGCACCGTGAGAGGAGCTTGATGTGGGAACCGGTATGGACCTGAAGAACCGCGACTGACTGAAACTCTAAAGTTTAGCAAATGATTTATTTAATCAGTGATGTGATAGCCAGCAGCCTAGAAATAATATTAGCTAAAGGGAGATTAAATACAGACAGAGGACGTTTAGCCAAAATTTTTATTTAGACTTCTATAAATTGTCTTTAATTTAAGCAGCGCCGGGAGCGGGGGCCACTCGTCGCCCTCGTGGACTGAGTCCCGGGTCCGCTCCGTCCTGTGTCCTGCTCAGTCCGGGGTCCTATTCAGGACCGGGTTCAGGTGCTGGGTGTGCGTGTCTCGGTGGGACCGTCCACGCTGTGGAGGAGGAGACCAGGCTGCGGTGCCGCTGCTGTCTGGCTCTGAGACATAATTAAATGAAACAATAAAAATCTGATCTATATAACGTGAGTCCGCCTCATTATTTGTAATATCAGTAAAATAATATAATGATGTAATATCGGAGGAAAGCAGTAGTAGGAAATGGTTTTGTTGACATCGTTCCTGTTGTTACAACATGGGACACAGCACTGCACCATCGCGCCTTTGGACACGGAAGTGACTTATTCAGCTTCGATGACGTAGCTACTAGCCATCCCCATAATTTTTTAACACTCCACATACTTTTTGTTGGTAATTTAATGAAAAATACAGTATTTTAATGACTCGAAATCACCCTTGAATCATATTACTACAGTGTCCGGTTCAGACACTCCTCTTTTTTCTCAGTTATTGTTCCTATTGATCATTTTATTAATATTTTTATGAAAAGTGCAGTATTTTAGCTCAATAGCTCCCAGGTTTTGACTCCAAATCAGTTGTTGATCCATTACTACACAGCGTGGTTCAGACACACCTTGTTGGTTAAGCTGTTAATGTTATCAACAGATTATATTCATATTAGATGGAAAATGCAGTGTTTTTAGCTCAGTTACTGCCAGATTCTTGAAATATTGACTCAAAATCAGCATTATTAAAGCTTTCCATGATTTATATCGTTGTTCAGTTGTGTTTTTTAGCAACAGTTTTAATATGTCTTGTATTTTTATAAATTCGGTGAGTTGTTATCTTTGGCACTGGACGGTTGTTTGTTTATACTTTCTGTTTCCGCTGTTACCGTAATGAGTAGAATATGTGCGCCCCGCTCAACAACGTGTCGTCTGGCTTGACTGCAGTCAGCAGTCCTCCGGAGCAGCGAGCTGCGTCTCCTTTAAAAACATTCTGCTCCTCTGGTGGAGAGAAGTTCGCTCCTCCAGCTTGTGGCGCACTTCACTCACAAGTCTCTGTGTCTCCAGGATCTCTGCTCCATCTGACTGGTCCACCGGAAGAAATGTGAGTTTTAATGAGTCTCACCGTCTCCCTGAGTTTAGCTGCTTTTAGTGTCATTTCAAGCTGAAACTGGACCCATGGATTGATTTCATTCTTTATCTTCCACATTTGTAAAATAATAGCTCTCTTAGACTCTTTTCAAATGGAGTAAATGCATATTAAATAATGCTCTAAATATGAACTCTTCAGTTGTAAAATCCGCCCTTCAACGATATCTTTTATTAACTGTAATAAGATAAATAATAAAGAGTCTCACAAAATACTAACTTAACAAACAAAAAGGATATATACTTTTCATCTTTAATTGTCTTCTTCATCCTGCTTTTCTTCTACATTCTATTTTTCCTCTCAGCATGTGGATTTTTTATTAATTTTTTTGCAGTTCATCTGTGAAGCTGCACTTAACCTTCGACATTTCCTGCTCCGCTGTCTGAACAGCCCTCTCTCTCTCTCTCTCTCTCTCTCTCTCTCTATCTATCTCTCTCCTCTCTCTCTCTCTCTACTCTCTCTCTCTCTCTCTATCTATGTGTGTGTGTGTGTCTGTGTCTGTGTGTGCACGCGCAAAGGCAGCCTCTGGGTAATTACGTCATGCAACAAAGTATCACCATGGTGTTGTGAGCAAAGCACTGGTCAGTTTACGTTGATGTGTAATTGTGCTATGAGAAACAGTGAACACCAGACATTTTTCTTGAATGTATAAAACCTGCCGGACGGCCCGGACAGGACGGATAAAGTGGACATGTCTGGGTAAAAGAGGATGCTTTGGTCACCCTTGGTGAAAGTGACAGTAAAAAACTTCTTCAAGCGCTTCAGTTCTTTCTTTAGTCACTTTGCTCTCAGTAGTTTCCAGTCTCTGGTTTGTTCTTGTCCAGCACCTGAACACATCAGTGGCAGAGCCTGAAACAGAGAATCTTCATTTTCTGATCAAGTAGAGTCAATAATTTGTTTCTGCAGCGCTGGAGACAGCACTGTCAGGACCCGCGCTCTGAGGATCATGCTTTAGTGCCATCCCTCCTGCATGGTGTTCAGTCAGGACGGGGGACTGGTGCATCTCTGGCCTAACCCGGCCTTCCATCCCAAGGTGATCACTTCGGACTCTCGGCCGAGAGTGATCCGGATCAGGGCACTTGGCTCCCTGCCTGGCTCGTCGAGGCACGACCCTCGGCTACGGTTGCTGTGTCCGGTCAGGGCTCTGCGTTGCTACGTTGAGCACACAGCTGGATTTCACACTTCGAATCAGCTGTTTGTGCGGTTCGGGGCCAGGGGGCGTGGAGCCCCGCTGTCCTCCCAGTGTCTCGCCCACTGGGTTGGGGGCGCTATTGTGCCTGCCTACAAGGTAGAATCCCCCGCCGCTGCCGGTGATTCGTGCTCATTCCACGTGGAACATGGCCGCTCCTGCGGCTCTGTGCAGACGTGTCATGGTGGGTGACATCTGCCAGGCTGCCTCATGGGCCTCTGCGTCCGCCTTTGTGCGCTCCTATCTGATGGATATGTGCACAGACTCTGTGGCCATGTCAGTTTTTCAGCGAGAACAGGAGTTCTGTGTTGGTTCTGTCCAGACCGGCTACTGCTTCCCTGGGGGGATCCAGGCCATGTGTGGTTCTGCTGCCCGCCGTTGTGACTTGGTGTCTCGGCCGGCGTATGTGTGCTGTTGTTACGGTGCTTGGGCACGTCGGCGGGCGGCGCCTCAGTGTGAGGCTGCCTGCCGCCGGTATCTTGGAGGTTTGGTGTGGCGGTACTGGACGTATGGCCTGCTTACTTCCTTTCCACGCCAATCCTGTCAGCACGCCAGCTGGGAGTACATTTATCCCTACGGCCTCCGCCTTGGTGAGTACCAATAGCGCAGCCCATAGGTGGGTTAAGCATCACACAAAGTAGAATTAGTAGTTACGAAACGGAACTCCAGTTCTACGAGTGTGTGCGTGCCCACCTACCTGCAAGCCCGGCTGACCTGCTTCCATTTCTCCTGGCTGTTCAGAAGAAGGAAGTGGTCCTCTCGCACGCTGATTATATCCCCTTGGTGAGGGGCGTGGCAGTGTGCCAGCGCGCATACAGGATTGCCGCGTCGTTTTCTTTTTTTTTTTTTTTTAACTTTTTTTTGTCTGCATTCATCTCAAAGTCAAACAACACCTGCTGTCAACTTCCAAGATCTCTTTGCAATTTGGATTCACTCTGTGGACTCATTTCAGCTCTGATCCATGACAGACTCTGCTCTTTTCATCTGACTCTGATTCTTGATCATTTACTGTCTGAACTTGTGTTTGATCAGAAATCTCTTTTTCACTGACGGCTTTGGGGTCCTGTCACACTGGTTGAAGCTCCGCCTCCCTGACGGCGGGTGAGACGGGTCAGTGGTGCTCCCGGGGCCCCGGGGTCCCACCACAGCCCGGCCCTCACTGTCATGGCAGCGCGGGCTTTCACCCTCGCCCTCTGACTCGTGTGTGTTCGACCTCCTCGGTCCATGTTTCCAGACGGGTGTGGTGCGCCGCCCACATTGCCGCAGAGCTCTTGGGCTTTCTGGGACGGGGGCTGGTCCCTATGCTGGTGGGGCCGTGTGGCTGGAGGCCACTGAGGACAGTCACACCGGGAGCGAGGGGGCCCCGGGGGCAGTGGGAGGGCCAGGCAAGGGGGGCTGATTGATGTGGTTTTCTGTTCCTCTGAATGGTGATTTTTGATCTGAATATTGATTTGAAGAAATATTGTGTGTGTGTGTGTGTGTGTGTGTGTGTGTGTGTGTGTGTGTGTGTGTGTGTTGCTGCTCTCTCTCTCAGTGACTGAAGATGTCTGGTGTGGATGAAGAGGAGGACAGACCAGGTGTGGACAGGTAAGAGACGTCAGCTGCTCCAGCAGAGCCTCTCTTCTCTTCAGTCTGTCTCTCAGTGTTTGTTCCTGCCACCACAGAGTGAACTGAACCGTCCAGTGTGTGTGTGTGTAAGGTGTGTGAACCTTCCTCTCCAGGTTTAACATGTACGTCTCACATGTTTAATGAATGTGTGTAAATATCAGAACCTCCCTGATCTGTCGATGAGCCAACAGAACATTTAGACCTGCTGTCAAACTCCTGATTGGGCTGTGTGGGTGTGACCTTTGACCTCGGGCATGGTTCATGTCTTTACAACTGCTGTGTTTCCAGTGAACTGATTGAACCATGAAAGCTGTTTCTGAATCCTCTTATTTCACTCTCAGGTTGTCTCAGAAGAGTAACCAGTCCAATGAACCTCCACTAAACTTCAGTGATGAACCTGGACCTTCAGACTCAAAGTAAGAAAGTGTTTTTTCTTTCATTTCCTCCGAAGCAGAGTGAGAGATGTTGAGCTCACTTTCAGATTCAGCTCCAGTAGTTTGAAGCAGTGTGAGAGTTGAAGATCTTTGTCTCTGCTGTGTGTTGTGTTGCTCAGAGTAAATGTTGCTTGTTGTCAACAGAGAGAAGAGGACTGATGTCTGTGAGGAGCAGCCAGAAAGATCCAGAAGTAAGAGTGGACATGTGTCTGCTGAGGAACTGGGACTTGTTGTTGTGTTGTAGAGACATGAAAGCTTGTTGTTTGTGTGCAGTGTGATTGTTGTTGTTGTCTCTGAGCAGGTGTGGGTCTGCAGCAGCTTCTAGAAGAACATCAGAAGAGTGTGAGGAGGAGATGTGAATGTGTGACTGAAGGAAGTGATGAAGCAGGAGGAGGAAGCCTCCTCAACAGGATCTACACTGAGCTCCACATCACAGAGGGACTCAGTGAGGAGCTTCAGAGGGAACCTGAGCTGCAGCAGCTGGAGACAGCTTCCAGGAAGGAGAGCCTCCATCACACTGCCATCAGGGTTCAGGACATCTTCAAAGCCTCGGCCCAGCAGCACACACACATCCGAGTGGTTGTGACCAGCGGCGTGGCCGGCAGTGGAAAAAACTTCTCGGTGCTCAAGTTCAGTCTGGACTGGGCCGAGGGCCTGGAGAACCAGGATGTCAGTGTGCTGGTGGTGCTCTCCTTCAGGGAGCTGAACCTGCTGGGAGAGCGGCCGTACAGCCTCCTCTCGCTGCTGGCTGTTTTCCATCCCACGCTCCAGAAGCTGACGGCAGAGCAGCTGGCTGTCTGCAAGCTGCTGTTCATCTTGGACGGCCTGGATGAAAGCAGACTTTCTCTGGACTTCAGCAGCAGCCGGCGGCTGCTTGACGTCTCCCAGCAGTCTTCAGTCGGCGAGCTGCTCACTAACCTCATCCGGGGGGATCTGCTGCCCTCGGCTCGGGTCTGGATCACTTCCCGACCGGCGGCGGCCCATCAGATCCCTCCAACATGTGTGGACAGACTGACAGAAGTGCGAGGCTTCACTGACGCCCAGAAGGAGGAGTACTTCAGGAGGAGGCTGAGTGATGAGGAGCTGAGCAGCAGAATCATCTCCCACATCCAGACCTCCAGGAGCCTCCACATCATGTGTGGAATCCCAGTCTTCTGCTGGATCACTGCTACAGTTCTGGAGCACATGTTGAGCAGCGAGCAGAGAGGAGAGCTGCCCCAGACCCTGACTGACATGTACTCCCACTTTGTGCTGGTTCAGACACACAGGAAGAAGCTCAAGTACCATGAAGGACCTGAGACGGGTCCACGGGAGCTGACGGAGGCTGACAGGGAGCTTCTTCTGAAGCTGGGCAGGATGGCCTTGGAACATCTGGACAAAGGAAACATCCTGTTCTACCAAGAAGACCTGGAGCAGTGTGGTCTGGATGTGACTGAGACCTCGCTGTACTCTGGAATCTGTCCTCAGATCTTCAAGAGAGAGTCTGTGATCTTCCAGAAAGCTGTCTACAGCTTCGTCCATCTGAGTGTTCAGGAGTTTCTGGCTGCAGTCTTCATGTTCCACTGTTTCACCAACAGGAGGACAGATGAGCTGAAGACCTTCTTTGGGGAGGAACATGATTTCACATCTCTCGATGTTTTCCTGAAGGTCGTCCTTCATAAATCTCTCAGAAGTCAGAACGGCCACCTGGACCTGTTTGTCCGCTTCCTTCATGGCCTCTCTCTGGAATCCAACCAGACACTCTTACAAGGTCTGCTGGGTCAGACAGAGATCAGTCCAGAAACCATCCAGAAAGTCATCAAGAACCTGAAGAAGATCAATAGTGGAGAATATCTCCTGACAGAAGCATCAACATCTTCCACTGTCTGATGGAGATGAAGGACCTCTCAGTACATCAGGACATCCAAGAGTTCCTGAAGTCAGAGAACAGATCAGAGAAAGAACTCTCTGAGGTCCACTGCTCAGCTCTGGCCTACATGCTGCAGATGTCAGACCAGGTCCTGGAGGAGTTTTACCTGAGGACGTACAGGGCATCAGATGAGGGACGACGGAGACTGATCCCAGCTGTGAGGAACTGCAGGAAGGCTGAGTGAGTCCACAAGTCTTCATGATCAATGTCTCAGTGATGATTGTAGAAAGTAGTTCCTGTCGTTCCTCTGTGGAGATGATCCTCAATGATCTGTCATGAAGAACCCATCAGTCCACTCGTCCCATTATTCTCTACATTTACTGCTGTTACTAAATGTAAACAATCCCCTCCAGAGGTTGGTTCAGTTCTCAGGATCTGTTCAGACTGAGGCTGTCAGTCTTCCTCTGAATTTCAGTCATTTATTCTAGCAGAGGAACTGGCAATGTCTTGGATCCATTGTTTTGGCGTCGCTGTGCTCTCTGCTGATTGGCTTCAGAAAAATAAAACTTATTGGCTGTGTTTTTCAGAGGGCAGAGCTTATTAACATCTTATAAAACGCCGTAAAAATCGCGCGTCTTGCTGGTTTAAAACGCACGTTTTTTACGGCATTTTATTAAAAAAACAGGCGTTTTTTTACTGCATCTTAAGGATCCGAAGCATTGGATTAGCGGCGAATTGTGACTCTTTCCGGTTCAAAGGACGGACCAGTTCTTTCGTCCAATCAGCGACGACTGATTTCACCCGATTTCCGTTTTCTCTTTTGCCTTTGTGTTTTCTCTTTTTGTGTTGTGTTTTCTGTTTTTGTGTTGTGTTTTCTGATTTGCCGTTGTGTTTTTCGCTTTTGCTGTTGTGTTTCTGATTTGGCGTTGTGTTTTGTCTTTTTATGTTGTGTTTTCTCATTTGCCGTTGTGTTTTGCACCTCAGGGCCACAGTACTTTTTGAATATTATCTGGTAATGAACAGCTGTTTGCTTTGTTATCATTTGAATAGCTTTAAACTCCACAAGATCCATACGTTTCCCGGAGTTTGAATGTAGAATAGTGGATTAGTGTGTTCATAGAAGTCGACCTTGTGAACAATTCTAATTGCTTTATTGTGCAAGATAAAAATCTTTTTATTGAATTTACAGATGTGTTTCCCCAAATTATACATAGTGAGTTAAATATGAAAAAAAATCAGTGAATTGTATAGAATAAAGAGATATTTCTGGTCCAGTATATCTCAGGCTTTGGCCAGAACTGAGATGCTTCTTCATATTTTGTTCTGAATGTGTTTCATGTGAGGCTTCCAGCAAATTTTGTCATCAATTATTACTCCCAGGAATTTGTTTTGATTCCCTCTCTCTATGTTTAACCCCTCTATCTGTACATTCAAATGCCATCCATCCATCCATTTTCCACCGCTTATCCAGGACTGGGTTGCGGGGGCAGCAGTCCCAGAAGAGATGCCCAGACTTCCTGTCCCCAGACACTTCCTCCAGCTCTTACGGGAGGATCCCAAGGCGTTCCCAGGCCAGCCGAGAGACATGGTTTCTCCTAAGTCTTCCCCGGGGTCTCCTCCCAGTGGGACATGTCTGGAACACCTCCCTAGGGAGGCGTCCAGGAGCATGCTTCGACAACAGAGGTGGAGAACATGGTGCACTGGGACTCAATGCCCCCAGCCTCCCGCGGGACATGAGAGAAGCTCTCCTGGAGGTGGGAGTTGAAAACCCTGCTGACAGAGGGTTCCACCAGATGTTCCCAGCAGACCCTCACAACACGTTTGGGTCTGCCAAGTCTGTCCAGGTTCCTCGTCCGCCAGTGAGTCCAACTGACCACCAGGTGGTGATCAGTCGACAGCTCTGCTCCTCTCTTCACCTGAGTGTCCAAAACCTGCAGCCAGAGGTCAGATGACACGACAACAAAGTGGATCATTGACCTCCGACCTAGGGTGTCCTGGTGCCAAGTGCACTTATGGACACCCCTGTGCTCGAACATGGTGTTCGTTATGGACAAACTGTGACTAGCACAGAAGTTCAATAACAGAACACCACTCGGGTTCAGATCAGAGAGGCCATGCGTCCCAATCTCCCCCCTGACCTGTCACCTTAAAGTGGTGGGGGAGTTTGAGTGCCCGCGTGATCCCAGGAGCTATGTTGTCCTGGACTTTATGCCCCTGGTAGGGTCTCCCGTGACAAACAGGTCCTGGGTGATGGGCCAGACCAAGGGCAGGTCAACAGCCCTTATGAAAACATTAAAATCGAGGTCCGTTACGACACCCGGGGCCCCACCCTGGAGCTAGGCCTAGGGTTGGGGCTCGCAAGCGAGCGCCTGGTGGCCGGACCTTTGCCCACGGGGCCCGGCCGGGCTCAGCCCGAAGGGGCGACGTGGGCCGACCCTCCGGTGGACCCACCACCCGCCGAGGGAATCGTAGGGGCCGGGTGCAATGTGGATTGGGTGGCAGCCGACGGCAGGGTGCCCGGCGACCCGATCCTCAGACACGGTGACGAGCTCATTTAAATGATTATTTATATTATATTTTCCAGAAATGACAAACTCTGTTTTACATAGATTTAAAGATAACCTGTTTTTATCAAATCATTTTTTTTCAACTGTACAGTGATTATCTCTAAAAGTTGCTGCAAATTCTCCCCAGTTCTACTTGTGTCATCTGCAAATATTATAAATTTCACAATTTCAGACACTTTGCAAATGTCATTGATGTGTAGTATGAACAGTTTAGGTCCCAACACTGAACCCTGAGGGACTCCACACACAATATCCAGATGTTCAGAGAGACAGTCTCCCAACTTCACAAACTGTTTGCTGTCCTCCAGATAGCTTCTCACTCAGTTCAGTACAGCTCCTCTGATTCCATATTTCTCCAGTTTATTAATTAATATGTCACGATTTATAGTATCGAATGCTTTTTTCAGATGAATGAAAAATCTTTCTGCAAGTTTCCTATTGTCTGTAGAATTTGTAATTCTTCAATGAATTCAGTTAAAGCCAGTGACGTTGACCAGTTAGTCCTGATCTAGTAATTTTGACTGTTTAGTTCTGATCTACTGACATTGATCTGTTAGTTCTGATCTAGTTTTGTTGACTGGTCACCTCGAAATCCATACTGACTGACAGGAAGTTGAATTCTTCCATGAAATGATCTAATCTGGCATTAAGAATTTTTCGAGGATTTTAGAGAATTTTTGGAGAAGAGAAACAGGTCTGTAGTTTGTGAAGTGTTTGTACAGAGGAATAACTTTGGCTGGTTCCTTTTTATTTGGGAATTTCCCTGTTTGAAATGATAGATTGAAGATTTCAGTTAATGGCTTAGAAATACCCAGAATGATTGTTTTTTGTTACCAACATGTCAATTCCATCACAGTCAGTGGAGGTTTTGTTTCTATATTTCTTAGCAGTTTATATTATTTCTTTTTGATCAGTGGCTTTGAGGAACATTGAATTCGGGCTTCTTTCTATTAATATTTCTTCACTGTCATTTGCTGGAACAGGAATTTTGTCTGCCAGGTTTGGACCGACGTTGAAACAAGAACTCATTAAATGTATTCACCACCAGGCTTGTACCCACATTTCTATTGCGTGTGAGTGGTGAGGAGATCCACACAGGGTGAGTCCTGCTGGTCTTTTTTAACTACTTTCATGAAGTCGGGAGTCGAAAAAAATGAAGTTAAGCGTCTAAGAATCGGGACCAAAGAGCTGTAAAACACAGAGTGAGCTTCTATGTGTAATACTAATACAACTATTATGAGTTATTTGCAGAACTGACAGGACGCTGGAGCAGTGATCAGACAGCCACTCATCCTTTTAAGATAGACCGTTACTCTGAAGAGGACGGTGCAAACATGAGCCAATCCGAAGTGAGAACGGCGTAAGCCCCGCCTTCTCGTTTTTTCATTTTTGCCCAAAAACAATAAAAGTCGGACTGATCAACATGAGTGGAGAAACTTCCTGCCACTGCTGCAGGAAAGTGTTCTCAGCCAGAAAGACTGAACTCCGAAGAACGATCATCCAGACAGAGAGTGATGAAAGCACATCCTTCCTCCGGGGAAGAGAAGCTCTTCCTGGAGCCTCCATGAGTCGCCTGCAGAGCGGCCGGGAGCAGCATGGCAGACAGCGTCCCTCATTCCTGCAGCCGCTGTTTCAGCCCATCGTACACCTCACGTTTCTTCATCCCCGTCGTGGAGAAATCGCTGTGAACAGAGACCCTGGATCTGATGCAGATTGAGCCTCCGTCCTGGCTGGCCCGGCGCGCCGCCTCCATCACCTTCTGAAATGGTAGCGGCGGCAGCCTGGGGCTCCTGGTGTGTCTGGCCTCCGTGGCAGGGTGACTCTTTCTAGCTTCATGCGGCCGACCTTGGTCATCATCTTTAAGACAGCAGGCAGCCATGACTGAAAAAAAATCCAGCAGCTGCCCGGTCTTTGTGTCCTCCGGTAAGCCCACAACCCGAATGTTGAGGCACCTGTTGTCGTTCTCAGCCATGTCCAAACTCTCCGTCAGGGCGCTGACCTGTTCTTCCAGCTCCACAATCCGTGGCTCTTGTGCTGCGGCGGAGTTTTCCACCAACATCATCCTGGTTTCTGCTTCATCAAGCCGCTGCCTGAAGCTCCGCAGCCTGCTTGTGGATAGTCTGGGTCAGAGAGCTGAGCTTTTCATCAATAACTTTAACAATATCAGGAGTCATTCTGCTCAGGGCTTCAGCAAGGGCTGCTCCAGCCCCGCTGCGGATCCAGACTCGGCCTGGTCGTCACCTTGTGCATGGTTGCTGGGCTCGGACTCCATGTCTCTCTAACATTAATGTCCTGTAGTTCACCCCATGTTATCAAAAGACTGCGGCCAAAACTTTTCCAAGGACACAGCCCATAATATTCGAAAGAAAATGATGCGATGCGCTCAGTTGTTGTCAGGATGAAAAGAAAATTAGCACCGAGTGACACGGAGCTCTGGTAAACGTGTCAGCTCAGCTCACCGCCATCACGCGACCCCGAGAGGGTGTTTTAATATTCCTACAAAGTATTCATCACAAATTCTACTGAGATCATTTCACTGAAAACCACCGTGTTAAACAGAACCAAGTCTTAAAGCTCGTGTCCGGAGTTTTGAAAGAGAGAAGTTTTTTTTAATCCAATGTCTCGAGGTTCCGCCCTCCCTCTGCTTTCATGAGCGACCAAGCCACGCCCCTTTAATTGTGCACGCTATTATCCGTAGGGTGAAAATGAGAGCCTCCAAGTCCTACAGCATCCTAAATGTTTAGCTGTTTACCGTGGATGTTCAGCAGACAGTGGATATATCCGAGGTAAGCGCAGCGGCTGCTGTGTTGCTAACTCTCCTCTGCCTGGGCGAGCGGCCGTGCTCTCTGGCTGCTCCACACTTTGACAACACGAGAATGCGGAAGCTCGAAATCTATTGGCTGACGCTGACCGGCGCTTTATCAGATAACATGGGGGTCTATGAGACGAAGGCGGGGCTCATAAATAAGTTTTTATATTGCTTTATGCTAATATTATATTGTAGTATCGAACCAGACTGACACATTTAAGCTCTGTTGAAAAATGATACATACATTGGAAACCAACGGAAACTCCAGACACGAGCTTTAAAGGAAACTTCACTTGAATTTTAACATACTTGGAGGACTGCAGCCAGATTGTCATGACTTGGAGTAAAATTCATTTCCTATGTAACTCTGTGCTCTATCTTTGAGATAAATGGTTTAAATCATTTAATATTCCAACTGTTCATATACCTTGTTTTTGATTACAACAAAACACTATCTTTTTAAAAACCGTGTGTGTGTGTGTGTGTGTGTGTGTGTGTGTGTGTGTGTGTGTGTGTGTGTGTGTGTGTGTGTGTGCAGGGCTGAGGCTGCAGCATGATGAGAAATTCCACCAAAATACATGTACTGACAGTTATTTGTGATGTTACTCCTACAGTCATACAAAAATACAAGATAAAAATGAAGACCTTTGTCAGTAAAATTAAAAATTTGTAAATGAATTAAATGATACTTCTATGATTTGACCACTAGGGGGAGCAGGATTGGTGGACAGACAGGGAGCATGCAGGTGATGAGCTGCAGGTGTGTGAGAGAGGGAGTGTCACGTTCAAACTCAGACTCAAGCGCGGACTGAGACTCAGCAGATAAATAGTTCTTCGAACAATTATTTTATTTACAGAGGAATCAATACCAAACCCAAACTAATCCCGCTACTCTTGAAAATCACGGCGGCGCTTCATAAGAACAGAACAGGACTCCAAGCCTTCTGACAAGCCGTGAACAAAACAAGGACTGAGCCGTAACCTAATCAGTCATAACCAAACCGGGACTGAGGAACCAAGGAGCTAACAACTAAACCCAAAGACCCACCTCGGCAATCCAGCGAGGGAAAGAGCTACTGCGGATGAAGCGTGAAGGAAGAGGGTTCGTGGATGCTCAGCCAGAGGGGAGATTGTGTGGAAGTCCTGGCGCAGCAGCCCAGAGGGGTGAGGTCCGGGGAACCTTTCCAGCGGAGTCGGAGCGAAGCAGAGGAGGCTCAGAGATGTCATCCAAGGCGGGGCAGCGAGTGGTTCCTGCAGGTTGCAGAAGACAAGCTGATTTAAGAGGAGTGAAGCCGAGCACAGCAGAATGCAGCAGAGCAACCCAGTAAGAACTGACTGTGGTGATATTACGATCCAACGCTGCACTGTGGTCTGAGGGAGCTTTATAGGGTGATGAATTGTTTGGTGAAGACCAGGCCCAATTTCAGGTGGAAGCACTCAAGTAATCAGCAGCTTCCCTGCACCAGTCCACACCCCACTCACCAGAAACATACGCCCACCTACAGAAAAGGAAAGAAGGGAGGGGAGAAACAAAAGCAAGGCCTGCCACTAGCTGGATCCCGAGGTAGGGGGTGTGACAGGGAGGCGAGCCAGAGTTTGGACCATGTTAGTGTGTGTTGGGGTGTGTTGAGGAACGTGTGGGGAGACTTGAATCTATGTTGAAAGGAAACTGGATCAGTGAGTTCATCTGTTATAACTGTGCTCAACTGGACTCTGTACCTGGAAACAGAGAGTTTAAACACCTGTGGGAAATAAAGGAGTCACTGCACCCAGAGACTCAACATGTGTGGAATATTGGATTATTGTCTCACCGTGAACACGAGTCTGAATAGTTCTCCCTCTCCCCCTCAGGAGAAAAGACAACATGTATTAGTTCCAAGAAGGAAACATCTCAAACATGCTGGACAGGGGCCCTGAGGACCAGAATTATAAAATGCCAAGGCTATCAATCATGTCTTGATTAACTATTTCACCAAATAACAACATCAGTTCTGGGTTTATTTTATACCAAAGCAGAAGCAGTAATATAACCACAATAAAATAAGTTATATTACAAAAAGACACAAAGTCTTATTGTTGTCGATCCTCTGCAGTGAAATAACTCTGATGTGAATATTTGTGGGTCAAGACCTTTATAAATGAACAGCTGAATGAAGAACATGTTGTCATGCTCCATGTTTTCATGGAGAAAGATGAGCACATCGACATGCGCTGGATGAAGGCTTGAGCGCTGTCGGGTGTTCAGGTGAGGGAAAGAATGACCTCTGACTTGTCGACTCCTCCAAATTTACGTCGACTTGTGCGATGGAATTCGACAAGTCGACGAGTCGACGTTTCTGTTAATGCCCTAATTTATATATTCATATCTCAACCACTTCTATTCTCCTTTCACCTGTGCAGACCCTGCATGGTGGTTTTGCTTGTCCATTATGGGAATGGCTAGTGTGACGTCACAAGTCACTTCCGGGTCCAAGGCTTCCAGCGCGCAATGTAAACACAATGGCTGTTGCCAAAGAACCGGTCACTTTTTTTCCACGGTAACAGTGTATTTTGCTGACTTTCTAAAGTCAGTGAAGAGAGGTTTAAATCCTTACAACTCAAACCGAGTTGTAAATATTTCTGTGGGGACAGGTGGAAGTCTGAAATGGAAAGTACAGGCTTCAATGAAAAACAACATTTACGAGGTTGAGGTGAGTGAGTGGCTAGCTAGCATTAACGCTAGGGTGTCAGTCGTCACATCATGCTGTGTAACTTAACTATTAATTAATTAGCTATGTTAGAATTGGGTACTGTCTGTCTGTCTGTGGTTTTAGTACAACTTACAGTTTATTCTGGAAGTGTCATCCAGGGAAATAATTTTAAACCAAACCTCAAACACGCCATAAAGCAGAAGCTGCACACATTCAGTACAGGTTAAAAAGTAAAAGAATAATAATAATAATAAAAAAAAGCCCTTACAGAATATCTAATAATACCACACTCCCCCTCCCCCTCGTGGGATTAATAAAGGATTATTAACTTTGATAACTCCGCTGGTCCATCCTGCCACGGAGAGGAGGCAGTTTTAACAGTGTGCAAAGACGCCCAGCTGCTGAAGAGCAGCTTCAGATCCAGCGGGGGAAACGCTGCTGTTCAGCCCTGAAAAGATGTGGGACTTTATTTTCTCCTGTGCTGTTTTACACAATATTGCATTGGCCGATAGAGTTACTTTTGAAGCGCCGGCACCGTGAGAGGAGCTGATGTGGGAACCGGTATGGACCTGAAGAACCGCGACTGACTGAAACTCTAAAGTTTAGCAAATGATTTATTTAATCAGTGATGTGAAGCCAGCAGCCTAGAAAATAATATTAGCTAAAGGGAGATTAAATACAGACAGAGGACGTTTAGCCAAAATTTTTATTTAGACTTCTATAAATTGTCTTTAATTTAAGCAGCGCCGGGAGCGGGGGCCACTCGTCGCCCTCGTGGACTGAGTCCCGGGTCCGCTCCGTCCTGTGTCCTGCTCAGTCCGGGGTCCTATTCAGGACCGGGTTCAGTGCTGGGTGTGCGTGTCTCGGTGGGACCGTCCACGCTGTGAGGAGGAGACCAGGCTGCGGTGCCGCTGCTGTCTGGCTCTGAGACATAATTAAATGAAACAATAAAAATCTGATCTATATAACGTGAGTCCGCCTCATTATTTGTAATATCAGTAAAAATAATATAATGATGTAATATCGGAGGAAAGCAGTAGTAGGAAATGGTTTTGTTGACATCGTTCCTGTTGTTACAACATGGGACACAGCACTGCACCATCGCGCCTTTGGACACGGAAGTGACGTATTCAGCTTCGATGACGTAGCTACTAGCCATCCCCATAATTTTTTAACACTCCACATACTTTTTGTTGGTAATTTAATGAAAAATACAGTATTTTAATGACTCGAAATCACCCTTGAATCATATTACTACAGTGTCCGGTTCAGACACTCCTCTTTTTTTCTCAGTTATTGTTCCTATTGATCATTTTATTAATATTTTTATGAAAAGTGCAGTATTTTAGCTCAATAGCTCCCAGGTTTTGACTCCAAATCAGTTGTTGATCCATTACTACACAGCGTGGTTCAGACACACCTTGTTGGTTAAGCTGTTAATGTTATCAACAGATTATATTTCATATTTAGATGGAAAATGCAGTGTTTTAGCTCAGTTACTGCCAGATTCTTTGAAATATTGACTCAAAATCAGCATTATTAAAGCTTTCCATGATTTATATCGTTGTTCAGTTGTGTTTTTTAGCAACAGTTTTAATATGTCTTGTATTTTTTATAAATTCGGTGAGTTGTTATCTTTGGCACTGGACGGTTGTTTGTTTATACTTTCTGTTTCGCTGTTACCGTAATGAGTAGAATATGTGCGCCCCGCTCAACAACGTGTCGTCTGGCTTGACTGCAGTCAGCAGTCCTCCGGAGCAGCGAGCTGCGTCTCCTTTAAAAAACATTCTGCTCCTCTGGTGGAGAGAAGTTCGCTCCTCCAGCTTGTGGCGCACTTCACTTCACAAGTCTCTGTGTCTCCAGGATCTCTGCTCCATCTGACTGGTCCAGAGGAAGAAATGTGAGTTTTAATGAGTCTCACTGTCTCCCTGAGTTTAGCTGCTTTTAGTGTCATTTCAAGCTGAAAACTGGACCCATGGATTGATTTCATTCTTTATCTTCCACATTTGTAAAATAATAGCTCTCTTAGACTCTTTTCAAATGAGTAAATGCATATTAAATAATGCTCTAAATATGAACTCTTCAGTTGTAAAATCCGCCTTCAACGATATCTTTTATTAACTGTAATAAGATAAATAATAAAAGAGTCTCACAAAATACTAACTTAACAAACAAAAAGGATATATACTTTTCATCTTTAATTGTCTTCTTCATCCTGCTTTTCTTCTACATTCTATTTTTCCTCTCAGCATGTGGGATTTTTTATTAATTTTTTTTGCAGTTCATCTGTGAAGCTGCACTTAACCTTCGGCATTTTCCTGCTCCGCTGTCTGAACAGCCCCTCTCTCTCTCTCTCTCTCTCTCTCTCTCTCTCTCTCTCTCTCTCTCTCTCTCTGTGTGTGTGTGTGTGTCTGTGTCTGTGTGTGCGCGCGCAAAGGCAGCCTCTGGGTAATTACGTCATGCAACAAAGTATCACCATGGTGTTGTGAGCAAAGCACTGGTCAGTTTACGTTGATGTGTAATTGTGCTATGAGAAACAGTGAACACCAGACATTTTCTTGAATGTATAAAACCTGCCGGACGGCCCGGACAGGACGGATAAAGTGGACATGTCTGGGTAAAAGAGGATGCTTTGGTCACCCTTGGTGAAAGTGACAGTAAAAAACTTCTTCAAGCGCTTCAGTTCTTTCTTTAGTCTCTTTGCTCTCAGTAGTTTCCAGTCTCTGGTTTGTTCTTGTCCAGCACCTGAACACATCAGTGGCAGAGCCTGAAACAGAGAATCTTCATTTTCTGATCAAGTAGAGTCAATAATTTGTTTCTGCAGCGCTGGAGACAGCACTGTCAGGACCGCGCTCTGAGGATCATGCTTTAGTGCCCATCCCTCCTGCATGGTGTTCAGTCAGGACGGGGGACTGGTGCATCTCTGGCCTAACCCGGCCTTCCATCCCAATGTGATCACTTCGGACTCTCGGCCGAGAGTGATCCGGATCAGGGCACTTGGCTCCCTGCCTGGCTCGTCGAGGCACGACCCTCGGCTACGGTTGCTGTGTCCGGTCAGGGCTCTGCGTTGCTACGTTGAGCACACAGCTGGATTTCACACTTCGAATCAGCTGTTTGTGCGGTTCGGGGCCAGGGGGCGTGGAGCCCCGCTGTCCTCCCAGTGTCTCGCCCACTGGGTTGGGGGCGCTATTGTGCCTGCCTACAAGGCAGAATCCCCCGCCGCTGCCGGTGATTCGTGCTCATTCCACGCGGAACATGGCCGCTCCTGCGGCTCTGTGCAGAGGTGTCATGGTGGGTGACATCTGCCAGGCTGCCTCATGGGCTTCTGCGTCCACCTTTGTGCGCTCCTATCTGATGGATATGTGCACAGACTCTGTGGCCATGTCAGTTTTCAGCGAGAACAGGAGTTCTGTGTTGGTTCTGTCCAGACCGGCTACTGCTTCCCTGGGGGGATCCAGGCCATGTGTGGTTCTGCTGCCCGCCGTTGTGACTTGGTGTCTCGGCCGGCGTATGTGTGCTGTTGTTACGGTGCTTGGGCACGTCGGCGGGCGGCGCCTCAGTGTGAGGCTGCCTGCCGCCGGTATCTTGGAGGTTTGGTGTGGCGGTACTGGACGTACGGCCTGCTTACTTCCTTTCCGCGCCAATCCTGTCAGCACGCCAGCTGGGAGTACATTTATCCCTACGGCCTCCGCCTTGGTGAGTACCAATAGCGCAGCCCATAGGTGGGCTAAGCATCACACAAAGTAGAATTAGTAGTTACTAAACGGAACTCCAGTTCTACGAGTGTGTGCATGCCCACCTACCTGCAAGCCCGGCTGACCTGCTTCCATTTCTCCTGGCTGTTCAGAAGAAGGAAGTCGTCCTCTCGCACGCTGATTATATCCCCTTGGTGAGGGGCGTGGCAGTGTGCCAGCGTGCATACGGGATTGCCGCGTCGTTTTCTCTTTTTTTTTTTAAACTTTTTTTTGTCTGCATTCATCTCGAAGTCAAACAACACCTGCTGTCAACTTCCAAGATCTCTTTGCAATTTTATTCTTTTGCAATTTAGTGACCATCACCAGCCCTTACAGAGGTAAAAGGTCTAGTTCCTCATACCTATGATAGAGGGCAGTGTAACACCATGTGGGGGTTGTGAAAAGTTGTGAGGGTGGGGGGAGTTGGGTGAGGGGGGACTGACTAGATGGAGATGATAGAGCTGAAGGTACCGATGATAGAAGACACCAACTAGTGTCTGGGCGGTGAAGGGGAACAACCAGCGTGTTCTGGTAGGTTCTACACTGCACAGTGAGTCTGAGCAGAGGCTGGAGTGATCATATAGACGTGCATGTGATGTTGCCCAAACAGTCCAGAGTCCTGCACCAGGCACAGCGGGGTGGCACCAGCTGACACCAATCCACGCCACAGAAACCCCCGTAATGCCACGCCCCGCGACCCGGGGGGAAACTGAGAAAGGTCGCCACCCCGGAGACCCGGAGGCAAGCGGGCACCCGCCCCCAACCCACCAGGGCCGCCCCCGAGGGAGGCAAGGAAACAGGGCGCGTTGTTTTCAGATCTGTCTCAGTGACTGGCTGGTGGCAGAGGGGAGTACAGTGAAGCCCGTAGGTGGGCACGCACACACTCGTAGAACTGGAGTTACGTTTAGTAACTACTATGTCCATGAAGTCAGCAATAGACAGTTTGCCAGTTACAAACTTTTCTTGAAGACACTATTTTAAGGTAATTTATATATCATGAACACATTAATAATATCTGAAATAAATACCGTATTGGCCCGAATATAAGACGACTCCGATTATAACACGACCCCTATTTTTCAGAGATCATTTTGAAAAAAAAAAATGCTGAAGACAATAAGGTCACTCATAAAACATCTTTTTATTATACAATGATTGTAAACTCAAAAACTCAGAACTGAGATAACATTTCACGAGATATAAAATGAAAAAATATTACTACAGTATTGATAAAAAATATATTCTCTTTCTCAAAATAAGAAACAATAAGCAACAAATAAGAAGCCTCAAGGGGTCAAAACTGCATAAATGATGTAAATAACTTTCCAGTGCCTTCAGCTGAATCAGGCTCTGGTGGTGGACATTCTGTCTTTCCGTTTTTCAGAGACGTATTCACTCACTCTTCTATCAGTCTCTCTGAAGCGTACGTTCTTGATACCACGGAAAGCTTTTCTCATAGTGTTAGCACCTGCAGGCGTTTTTTCTGTGCTCTCCAATAAGAACGAGGCTCTGCTCCACCAGATCTCTTGGCGGCTTGGCAGTTGTTTGATGACTCTGCTGCGTTGATCACCATCAGTTTAAAGTTGGTATCATAAATTCGCCTCTGTTGTTTGCTCAGTTGTCCAGCGTTCAGCCCCTTTGTTCCACATGATCCGTCATTTTTCATCAGATCATTTGATCTCATTTCATCGCTCCACTCGCTCTCTGGTCAGTGATACTTTGGCTCCATCTAGCGGCGCGGATGCGTATTGACCATCTACCGTAAGTCCACGATTATAACACGACCCCACTTTTTAGGATGGAATTTCTGGAAAAAAACATTGTCTTATATTCGGGCCAATACGGTAGCTGTTTTAGCAGTTTCTGTAATAAATATCCTGTTTCTTAAATAACTTTAATAATTAATGTTATTTTGGTGGTCTAATGTTGAAGTAGACAAAAGTAGACGAAATGGGAATGTTTGCCAAAAAGGTTGTAGACGAACTGGGACGAGACGAAATGGGAATTTCAGAGTAGACGAAATGGCCATAAACCGTTCATGCGTGTGAGATAAGGGGGCAGCAGCTTATCTTTCAATCTCTTCTCCATACTAACAGCTTTAGTAGGATTTCAACCCGGTGCGTGGAGCCTCGGTGGAATCCATGCACGCGCTGTGTCACTCGTCCTTCTCTCGCTCACCCCCCTTTCTCCGTCTCGCGCGATCTCGCCTCACTCCCCCCTCGTCTCCACCCTCTCCAGGGGGGAAGCAGATCTACAACCCGACCTCCGCCCGTCGGGCTACACCAGACCTCTCTCCCGCTCTGTCTTTCTCTCCCTCTCTCTCTCGCCCGTCTCTCAGTCCACCGTGCCTCTCGTTTTCCCCGTCCTCTCTGGGGAGATCCGTGATGTGGGGATCGAGTCCGCCTCCCACTCACACACCACACACACACCGACACACCCTGTGCAGCTGGGACCATGCAGCCCTCCCACAGGGTCGCTCACTCACTCACACAAACACACACACGCACACACTCATGCATGCACGCACACACACAGATGTTTGCATGCTTTGGATATGTTTAGATTTGTCATTAGAGGTGTTGAATAGACATTGTTAATAAATGGTCATTAACTGAACTGGAGGATTCATTGTTGTGTTTTTGGTGGGCTTGTGGCTAAGTTCCTAGTTGTGACAGTCTTGAGCTTGATCTCACGCTTCTCTGATCATTTAACAGTTGTTTATCCGAAGATTAACAACCAGCTTAAATTAACTTCCCATCTTTGAAACGGAAAACTGGTAATTGATGTCCTCCCTCTTGTGTCATTGTTTGCATGCTATCCTTATTAAAATATGAAAACCTATAAATGTTTGGGTGGTTTTAGTTAAAGCAGACACTGTTTTTTCATCTGTGTGATTTTGACAAAGATCAGATCACATTTGACGGTGATTTTATGCAGAAACGTGAGAAATTCCAAAAGGTTCAGATAAAAAGTACGTTCCTTGCGGTGCTGAGGTCTGGAGTTGGGGTCTTCAACTTGGTCTCGATACTTGGTCCCCCCCCCCTTTAAAAAAATGTCCTGGCCCTAAATCAAACATTTAGAAGCTGAGAAATCAATACAGATGAGCCACAACCTGAATAAAAACGAGATTTACTGAGCTGAGAAATCCCCAGAAAAGGCTGAAATGAGATGATTGTTTTCATCTCTGCTTCCCTCTTTCCCTCCGTGCGCACTGCGCATGCTCACACAGCAGAACCCCCTCAGTGAACTGGTCTAAGGCCAGTTCTCCAGCTGGACTCCTGAGGGTCAGAGGTCAGTGTGTCTAGTCAGGAAGCAGTGTGAACCCTCTGAGGAGCTTCAGCAGAAAGGAGGTTTTCTAAAAAGCTGAGTTTGTCACCTGGAGCCAGACTGCTGCTGTTCCTGGACCTGGAAGACCTCGGCTGTGAGAGCGGCTCACCCTTCACACCCTGGATTCACTCTGTGGACTCATTTCAGCTCTGATACATGACAGACTCTGCTCTTTTCATCTGACTCTGATTCTTGATCATTTACTGTCTGAACTTGTGTTTGATCAGAAATCTCTTTTTCACTGATGACTTTGGGGTCCTGTCACACTGGCTGAAGCTCCGCCTCCCTGACGGCGGGTGAGACGGGTCAGTGGTGCTCCCGGGGCCCCGGGGTCCCACCACAGCCCGGCCCTCACTGTCATGGCAGCGCGGGGTTTCACCCTCGCCCTCTGACTCGTGTGTGTTCGACTCCTCGGTCCATGTTTCCAGACGGGTGTGGTGCGCCGCCCACATTGCCGCAGAGCTCTTGGGCCTTCTGGGACGGGGGCTGGTCCCCGTGCTGGTGGGGCCGTGTGGCGGGGGGCCACTGAGGACAGTCACACCGGGAGCGAGGGGGCCCCGGGGGCAGTGGGAGGGCCAGGCAAGGGGGGCTGATTGATGTGGTTTTCTGTTCCTCTGGATGGTGATTATTGATTTGAATATTGATTTGAAGAAATATTGCGTGTGTGTGTGTGTGTGTGTGTGTGTGTGTGTGTGTGTGTGTGTGTGTGTGTGTGTGTGTGTGTGTGTGTTGCTGCTTCCTCTCTCAGTGACTGAAGATGTCTGGTGTGGATGAAGAGGAGGACAGATCAGGTGTGGACAGGTAAGAGACGTCAGCTGCTCCAGCAGAGCCTCTCTTCTCTTCAGTCTGTCTCTCAGTGTTTGTTCCTGCCACCACAGAGTGAACTGAACCGTCCAGTGTGTGTGTGTGTAAGGTGTGTGAACCTTCCTCTCCAGGTTGGACATGTACGTCTCACATGTTGAATGAATGTGTGTAAACTGTCAGAACCTCCCTGATCTGTCGATGAGCCAACAGAACATTTAGACCTGCTGTCAAACTCCTGATTGGGCTGTGTGGGTGTGACCTTTGACCTCGGGCATCGTTCATGTCTTTACAACTGCTGTGTTTCCAGTGATCTGATTGAACCATGAAAGCTGTTTCTGAATCCTCTTATTTCACTCTCAGGTTGTCTCAGAAGAGTAACCAGTCCAATGAACCTCCACTAAACTTCAGTGTTGAATCTGGACCTTCAGACGCAAAGTAAGAAAGTGTTTTTCTTTCATTTCCTCCGAAGCAGAGTGAGAGATGTTGAGCTCACTTTCAGATTCAGCTCCAGTATTGTGAAGCAGTGTGAGAGTTGAAGATCTTTGTGTCTCTGCTGTGTGTTGTGTTGCTCAGTGTAAATGTTGCTTGGTGTCCACAGAAAGAGGAGGACTGATGTCTGTGAGGAGCAGCCAGAAAGATCCAGAAGTAAGAGTGGACATGTGTCTGCTGAGGAACTGGGTCTTCTTGTGTTGTAGAGACATGAAAGCTTGTTGTTTGTGTGCAGTGTGATTGTTGTTGTTGTCTCTGAGCAGGTGTGGGTCTGCAGCAGCTTCTCGAAGAACATAAGAAGAGTGTGAGGAGGAGATGTGAACGTATGACTGAAGGAAGTGATGAAGCAGGAGGAGGAAGCCTCCTCAACAGGATCTACACTGAGCTCCACATCACAGAGGGACTCAGTGAGGAGCTTCAGAGGGAACCTGAGCTGCAGCAGCTGGAGACAGCTTCCAGGAAGGAGAGCCTCCATCACACTGCCATCAGGGTTCAGGACATCTTCAAAGCCTCGGCCCAGCAGCACACACACATCCGAGTGGTTGTGACCAGCGGCGTGGCCGGCAGTGGAAAAACCTTCTCAGTGCACAAGTTCAGTCTGGACTGGGCCGAGGGCCTGGAGAACCAGGATGTCAGTGTGCTGGTGGTGCTCTCCTTCGGGGAGCTGAACCTGCTGGGAGAGCAGCCGTACAGCCTCCTCTCGCTGCTGGCTGTTTTCCATTCCACGCTCCAGAAGCTGACGGCAGAGGAGCTGGCCGTCTGCAAGCTGCTCTTCATCTTTGACGGCCTGGATGAAAGCAGACTTTCTCTGGACTTCAGCAGCAGCCGGCGGCTGGTTGACGTCTCCCAGCAGTCTTCAGTCGGCGAGCTGCTCACTAACCTCATCCGGGGGGATCTGCTGCCCTCGGCTCGGGTCTGGATCACTTCCCGACCGGCGGCGGCCCATCAGATCCCTCCAACATGTGTGGACAGACTGACAGAAGTGCGAGGCTTCACTGACGCCCAGAAGGAGGAGTACTTCAGGAGGAGGCTGAGTGATGAGGAGCTGAGCAGCAGAATCATCTCCCACATCCAGACCTCCAGGAGCCTCCACATCATGTGTGGAATCCCAGTCTTCTGCTGGATCACTGCTACAGTTCTGGAGCACATGTTGAGCACCGAGCAGAGAGGAGAGCTGCCCCAGACCCTGACTGACATGTACTCCCACTTTGTGCTGGTTCAGACTCACAGGAAGAAGCTCAAGTACCATGAAGGACCTGAGACGGGTCCACAGGGGCTGACGGAGGCTGACAGGGAGCTTCTTCTGAAGCTGGGCAGGATGGCCTTGGAACATCTGGACAAAGGAAACGTGGTGTTCTACCAAGAAGACCTGGAGCAGTGTGGTCTGGATGTGACTGAGGCCTCGCTGTACTCTGGAATCTGTACTCAGATCTTCAAGAGAGAGTCTGTGATCTTCCAGAAAATTGTCTACAGCTTCGTCCATCTGAGTGTTCAGGAGTTTCTGGCTGCAGTCTTCATGTTCCACTGTTTCACCAATAGGAGGACAGATGAGCTGAAGACCTTCTTTGGGGAGGAACATGCTTTCACATCTCTCGATGTTTTCCTGAAGGTCGTCCTTCATAAATCTCTCAGAAGTCCAAACGGCCACCTGGACCTGTTCGTCCGCTTCCTTCATGGACTCTCTCTGGAATCCAACCAGAGACTCTTACAAGGTCTGCTGGGTCAGACAGAGATCAGTCCAGAAACCATCCAGAAAGTCATCAAGAACCTGAAGAAGATCAATAGTGGAGAAATATCTCCTGACAGAAGCATCAACATCTTCCACTGTCTGATGGAGATGAAGGACCTCTCAGTACATCAGGACATCCAAGAGTTCCTGAAGTCAGAGAACAGATCAGAGAAAGAACACTCTAAGGTCCACTGCTCAGCTCTGGCCTACATGCTGCAGATGTCAGACCAGGTCCTGGAGGAGTTGGACCTGGAGAAGTACAACACATCAAAGGAGGGACGACGGAGACTGATCCCAGCTGTGAGGAACTGCAGGAAGGCTGAGTGAGTCCACAAGTCTTCATGATCAATGTCTCAGTGATGATTGTAGAAAGTAGTTCCTGTAGTTCCTCTGTGGAGATGTTCCTCAATGATCTGTCATGAAGAACCCATCAGTCCACTCGTCCCATTATTCTCTACATTTACTGCTGTTACTAAATGTAAACAATCCCCTCCAGAGGTTGGCTCAGTTCTCAGGATCTGTTCAGACTGAGACTGTCAGTCTTCCTTCATGTTCTAATTCACATTCAGTCTGTTCTTGTTTGGAATATTCAAATATATTCCAGTTTTTGAATTCCTCCCATCAGCCCTCAGACAAAGTGAAAATAAAGCAGCAGATTTTCTCTTGATCTTCTTGAGACTGTTTCCATCTGATGAAATACCGTATTGGCCCGAATATAAGACGACTCCGATTATAACACGACTCCTATTTTTCAAAGATCATTTTGTGAAAAAAAAAAAAAAGAAATGCTGAAGACAATAAGGTCACTCATAAAACAACTTTTTATTGTACAATTATTATAAACTCAAAATCTCACAACTGAGATAACATTTCACGAGATATAAAATGAAAAAATATATTCTCTTTCTCAAAATAAGAAACAATAAGCAACAAATAAGAACCTCAAGGGGTCAAAACTGCATAAATGATGTAAATAACTTCCCAGTGCCTTCAGCTGAATCAGGTTCTGGTGGTGGACATTCCGTCTTTCCGTCTTTCAGAGACGTTTTCACTCACTCTTCTATCAGTCTCTCTGAAGCGTCGCTCTTGGGACCACGGAAAGCTTTTCTCGTGGCGTTAGCATCTGTAGGCGTTTTTTTTTTTCTGTGCTCTCCACTCTGCTACACCAGATCTCTTGGCGGCTTGGCAGTTGTTTGATGACTCTGCTGCGTTGATCACAATCAGTTTAAAGTTGGTATCATAACTTCTCCTCTGTTGTTTGCTCAGTTGTCCAGCGTTCAGCCCCTTTGTTCCACATGATCCGCCATTTTTCATCAGATCAGTTGATCTCATTTCATCGCTCCACTCGCTCTCTGGTCAGTGATACTTTGGCTCCATCTAGCGGCGCGGATGCGTATTGACCATCTACCGTAAGTTCACGGTTATAACACGACCCCACTTTTGAGGATGCAATTTCTGGAAAAAAACATCGTTTTATATTCGAGCCAATACGGTAATTCCTGTCAGACTCAGCAGGAACAGGACGAAAGCCCTGCAGCTCAGTGCAGCGGGGCAGGTTGTGGAGTTTCTACAGGAGAGCAGGTCTGATGTCCAATAGTCCAACAAAGTGTCCTCTCTCATAATGTCCTGTCCTCTCTGGGTCTCTTTACAGTCTTTCTCGATGTGGACTCTCTGATCCTCACTGTGAAGTGATCTCCTCAGCTCTGAGCTCTGACCCCTCCCATCTGAAACATCTGGACCTGAGTCACAACAACCTGAAAGATTCATCAGTGAAGATTCTGAGTGCTGGACTGGAGAGTCCAAACTGTAACCTGGAGACTCTGAGGTCAGTTCACTGTCTGAAGGTAGAATCTGTTGGAGTCAAAGGACTGAGAGGAGTTTAGGAGGATTCCAGATGTTGTTTGGACAGAGAGTGGACTGAGCTCTGCAGCATGTTGATGAGAGCTCTTCTCCTCCTGGTGGCTTCAGCTGTTTGGACTTTCCATTTCTAAACTCTTCCAGTCTGAACCTTCTTCAGCTCTCAGTGAAAATATGCTGAACACAGGTCTGATATTCATACACAAAATGTAAAAGGCTTTGATCTGCCACTCCCGCAATAAAAAAAGCAAAAGATTGATTGACGTCTTCGGCAGTCAAAGAGCTACACAAGTCTGAGCCAAAAATAATAAACATCACATGAGTACAGAATGTTTCCTCAGTTCATATTAAACACTTAAATAACAGAAAATATAGATGATTGGTCCATAAATTCACCGCAGCTGGTCGGGTGGTCATTTTCCCTCCCCTGCCCCTATAAGACCTACGCCGTGTTTCCACTGGACGTGATGAAAACGACAGCATTCGCAGGACAAATGAGATTGTGCTGTGCTCGTGTGACTGTCAGCACTGGTAAAATATGCAAAAAACCATCGCCACTCCAAGGCCGCCAATCATTTCTCTGTCGAACAAGGGAGTGTGTGTGTGTGTGTGTGTGTGTGTGTGTGTGTGTGTTGTAGAAGGAGAAATGTTTGTCAGCAGCTGATCTGAGACTCTGATCCTGCAGTGAGAGAGTGGACTGAGCTCAGCAGCAGCTGACTAGTGTGTGTGGACATGAGGAGGTGTGTGAATGTTGTGTGTGATGAAGATCCACGACAACAGAACAGCTGATTGATCAGGACTCAGTAATGTGGAGCTGCTCATTTCTCCATCAATACATCTGATTGGTTCCTCCTCATTGATTCTGCTGCTTTCTCTCTTTATTCAGGTTGAGGAGCTGCAGGTTGTCAGAGATCAGCTGTTCTTCTCTGGTCTCAGCTCTGAAGTCCAACCCCTCCCTCCTGAAACATCTGGAGCATCTGGACCTGAGTGAGAACCCTCTGCAGGATTCAGGAGTTGAGCAGCTGTGTGGTTTTCTGCAGAGTCCAGACTGTGGCCTGAAGACTCTGAGGTCAGACTCCATGTTTGAGTGTGTTTCAGTCAAAGTTGTGTTGACACTGAAGTGCAGACATTACACCGTGTTTCTACCGGACGCGGTGAACGCGACTGCATTCGCGCGACAAATGAAATCGCGCCGCGCTAGACGCTCGAGCTTTATCGCTGGTGCAAATATACAGAACAAAACATCCTGCAGAAACATCACAGCCCTCCTCATCACTGTCTCCTGCACAGCAGCAGTTGGCAGGATTCTTCTGTTTGTCCCACAGTCCTGTGTGCACCAGGCTGTCTGTGTGTGTGCGTGTGTGTGCGTGCGTGCGTGCGTGCTGATCGATTTTTTCGATTTTCTGCGGTTTTTATTCTTTTTTGTTTTAATGACTGTTTTTACTGTTCAGCACAATATGAAAAGTGCTTTTACAAGTAGACTGAGATTGAGATGGCTCCGACTGTGCCCCCCTGCGTTCTCCCTCTCTTTCTCTTTCTGTCTTTCTGTCTCTTGCTCTCTGAGCATTTCTGTCCCGGTCCTGTCCGGCAGCCATGCTGGACGGCAGCTTTAAATGAAGGCAGCAGCAGGACAATATTCAATCTCTTCCTACTGCTAACATTAAAATCTGTTCGGACAGTAAAAGGCTTTAATCATACAATATTGTACGCCCCAGCTGCCAAACAGGACAAGGGAAAAAAAATATACTGCTCAGTTGTTGCTCGCGAAGCTTCTGGAGGAGTAATGGTGGACAAGACGAAGCCTAAGCAAATGAGGCCAGCAGGAGCGCTCATTATGTCACATCCTCTCAAATTCTCCCCAAGAAATATTGGTGCCGGACCAGCACTGCAACTTTCAAGTGATAATTTAGACCTGTTAGTGGTACTTACAATTAATATGTCAGGGCAGAATCCACACATCATTGAATATTTTTAACATATTTATGGTGGAAAATAAGTATTTTTAAAGTTGAAAAACTCGTTAATGCACCTTTAAGAACAAGGAATTGACACCAAGGATCAGTCTGATCAGTGTCATCTAAAGAGGATTCACTCATTTCTAACTCATTTCAGCTGACATTTCCAAACACAGTTAGAAAATATCCAGAAACAAATGTTGAAGGATTTGAGTTCTGTATAGAGGGTTAAAACTAAATCTTCAGACTTGGACAACATTAATACAAAAACAGGTTTTTCAGTTTAAAAAAGTTCTAAACTAATAAAAAGCCACAATATGTGAGCTACTGTGTAGAACTGAGTAAATATCAATCATTCATCTCCTCTTCAGTAACTGTTTTAAACAGCACTAAACCGGCCGCCCTGTTCTCCCCTGTTGTAGCGTCCCCTGGCCCAACAGACCAGCTGGACGGGGCCAGACTTCCTTCATGCAGCGTGAAGCTGGATGAACAAAGCACATTTCCATTTCAGCAGTGGGTTCTATTTTTACAGGAGTGACCCCCCAAACCTGCTCCAAACATTTCAAATAGCAAAGACAGAAGTAAACAAGCGCTCCTCATTCTGCCGACCAAGGGGCTGAAACTCTGATCACGGCTGAGATCTGAGGTTCATTTCTGATGCTGCTGCTGGAAACACAGAGCAGCGTCATATGAAACATCTGCCAAGCTTCCAAAGCAGAGACAAGCAGAAGCAGGCCGGAGCTGTTCGTAGCGTTTGCGCTGATCCAGGGAGCAGCTCCAAGCTGACAGCAGGTGGCGCCATTTTTAAACGCCCCGAGCAGCATGACTTCTGGTGGAAGTCAAAACAAAAGCCGGAACAAGGAAAAAAACTCAGCTGACGTGCACCAGCTCCATCTGTTGTTGTGATTGAATGAGTGTTTTTTAATCTGTCATGAAGCCATGTCCAAGACAAACTTCTGTTTTTAGTGAAGAAGGGAAATAAAGTTTCTATCTCTCTATATCAGTGATGAGAGGGAGTGGACTGAGCTCTACAGCATGTTGATGAGAGCTCTTCTCCTCCTGCTGGCTTCAGCTGTTTGGACTTACATTTCTAAACTCTTCCAGTCTGAACCTTCTTCAGCTCTCAGTCACTACGTTTATATGCCGTCAGTATTCAGGTTAAGGTCCAAATTCTGCTTTCTGAAACATTGGGAGTAAGCTGTTTACATTTGTGAACAGAGTTTCTCCTGTATACATGGTGATTGTGATCAACTGGAATATCCCCATCTAAACCGCTATGCACGGAGAATGTGATTAAAATCCAAACACAGCAGCAGCAGCAGCACGGTGAATCATGAACAGTCCAGGCCGATAGCAGTGGCCTTTGTTAGCGCTTTGGTGCTGGTTCTGACCCAGCATCAGTACTGAACACTACTCTTCCTCATGGTCTTCATTAAAGGGAACATATTATGCTTTTGTTCACTTTGTGAAGAGTTTCTTATAGTAGTATGTGTTGCCATAGCCTCATTATGATTTCAAATTTGAAAATTGTCTGTTTCCTCCATGTCTTGCTACACCACATGTTGTGAAAATGCCTGCTGAAATGGTCCAGTTTGAGTTGGGTCCACTTATCCTGAAATAAGTGGATTTAACTCCTCCCCCTGACTGTGCCCCCACCGTGTGTGTGTGTGTGTGTGTGTGTGTGTGTATGTGTGTGTGTGTGTGTGTGTGTGTGTGTGTGTGTTCTTGTACATACCCAAAAGTAAGGACCAAAATTCGTATTTCACCAAGAGAGTGAGGACATTTTTGCCGGTCCTCACTTTTCAAAAGGCCTTTTTTGGCCTTTTTGAGGGTTAAGACTTGGTTTTTGATTCAGGGTTACAATTGGGTTTAGGTTAGGTTTAGGGCATAGGTTAGGGTTAGGCATTTATTTGTGATGGTTAGGGTTAGGGTAAGGGGCTAGGAAATGTATTATGTCAATGAGTGTCCTCACAACGATATAAGTACAAACATGAGTGTGTGTGTGTGTGTGTGTGTGTGTGTGTGTGTGTGTGTGTGTGTGTGTGTGTCTGTGAGTGGACGTGGACAGACGCGTTCAAGTGCATACTGGAAAGCAGGCTCAGAAACAGCCTGTTCTGAGGAGGCTCATCAGAGCGACTTTTTAGACCGCTGAAACTCTGAACAAAGGATGAATTTGGGGCGAACAAATTTAAATATTATGTTTTGGGGCTTCTGAGACCGATATGACGTGACTGAAAAATAGCATAATATGTCCCCTTTGATACAAGGAGAGAATGTGAAGAAGAAAGTGGAAATGGAGCCGGAGCTGTGCCGTACACACCCACACCACTGTATAATGAAGTCGTTTGTTTTCTCCTGGCTCCAGTGGTGTGGTGCTGCGTCTGTGTCTGACTTTCACCGTGTTTGTTTACCTCTACGTTTGTGTTTCTGGTGGATTTGGCACCAGCTGCCGCATAGAAAATGAGCAGAACACAAATGAATGTTCCTTTCAAAGGGGAGATTCTGATACGTGTTGATGTGACCAAATATTCAGGTTAGAAAAGGAGGAACCCGGGAGTCTAATTGAGGTTTTTAGAACCAGAATATGAACATATTCAGGATTTTGGTGATGTTTACATGACTGAGTGTAACCATGTTATTGATAATTTTCCAGTTTTGAAAGAGTTATTGGCTTCACTTCAACATCAGACTTTGTCCTCTAATCTCACTTCTTTCTCTCTTTATTCAGCTTGGAGAGCTGCAGTTTGTCAGAGATCAGCTGTTCTTCTCTGGCCTCAGCTCTGAAGTCCAACCCCTCCCTCCTGGAACATCTGGAACTTCTGAACCTGGGCAGGAACCATCTTAAGGATTCAGGAATTGAGCAGCTGTGTGGTTTTCTGCAGAGTCCACTCTGTGGTCTGCAGACTCTGGGGTCAGTTGACTGTGTGTTCCTGTTGTAGAAGGAGAATGTTTGTCAGCAGCTGTGATCTGAGACTCTGATCCTGCATTGATAAGAGTGGACTGATCTCAGCAGCAGCTGACTGATGTGTGTGTCCACAACAACACAACAGCTCATTGATCAGGACTCAGTAATGTGGTTCTATTTCATCCCTACTGACCACCAGAGGCGGTGCTTAAATGTTCCCTTCGCACATGCGTAGTTCGAGTATGTATATCAACAACGTCACTCGTGATCCCTGGGTGACCTAGGAACTGCTATAAGTTCTTGTTCCTGACCCAGGCTCGGTCACTTTTTTCTTCTCGTGTTTGGTTCGAGGCTTGAAACATTGGGATGTGCCTATTCTGCATTATACGAGGGGGGACCCACAAGTCCCTGGACTGTGGTTTAAAAAAAGAAAAAAAACAAGAATGATTTCAGACTTTTGGCCATTATATGTTGCTATAGCATAGCCTTAAGCATAACTGTGAAAAATTTCACCTCCCAAAGACACACAGGCAGCTCACACGCAGTGTTCATGTTATTGCAGTCCCGCTCCCTTCTTCGAAAAATGCGAAAATGGTCCCGTGCCTCTTAGCCACGGAGCAGAAACAGGCTCGCATGGACATGTGCCAGGAGCTGAAAAGGCAGCTGGAGAACGATGGAGGCTGTTTGGGAAGCTCATCACTGCTGCGGCGCTCCGGGAGGCGGTCAGGCTGAAGCGGCCGGTGCTGTGGGAGACTGGGGACTGTTTTACACACAGGGCTCTGCACATAAAACAGTTCCTGATGAAAAACAGCATGGCCCTGCTGCTCCATCCACCGTATCCCCTCGATTTAGCCCCTAGTGATTTTTGTCTCTTCCCAAGAATGAACAAGGAACTGAAGGGGCGGAGATTTGATGACGTAGAAGAGGTGGAGAAAAAAAATTGAAGAAAGCTCTTAAAGGGACGCAGGAGCATGCTGACTGTATTGAGCGATGGAAATCCCGGCTGCAACGCTGTATTCAAGCCAAAGGAGAGTACTTTGAAGGTGACAATTTTGATTAAATGTGAAAATAAAAAAATAAAAAGTTATACCCACAGTCCAGGGACTTTTGGGTCCACCCACGTACAGCCTCCACCTGGCTGGCTAAGTAGCTGGGCTGTCTGATATGTGGCCGGTGTGGTCTGCCGCGTCGGGGTTTTGCCCGTTGTTGGCCCCGCTGAGGCGCCGGGCCTTGGTGAGTGCTTGCTGTAGCTTGCTTGTGCTCGTAGCTACGCTGTTGTGGTACTTACGCTGTTGCGGTACCTACAGTACACTGTTTGCGGAACCTACGCTGTTTGTGGTACTTCGCTATTTGCAGTATCTATGCTGTTGCAGTATCCCCTGCGTTGTGTGCGCTCTTTGCACAGCAGTGTCGCTTTGTGTTCTACCCAGGCTGTGGCATAGCCTCCCGTTCCTTGCTGTTGATTAGCAGGTGTTGCTGTGTGGCCGACGTTTCCGGCCTGCCGCCCTGTCGTTTTTCTCCACAACCGTTGCTCGGCGTTGCCGCGATCATTTCCTCCTGCTCCCACTTGGTTTGCTGTGCAGGCAGCGCACGCCCCCTACTCTCGGCTTACTGCACCACCGTCCCGGGCATCTGATACTCCGACTGGTGGCGCCAATGCAGGTCAGTGGGGAGCAGGTGTCTCCGGTCGACTGTTTTTTTTCTTCTGTGGTGCTGCTCGGTTGCTGGCTTCCCTCTGTGTTTGCGCTAGTGTGTGCTACCCCGGGTGCCCGTGGCTCAAATGGGCTCAGCTGCGGTTGCTGTGCAGGTGGCGTGCGCCCCTTCCCTCAGCTTCCACGCTGTCATTGCCCTGACCTGCTACGTGTGTGTGGCGTTACAGTCAGGCAGGAGGAGGGAGTGCCGGCTGGTGGCCGCTCTCTCTGCTGGTCATGGCGTCAGCATGTTGTGCCTGGTGTTGTTGGTTGTGCAGCAGCGTGTGCCCCCTTCCCTCGACCCCTGAGAATAGGGTGTGGCATACGGTGGAAGAGCCGGTGTTCAGAGATGGACGGCTCTCACAATTGTGTTACCTGTGGAGCCCCCCTACAGGCGGATGATGGCCATGACCTCTGCCCCAGTTGCCTTGGCCCTATTCACCTCAGGGACATGCTGTCAGACAATCCGTGCATGGATTGTATCGATATGCACAGCAGGCCGCAAGACTGGCGCAGGTCTCACCTGCTGCTGAGGGTGGCCTGGGGGCCTCCTCTTTAGGGCAGCTGCCTGGCTCTCAGCTGAGACGTTTGAAGCGGCGCAGGGGATCCGCTGCTGGGGCTCCGCTGCTGGGGCTCTGCGCTATACAAGTGTAGTCCATTTACCATTTACCATTTTCACCTTGACCCAGGGATACCAGCTGTAGTTCCAACGCCGGCACCCCAATTCCGACCGGGCCACCGTGACCATCATCAGGGAGCCGGTGAAGGCTCTAGCCTTGGACCAGGAGCTGGCCACCCTCCTGACCCCAGGGGGCGATTGAGGCGGTAGACCCCCTGGTGGATCCAGGGGGGTTCTATTCTGTGCACTTTCTCGTGCCCAACAAAACGATGGTTTACGTATGTAAACTCGGTTCTACGAATGAAAGTGAACCTGTCACCATGTGACTTAAATCCTCTCGTCTCAGGAAGTGTTATGCCAAATTAACAACACTTGTGGGTGCGCGCTACACAGTATATGAATGACGCGGGTGTACACACTCACCCTCTTTCAAATGACTGGACGTAACCAGGCAACGCCGAACGAGTGACTACAAAGGTTACAGGTTCACATGGTTCTATTTCATTTCAGTGAACCTGTAACCATATGACAACAGTATGCCAAAGAAGTCACGAGAAAGGTGTGCATAAACCCCACAGGGACACCAGTGACAAAAACAGATCACAAAAGCACAGTTGACAACGGTTAAACAGTCTTTATTGCTTAACGGTAACATAAAGTGGGCACCAATCAATGATAAGCAACGTAACACAAAAGCCACAGTAATCTCAAACACAAAGTGTCATCCATCCATCGCAGCTCCCAACACAGAGGAGGGGATGGTGGAAGCAGACACATCCAACCTGTAGAATTTAGCAAATGTTGAGGAAGATGCCCATCCAGCAGTACTACACACGTCAGCCTATGGAGCACACCTAAACAGTGCCCAGGAGGCAGCCATGCCCCATGTGGATTGAGCAACAACCCCACGTGGGAGGGCATGTCCCGAATGCTCATACGCCAGCGCAATAAGGTTAACAATCCAATGCGCCAGGCGCTGTTTCGAAACAGGCCTGCCCTGAGCAGCCACATCATAACACTAAAAAAGGCTGTCCAGAAAGTGAAACGCATTAGTTCGGGTCATTTAAGCCCTCAGAGCCCTCACAAGACTCAAACAGTGAAGCCTCATTGCCTCCTCCGAAAAATGAGGTGGGGGGGAAGAAGGTCTCAATCACCAATGGCCTGGCCACAAAGCGTCTAGGCCAGGGGTCGGCAATTAGCGGGGCACATGTGGCCCGCCGAACCGTTCAATCCGGCCCGCGAGAGGATTCCAACACGCGCGCGCACAAACCCACGCATTACCCCGGGCCCTCCAGCGGACGCACGCACCCCTGTTGGAGTGCGATATCTGTCATTGTGTTGCAATAGACAATCTTTGAAGATGTGTTGTTTAGTTGTGGTTTCCGGTTTGTCACTGAAATATAAAAAGGAGTGGCGCCTCGTCTGGTGAACAGAGAGCGCAACTGAGTGCGCGGCGAGCGGCCGGCGGCGAGCGGCCGGCAGCGAGCGTTTCCAGGGAAAAATCTGCGCTCCCGTCGCCTTGCACTGCCACTCGCTGCCGCCCGCCGCTCCATTGCTCGTCGCTCGAGTTGGTTGAAATAGCGAATCTGCGCCAGGACAGACTGTCAGCGTGGAGGTCTTCACGGACGTGCTGACGCAGGGCAGCAGGGCTCCGACCACGCAGAACAGTTGGCATGATGCCAAGGCGAGCGGCGTGCACGATCTCACTTGTTCACCGCTTCTGGTGGAAACTGGGTCAGCCTGAAGCAGCACTGGAACCGGCCGTCCGGGCGCAGCTCCTGCAGAAGACGATGGAACTCACGGAGCTCAGACCGCCTCCGGAGGGCAGCATGCAGCCAGAAGCGATGCCGGCCTCACTGCAGCCAGAGCTGACCAGACTTCCTCATGCCGATTAGATAGCAGCGACGGTGGCAGGCGGAGCATCTCAATCTCAATCTTTATTTGTAAAAGCACTTATCATATTCATAAAAGTGCTGAACAGTAAAAACAGTCATAAAAACAAAAAAGAACAAAACCCGCACCATCGATCAGTATGTGCGCTCGCGCGCGCGCGTGCACGCACACACACACACACACACACACACAGAAAGCCGTGTGCACACAGGACTATGGGACAGACATCAGAAGAGTCCTGTCCTCTGCTGTGCAGGAGGCGGTGAGGAGCTGTGATGTTTCAGCAGGATGTTCTGTGTTGCATATTTGTACCAGCGTGACGCGTCCCGTGAATGAATTCACACACCAGCGATAAAAGTCGGGCGTCTAAGCGCGGCATGGTGTCATTTGTTGCGCAAATGCAGTCGCGTGAAACACGACCGCTGAACCCCCCCCCCCCCGCTCTCCAGTCCACTGGCCCGGAGCCCCATTGGCCCCCGATTGAAGTGCCCCCAAAAAAAGTGGCCCGCCGCAAAATCTAATTGCCGACCCCTGGTCTAGGTAATACCTTCGGCAGAAAAGCAGTGTTCGGCAAAAGATGAACCACCCTGTCCTCATTACAAGGCAACCCGCTCCAACAGAGAAAGCTGCAAGCTCACCCACTCATTTGGCAGACGAGATGGCAAGCCAAAAAACTGTCTTCATTGAGAGGAGCCACAGGTCTAAAACAGACAGAGGCTCAAGCGGGGGAAGACACAGAGCATGAAGTACCACTTGCAGATCCCATGATGGAAGCAAGCGACTCTTGGGGGGACACCGCCGCCTATCTCCCTTCAAAAACCGAGCTGCGAGAGGATGAGCCCCGGGCGACAGCCCCTCATGATGCACATGAGTGGCAGAATTAGCGAGATAACCTCTCAGCGTAGATTCAGACTGACCTTTGTCCAGGAGGTGATGAAGAGAGGAGAGCACCACTGTCATGTCACAGGTCACAGGGTCCACAGCAGAACCGCGACACCACTCACGAAACACCGTCCACCGGCAAGCATATAGGCATCTGGTGGAGGGAGCCCGCAAGGCCTCCAAAGTGTCATTTACAGGCCCACTCAGTCCAAGATTGCTCCAGTGTCGCCTTTCAAAGGCCACACATGAAGGCTTAGCACCTCGGGTCTCGGATGCCAAATTCTGCCCTGCCCCTGAGACAGCAGATCCGGTCTGGTCGGAATCTGCCATGGGTGCCCCTCCAACATCTCGTAAACCTCGGACATCCACCGCCTCTGAGGCCAGTTCGGTGCCACCAAGAGCACCTGGGCCTGCAAGAACCTCACTCTGCTGAGCAGAGCAGGGAGATGCATAAAGAAGCACCTGCGGCCAAAGACTGCTCAGTGCATCCGTCCCCAACATCCCTGGTGGGCCGTTCATTGAAAACCAGAGGGGGCAATGAGCATTGTCCGCTGTGGCAAAGAGATCCACTTCGGCCTGACTAAAGCGGCGCCAGATCTGGTCGATCTGGTCCCGGAAGGTAGAAAGCCCTCAAGGACATCCCCTCTGACTGGACCCACAAAAGGAGATGACGTGCCCTGGCATGCAGATCTCAGACCGCCCTGGCGATTGATGTAGGACACCACTGCTGCATTGTCTGTTCTCACCATCACCTCCCTGCCTCTTACAAATGGCAGGAAATGCTGCAAGGCCAAATGGACTGCTTCCATTTCCAGCAGATTTATATACCAAGTCGAACACACAGGATCCCAGGTTCCCCTGGCATACCGTCCTTCCCACACGGCACCCCATCCTGTCATGGAGGCGTCTGTGGTCACAGTCACCCTGAGTGGCCCAAGGCCCAAGGGGACCCCTGCCATGATGGCGGGAGAGGTCATCCACCAGGCAAGAACCTGCCGACCTTTTAACGGCAAAATAAGCATTTTGAATCGGTCTCTCGGCATGGACAGGTTCCGGCTCACAAACCAACGCTGAAGTGGCCGTGTGTGCAACAGCCCTAAAGGCACCGCCTGCGCACCAGCTGCCATGAAGCCCAGCAGCCTCTGAAACAACAAAGCAGGAACAGTGCACCGACCCAGGCAGCTCATTGCGCATTCCCTGATGGCAGACACCCGCTTGGTGGGCGACAAGCAGGTCAGCCCCCCAGAGACGCTGTCATAGAGACAGAGTCCAGAACCAGCCCCAGATACACCACGGACCTGCCGAGCACCAGGTTGCTCTTGTCCACATTGAGATGTAGACCAAGGGAGGGCATATGGGCCAGAACGACAGAAGTGTGTTTGTGGGCGAGCTTTAGGGAAGGAGCGCACACCAACCAATCGTCCAGATAGTTGAGGATGCCTTGTGTCCTGAGAGGCGAAAGTGCAGCGTCGATGCACTTTGTGAAAGTCCGAGGCAACAGGGACAGGCCAAACGGCAGCACATTGTACTTGTAGGCCACCTTGGAACGCGAACCGCAGGTAACGCCGATGATCGGGATGAAAGGACACGTGGAAATAAGCATCTTGAAGAACCATGGTTGTGAACCAGTCTCTCTGCCGAGCGACCTGAAACAGGGTCCGCAGTTTGAGCATTTTGAAGGGAAGCACCTTCAGATATCTGTTCAATTGCCTCAAATCCAGAATGGGCCAGATGCCCCCTGTGCGCTTCGGGACAAGGAAGTAGGGGGAGTAAAACCCACCCTGCACCTCCTTCGGAACCAGAGGATGTATCGCCCCTGTAGCAGCCACACACCTTCCGTTGGTCAGGTGGGTGAAAAGCAGGTCAGCCACCCCGAGAATCCTGAGACGAACCTTGACCTTGTGAGAGGGATCTCTGAAAACCCACACCTCTCTCCGGGGCAAGCCGAGAGCCAGGTCTGGATAGCTGCTGGCGACGGGTTGGCTGTCTCACTTTGTGGGATTCATCCAATGCAGCCTCGGCAGCAGGGCCAAACACCTGACCAGGCGAAACACTCGACCCCATAACAGCTGCACGCTCAGCATCCGACAGACTGGTCTGACTCAGCTCTGGACTCAGATGTGCTGTCGAGCGAGGGTCATCTGAGCCATGGAGGCACCAAGAGCCCTAGCCTGTGCACCCACTCCCTGAATAACTGTATCCACGACAGTGGACAGCTCAGGGAACAATTCAGACGCGCTCTTGGAATCCAGATCCCGGATGAGGCCCTCCAAATACACAAGCAAAAGAGCATTAGTATTTGCCAGCCTTGCAGTCACAGCAGTTGATTGGTAAGCCTTAGCCACCAAGCCATCAGTAACCCTGCACTTCTTATTAGGGTGGAGAACAGCTCTGCCATCAGGAGATGCCCCAGCGAGGAGTGCAAACGACGAACCCACATGTAGGGCCCCATCTAAGCCATGCTCAGCGGCACCATAGCGTGGGGTCAAAGCATCCTGTGGCTGTGCCCAAAACTCCCGAAGACGGGACAAAAAATCTGAATAAACAGGCGAAAGGGCATGACCCTGACGACCAGGGCCTCTATCCAAAGCCGAAGCCCTGGGTGGAGAGGGCGGAGCAGGGAGACCCGCAGCACCAGCAGCACGTGTCAGCAGGGCTTTCACAGAGAAATCCAAAGTCACTGACGAATGACCGTCATCAGGAAAGTCGTCCAGTAAAACAGCCTGCTCGTTGTCATCGTCATAATCGTCTATCAGTGCTGAGGAGCCACAGCCTGAGCTGTTGGTCTTACCCATCCTGCCGGAAGCAGCCAGAGAGATTGCGTCAGGATGAGGACCAGCCTGCAAGGGGCCTGGGCATCCAGCAAATGCTGTTGTGCAGCAGCCATGGTGTCCATGGTCTTACGCATAGCGTCCAACTGAGCTTGGAGAGAGTCCACCCTGGGGTCACAGACCTGGTCCACCTTCCTCTTAGTCCCAGACTTCAGCGCCGCCTTATGAGGAGGAGGGTCCTGAGCAGGTGGAAAGGAGTCCTCACGAGCACAATCCATGTGGTCCCCCTCAGAAGCCATGATGCAACAGGAGAACTGTCAGGGACAGCACAAAGAAAATACACACTGAATACAGCAGTCGCCAGGACTGATAGAAGCCAGAATAATCAAAGAAACATGGAGAGCAGACCTTAATAAGAGCCGCGATACCTCTCCAAGCCACGAGGTGGCCAAAGCGCACCCACGAGACACAACACTACACCTGCTACAATCAGAGTAACATTAGCACAACAAGGCTAAGTGCCGCGTAACATATGGAGTTGGCAAAAGCCGCGGACAGCGGATAGTAACCACTCACCAAACAGTAACACACGACTCGTAGAACGCTTGATGGGTGCGAGGGAAACAGTAGCCAAAACAGCGATGAGTCGCCTGGGAACACAGAGAAATACCGGCACAAGCTCAATGACCAGGAGGAAGAAACAGGGTGAGTGTGTGCACACGCGTCATTCATATACTGTGTAACATGCACCCACAGGTGTTGTTAATTTGGCATAATGCTCCTGACCCGAGGGGATGTAAGTCACATGGTTACAGGTTCACTCAAATGAAATAGGACTGGGGGATTTCACCCCATACTGGATCTGAGGGGCCTCAACCGCTGCTTGAGGGTACTGCCATTCCGGATGCTGACGCTGAAGGAAGTATTGCGGACCGTCTTGCCAGGGGACTGGTTCACGTAGGTCGATCTGAGGGACGCTTACTTCCACGTACTGATTGCACCTCAGCAGAGTCGGTTCCTGAGATTCGCCTACAAGGGCAGCCATTGGCAGTTTCGGGTGCTCCCTTTCAGGCTCTCCCTCTTGCCAGGGGTTTTTACCCGAGTTGGGAAGGCGGCCCTGTCCCCCCTAAAGGCACAGGGTATGATGGTGATCCTATACCTGGACGACCTGGACGTCGCCTCCCGAGAGCCCCACGGGCGCCGCACGGGCGCCTGCCCGGGACCTACATCTGGTGCTGGAGAGCTTGTGTCAGCCTCCCTGTGAACCCCTGGCAGCGGCAGAGCTGCAGTGGGTGTCCCGCAAGACGGCGTTCCTGCTGGCCCTTTCCATGGCGAAACGTGTAGGGGAGCTGCACACTCTGTCTGTTCACCCGGCGTGCCTCAGGTGGCATCCAGATGGGGCAGGCATCATGCTGTCGCCGAATGCCGCTTTCCTGCCTAAAGTGTGGTTGAAGCCAGGGGCCAGCCAGCCTTTTCGACTCACCCAATATGACCCCCGCTGAGCGGCTCAGGGGACCAGCCGGCACACTTGTGCCCAGTCAGGGCTCTGAGGAGCTACGTGGTTGCGGCGGCGGTGTGCGGACGTCTGACACCATTCGCCATTCCTATTGGGCCACGGGCCAGCCTCCGCCCCAAGGTGTGCATTGCAATTCCACCAGAGAGGTGTCTACATCATGGGCCACCCTGAAGGGGGCACCCCTGCCGCCTCCTGGACGACGCCTGGCACCTTCTCCAGGTTCTACAGGCTGGATGTTGTGCCTCCGCATCCACTGCGGGTGGTCCTGAGCCCTGCAGAGGCATCTCAGTGAGGTGGTTTCCTGGGATTCCTCATGACTGAGTTGGCATATGTTATTCCAGTGCTTGAAGCGCCGGCTCTGGCGTCAGTAGGGATGAAATAGAGAGAGAGTTACAAATGTAACTACGGTTCTATGAATCCCAGAGGACTGCCAGAGCGGCCGTCACTCGGAATCCTCGTCGTCACGCAAGAACATTCCGTAGGAACCGATCCTGGGTCAAGAACCGAAACTTATAGCAGTTCCTGGGTCACCCAGGGGTCACGAGTGACGTTGTTGGTATACATACTCGAACTATGCATGTGCGAAGGGAACATTCCAGTGCTTTAAGCACGGTCTCTGGTGGTCTTCCGGGATTCATCGAACCGTAGTTACATTCATAACTCTCAAACTGCTCATTTGTCCATCAATACATCTGATTGGTTCCTCATCATTAATTCTGCTGCTTTGTCTCTTTATTCAGGTTGTGGGGCTGCAGTTTGTCAAAGATCAGCTGTACTTCTCTGGCCTCAGCTCTGGAGTCCAACCCCTCCCACCTGAAGGAGCTCTACTTGAATTCCAACCAGCTGCAGGATCCAGATGTGCAGCAGCTGGTTGATCTTCAGCAGAGTCCAGACTGCAGCCTGCAGACTCTGAGGTCAGTAGATAGTTGGAGTGAGTCCATGCTGCTTTCAGCAGGTTTGGATTAAACACAGTCAGTCAGTCTCTGTCACTGAGAACAAAGATCCAGTGTTTGACTCTCAGTGAGGCTGTGAGAGGAGAACGCTGAGCAGCTTCAGGATTGGACAGCAGAGGACACACAGTCAGCCAATCAGAGGAGCCACAGGCTTGTTGTGTTGGTCTGACAGTGATGGTCCTTTCATGAGCTCTGAGCTGCTGACTGCTGCTGTGAACAGGACTGAAGTCCTCACTGCTTCACACACTCTGATCATCACCTCTCATCTCTCTGCAGGTGGAGATGAGAGCAGAGAGGAGGCTGTTTGTCCTGAAGATCCTCTCCTCCTCCTCCTCCTCCTCTTCCTCCTCCTCCTCCTCCTCCTCTCCCTCCTTCTCTCCTCGGATTGTATCATCAATAGATGTCCATAGCGTTATCAGAATTTGAAATGCTGCCGTTCTGGAAAATGTTCTTCACTCAGAACTTTTCACCTCACTGAATGTGACTCTATGGAACAATACATACATCTGACATGAGAACAAATCCTAGTTTTTCAAAGACTGCTCTGAGAAGAATATTTGACTGGCAACCTGTAGCGAAGCCAGAGTGGGGGCAAGGGGGTGGTCGCCCCAGGGCCCACAGGGTCATAGGGCCCTGTTTCATGTGATGTGTTCAAATTTAATCTTAAATAAATTATTATAATAAAATGTGCAGTGTGTGCAAGAAGGTATGCACGAGTGTGGGCTCCAATTCGCCAATTCTTACATTATGCCTGTCCATGAATGCATCAGAGCTGTAAGCCAGCACTGATTGGCTGTGCTGTATTAACAAGCTTTTTCTTTGCACTTGATCTGAACTCTTTGGAGGGAAGTTAAAAAGCAAAAATGGAGAAGAAAAAACACCAATCTGGTGCATTCAAGAGAAAAGCAAAAGAGAGAAAAGAGAAGTTAGTTGGTTCTTGTCATCAACTAACGTCTTAAGGCCCGTCCATGCTTCACATGTACGCGTTTCCGCGTCCGCTTTGGAAGGTCCGCGCACCACCGATGCGGACGCGCTTTCTCCCATGCTACATTTTGAGCTCAGCTGTACGCGTCTCATGCAGGCGTGGTGATCCATGCAGCCTCGACAAGCTTTTCCGGCACTACAGGCTGTTTATCTGCTCCTTTATTACGGATTATTTAGAGAAAATTAAGCACATACATTGTCAGTACATTATCTTTAAGTATTAAAGTTTATTTAGCCTTTTTTTTCTGTTTCTGAATCGCGGGGGCGGCGCCGGAGCGATTAGTCACTTTTTCACTTCTGTCTGCAGACCTTCTCCTCCCTCCAGACAGTCTTTCTCACTTTCCACGAGGTTTTCACTCTTTCCGTGTCTTTAAGTGGAGCCATCAGGCTGGAACTCCGTCTACTTTCACTTTTACCGTCATGTTTTGTTTGCTATGGCACTCTGGCGCATGCGTACACTTCCGCGACCTGCGCGCAATGCGCAACGCGGTCTCAAAATCTGGCTGCTGCGCGGACGTCTGCGGATCGGTCCGCGCGGACCCTAGCGGACAGGAATTCATGACGATTTTTACGTCACGCAGACCAACGCGCAACGGGCACCCACGCGGACATGTGAAGCATGGACGGGCCTTTACTTTTCATCAACACCGCACCATGGCCGCAAAAGCCCAACAACGCCGGTTGCGGTGACTGGACACGAGGCTATGCTAGCCGCTAGCAGTAGTACCCAAAACCTAATATTGGAGGCCAGACTGTCAAACCTCACCTTGCTGAGTGTTGAGCGGGACATTAACATTGACAAGGAGAAAGTGGTCGGCAGGTTTGCCGCCATGAAGGAGAGGAGGGCAAAACTTTAAAGGACGACCACAGCATGTACAAAGTTCTGAATTGTTCTGGATAGTTTTGTTCGAGGATGTTCAAGGATTATGGAGGAATCAACTGAACTGCGGGCACCAGCACACAGAGAGCCATTGGTGAGTCAGTGAAACCTTCAAAAATATTATCTTTATCAGAATGCTGTGGTCTTGAACACCTGTCTATTTTCAATGTGCCTTGTGTTGCTCTCAACTATGAGACCGCAAGTCTATTTTTTTTAATTATACGTGAATTCCAAAAGATATAGATAGCAGAGTCTATATCTATCTGAATAGATTGTGTAATTTTAGACCAGCTGTGTTCATTTTATATGTAAGCTGTATCAAAGATGGTACAGATATAGCCCGTGACTTTTTATCTGAGCTTTCAGCACCATGGACAGCCGACGCTCTGAGATTGACACCTGTAAGGCTGCATTTGTGTGTGTGTGTGTGTGTGTGTGTGTGTGTGTGTGTGTGTGTGTGTGTGTGTGTGTGTGTGTGTGTGCGTTGGTAGCCTATGTCTATTTGTTCTTCAGAACAAGTTTGTGAACTGGTTTGTGACTTTATTCTGCTTTCTGAGGCATATAGGTTTGCTTGGCTCAATAAAAGTGAACATTAGTGTGTTGTTTGATGATAGGATGAGGTATTGTTTGAAAAAATACTATCATAAGAGCCCATTGAGAATGCTCCGCCCCCTCTATACTGAGACCCACGCTCCGCCTCTGCTGGCAACTGATCCTCGTCCAACTGTACAACTGTTCCTAAAGTTTTTCATTTGCACCAGCGATAGCCACGCTCCAACTGATGCTCTGGTTTGTAATTATTCTGTAACAGTAATTGGAGAAATCTTCTCAAATCACTGGACATGACCAACAACCACCACCATGAAAAACTAAAGAAATGACAAATACACATTTTTATCAGTAAAGAAACTCACATGAAACCAAAATATACACTGAAATACGAGACTGTCCTCCCCTAGAAAATGACCACAGTGGTCTTTAATTCATGCCTCAAATTACAACCATGGGGCCATTTTAAAATCAAGCGCCCCCTAGTGGCCATGTAAGTAATGTTACGGGCATCAAACACTGATGGAGATTGTTGTTTTTTTGTTTGTTTTTTTAGCGGAGTGAGTTGCACTTCATAATTATTTAACCAGAAATACCATTCTCTGCATTGAATGACTTCAGTTTGATTTTCAAAACAGAAGACATGCTCTGAAATAGTTTCTGGGACAGATCAGAAGCCACAATATGAACCATAAAAACAAAGCTACAAGCATAAATCAATAGAATTGAAGAAATCTCTGCATTATAGTTTAAGCAATGCTTCTCTCCAGACAAATATACTCTTTATCTTTATAGTTTCAACTCGGTTTATGGGTGTGATCTGCAGTTTTTTCATTTCTGTGTGCCTTCTGAAGGCTTCCTCTGCAGAGCTGTGGCTCCGCTGTGTCCTTAGCCTGGAAAGAAGTTGATGTGTGTCACGGACTGATTTTTTTTTTTTTCTTTAAGAATGGGGTTTTGCTCTTTAACTAATAATACCGTATTGGCCCGAATATAAGACAATGTTATTTCCAGAAATTGCATCCTAAAAAGTGGGGTCGTCTTATAATCGTGGACTTACGGTAGATGGTCAATACGCATCCGCGCCGCTAGGTGGAGCCAAAGTATCACTAACCAGAGAGCGAGTGGAGTGATGAAATGAGATCAAATGATCTGATGAAAAATGGCGGATCATCTGGAACAAAGGGGCTCAAACGCTGGGCAACTGAGCAAACAACAGAGGCGAAGTTGTGATACCAACTTTAAACTGATGGTGATCAACACAGCAGTGTCATCAAACAACTGCCAAGCCGCCAAGAGACATGGTGTAGCAGAGCCTCGTTCTTATTGGAGAGCACAGAAAAAAAAAATGCTGAGCTATGGGAAAAACTTTCCGTGGTCCCAAGAGCAACGCTTCAGAGAGACTGATAGAAGGGTGAGTGAATACGTCTCTGAGAAACGGAAAGACGGAATGCCCACCACCAGAGCCGTGATTCAGCTAAAGGCACTGGAAAGTTATTTACATAATTTATGTAGTTTTGACCCCTTGAGGCTTCTTATTTGTTGCTTATTGTTTCTTATTTTGAGAAAGAGAATATATTTTTTCATTTTATATCTCGTGAAATGTTATCTCAGTTGTGACTTTTTGAGTTTATAATAATTGTATAATAAAAAGTTATTTTATGAGCGACATTACTGTCTTCAGCATTTTTTTTTTCACAAGATGATCTTTGAAAAATAGGGGTCGTGTTATAATCGGAGTCGTCTTACATTCGGGCCAATACGGTAATTGTCCACGAATACTCTTCTGTGCATTAAATAACAAATTCATTTGTCATTTTGCAAATAATATTTATTGATTATTTATTTTGATTCAGAAGTGTATTCATACTGCTGGAACAAGTTGATTCCTCTTCTGTTGTAAATCTATCAATAAATCAATCCAACATGTCTTGTCTGTCTGTCTGTATTGATATATCAGATATATCTTATATCCTCTTCTTGTTTAGCTCTCGGAGGAGGCAGACCCTTTTTACTAATGCTCCCTCTTTGATTCTTCCTCCCTGTTGTCTCTGTTTGCTGCACTCTTGTCTCGTCTGTTTGACTGGAGAAATCACTTGACTTGGTTTTTTCGAACAGACCAAATATCAACCATGGAACTGATCAGCTGGTCTCTCAACGCAATTGATAGGATTTTTTTCATCGAAGAGCACAGGAGCGAGGGAACCTTCCTGCCTGGACGGGGCCTGGCATGCTCGGTATGTGATCGACGCCCGGGGCAAGTACAGGGGGGTCACATGCCTGGCATTCCTGTCCGTGGAGGACATAAGAAATGTTTGCATTTTTGGATTCATGATGACAGGCCTGCAGCTGATTGGCTTGTGCTGCAGCCTGATCTTCTGGAGGATTAAGAAGATCGCCACTACAAAAGACGTCCAAGGGATGATGGTCTTTTCAAATCAACGGGCAAAGCTGACGCTGACCGTTTGTGCAAACTCTTTCGATAACTGGACATTTGGGTTATGGGCGATTGAGACGCAAGTTGGTTGTCACCATCACCGAGAGGGTTAAACTTAAGCTTTTGTCTGAAAAAAGTTGAGAATCAAGCAAAGGAAGGTCAACCTGCTCCTTTCGCACCAAAACAAGCTACTAACTGATTGCATCTGGCGCCCCTTGGAAGTCAAAACACCTCCTGGAAGGATCAAGGCCTGGGATTGTTTATCTATCTATGACCTTCTCTCTCTCCCAGTGCCACCTGCCTGACGAAGAGTGAGGTTGACCTGGCGCGCTGAGAAAGCTGCGATGGCTGATCTGCTGAACTGATGCAACTGTCTTATGTGTTTGCTGCTTGTGTGCGTGGATTTGGTTTTCTTTTGGTTGCTCGTCCTTTGTTTCCTCTACGAAGCACAGTCTGTAATGATGTACCTTTTGTTGATTCCCCTATGCTTCCCCCCCAATCAGTTTACTCTATTTTTCACCCATGTCAGGTCACCTGTAAAGGGCTGCTGGGGCAGAAACGAAATTTCCTCTTGTGGGACTAATAAAGGCATAATTCATTCAATTCAATTCGTAAATTCAAGCCCCATAGATCAGATCTGGCCCCACACCTGTCCAGAAGTAACAGTATACTGCATCCATAATCAGGACTGACGCTGTTGCTCTGAATCACCCAGGTTCTTGTGGTGCCGGAGCAGAGTTTCAGGTCTGTCCACTGGGAGACAATCCTCCAACAGCTGCAGTCTGTGGAAAACAGGAACAACAGGAACAGAAACCACAATCAATACAATCAGCCAGTCAAACCTTTGCATAGTTAGAAAAATGTAGATCCTTCGGAGGATCAAACAGTGACTGTAGCATCACCTGCATGGTGAGACTCATTCGCCAGCAGAGACACGGCAGACCAGCAGTTTCCAAAGAATTATATTTATTTACAGAGAAGGAATCCAACACAGCACAATCAGGGACAAAACTCAAACTGGCTCAGAGCAGACACTGGATTCAAGCTACAAAAACTCATAGCTAACCAAGGACACTGGCAGAAAACACTGGGAAACACTGCAAGAAACAAACTGACAAGCCAAGTATTCAACTAACAGAAGACTGAGCAGCAATCTAACAAGCACAACACAACCTGGACGTAAACCGACCGGGAGCTGCTGTGAACCAAACACCAGGACATCTACAGCTAAACCCAGGAGGGAGCCAGCTCACTGAGAGGAAGGATGGAGGAGGTGGGATGTGGAGGCTCAGAGGTCAGAGGTCAGGAGAGATTCTCCACCGTAGAGATTAAACAGCAAGGGGACAGAATCCCTCCATGTCTGACTCCGTTTGTCACAGAAAAGGAGCCAGAAGTTACATTTCCCATCTACCTCTCACAGTTTGGTTTCTGCAGTGTCTGTATCAGAGAAGGAGGAACTCCTCTCTGCTAGTTTCCCAGGGCTGATTTCTTCATGGGCTGGGTTTGTTACAGACACACGGTCCTGCTGTAACTGTCCTGTCAGGTACATGAATACACAGGACTGTGTGTTGACACTGTTGTTTGATCATTCTCTATCCTGTGATTCACACTTTCTGCTACAGTCGGAGCACCATGCAGTGTTATCAATCATCCTTCCTCCACTTCATAGTTGTGTTATAAACTCATGCATACAACAAAGTGCAGTGTTTGATGTTCAAATTGTGTTTTTCATTGTTTTTCTTGTCTCAAGGTTTCCAGTGCTATCCAGTGTCATGCTGATCAAGCCGTGGTGTGTGTTTCCTGTCACAACACGGGCCAGGTGAATTCACTGCCAGAGATTCTTGTAGACAGTGTTGTTCTCTCCTACCAGCTGGTTGATAAACTGAGGTTTAAAAGTGTCACCTGGATGGGGAATAAGTCATCTAACACTGTTTCTGTCGCGGGCTACATCCAGGACAGACTGCATTTCTTTGAAATGAGTCGTGTGAAACAGAGTGGCCCAAACACACAGCTGTGAACGGTGAGAAGACTGTCTGAATGTGGGGAACTTCTGATGAGTCGGTGGACTCAGCAGTGTTAATTTACCTCTTTTTCTTTGTGAAAGGCTCAGTACATTCACATAGAAAGTACTGGAAAAGTAATTCACATCACTGAAAAAAGTTAACACTGATTTATTCCTCCAGTGGTCGTTATCTGATAATTTATGATTTCTGTTACACTTTACAGGTTCGTCCCTCTCATCATAATAATAATTTTCATCAGCAATTAAAGATTTTCCTCCTTCAGGCTCCAGAAATTCCTCAAACTTCATTATTGGAATCTGTCTCTCTCTAGTGGTCAAACCTAAGAACTGCACTTCCCTCGCAAACATTACCAGCCACAGTAGAAAAATAATTTCTACTTTTTCAGGGATTCAAGTTTGAAAAAAACAGGCACCCACACTTTTTTGTTACTTTTAATATATGTACATTTGCTTCCGCTGATGTCTCTTTCTGATTAGAAGTAAATGTTTTATGAATAAATTTCCCTCATTTTTATCTCTAATATTTTGATACTTTTAAAAAGTTTTGTTATTAATTCGTCTTGATGTGAAATAATTAATTTCTATACAGAAGATATTCACCATTTTTATTATCAACAGTTTTTACAATACACAGTTTTGAAATATTTCTAATCACACATTTGTTTCTAGAAACTACTTTCTTTGAAAGACGGTGTTTTTATTCTCATATTTCTTGACATAATCTTTTTGGACTTAATCCATATTACGCTCTAAAAGTTTGATGAGCTGTTTAAAGTCAGTATTACTGCAGACCTGCAGGGTTTTACTGCTACAAACAGAATTGCTCTGACGTTTTGATAGTTTTTCTCAGAGATTTTCAGTCATGCTGAGTTTCAAATATTCCAGTGAAATCACTCTTCTGAAAACACTCAGTTGCTTTTTAACCATAGAATGTTTTGTTTTCATCCTCCGGCTTCATCATGGGCTGCACAGTGGGGTAGTGGTTGGCTCTCGTCCCCAGGTCACTGGTTCGAGTTCAGGCTGAACAGTTGGAAAGAGAAGCTCCTGAGAACGTGGTGCTGAGATTCCTCCGACTTTCATTCTTTGGCTCCACACTGGTGACCCCGGCGTTTCTAGTCTCGAAGAAGTCTCTGAAGATGCAGCGAACATGGCGAAGAGTAACGATGTTTTTGTCAGATTGCCGGAGTTCTGGAGGTGCAACACCATAGGATGGATGGTTTGCTCACACCGAAGCACACTTCGCCTGCCGTGGCATCATCCAGGATGACAAAAGATACTATCATGTTGTGGCAGCGCTGGGAAGCTCTACGATCTCCAGGTTGGTGGGTTTCATCGCCCGTCCACGCCAAATCCACGCTCAAAGCTCATGCCACACATCCACTGGCCGTCGATCCCGTCGGCTGGAGGCGTTCTGTTTTCAAGACGGTCCACAACCTCTCACACCCGGGGAGAAAGCCGTCGAGACGTTTAGTGGCATCTCAGCTTGTTCGGGAGGGGCTTAAAAAAGATGTGAGATCCAGGGCAGACGTGTGTGTACACAGCAAATTTTCCGGTGTTGAATTAACTCTGAAAGTGTTAAAGAGTGGTCTCATATATACACTTTTGTAGTGTTAAAATCTCAACACTGACCAGTGTTCATTTTCTAATGCTGGCACTCTGTAGAGTTATATTAATATTCCTCTCTGTTGACCAGTGTTCCTATTTAACTCTATAAATTGTTAATTCTTAGAATGAACACCATCCATCCATCCATCTTCAACCGCTATCCGGGGCCGGGTCGCGGAGGCAGCAGTCTCAGCAGGGATGCTCCAGCTCTTCCGGGAGGATCCCAAGGTGTTCCCAGGCCAACCGAGAGACATAGTCTCTCCAGCGTGTCCTGGGTCTTCCCCGGGGTCTCCTCCCGGTGGGACATGCCCGGAAAACCTCCCCAGGGAGGCGTCCAGGAGGCATCCTGAACAGATGCCCGAGCCACCTCAGCTGGTTCCTCTCGATGTGGAGGAGTAGCGGCTCTATTCCGAGCTCCTTCCTGGTGACTGAGCTCCTCCCCCTGTCTCTAAGGGAGCGCCCAGCCACCCTACGGAGGAAGCTCATTTCGGCCGCTTGTATCCAGGATCTTGTCCTTTCGGTCATGACCCAAAGCTCATGACCATAGATGAGGGTGGGAACATAGATTGACTGGTAAATCGAGAGCTTCGCCTTTTGGCTCAGCTCCCTCTTCACCACAACGGACCGATACAACGACTGCATCACTGCAGACGCTGCACCGATCCGCCTGTCAATCTCACGCTCCATCCGTCCCCCACTCGTGAACAAGACCCCAAGATACTTAAACTCCTCCACCTGGGCCAGAGTCTCTCCATCGACCTGGAGAGGGCAAGCCACCTTCTTCCAGTCGAGGACCATGGCCTCGGATTTGGAGGTGCTGATCCTCATTCCTGTCGCTTCACACTCGGCTGCGAACCGCCCCAGTGCATGCTGTAGGTCCTGGTTCGATGAAGCCAACAGGACAACATCATCTGCAAAAAGCAGAGATGAAATCCTGTGGTCCCCGAACCGGACCCCCTCCGGCCCCTGGCTGCACCTAGAAATTCTGTCCATAAAAATGATGAACAGAACCGGTGACAAAGGGCAGCCCTGCCGGAGTCCAACATGCACCGGGACCACTGGAGCACTGGAACCCAACCTCTGGAATGAACACTTTAAAGTGTATATTTTAGCACTTACATTTAACACTACAACAGTGTGTATGTGAGACCACTCTTAACACTTTCAGAGTTAATTCAACACTGGAAAATTTGCTGTGCAGATCCTAAAACTTTCACTGAAATAAAAGTATATAAAGAGAAGCTAATTACTTTTTAAACCAAAAGTATCAGATGAAAACATGCTAAAGTAAAAGTATGTCACAGATTTACCAAACAAATAAAAAGAGTCTATTATATATAATGAAGAAATGTGTTGATACCAAATCAGGAATAAGAACACAGACTGTATGTCATCAAAGCTTTCTGATTTCATTATTTTGATATTTCTAATCAGAATTGTGCTTTCAGTACCTTAACTTTGTACTTTTACTTCTATTTGACTGGGATTGTTGTTGTTTTTATTCATAAAGTCAGGCCTCCTCACTCGCCAGTGTTTATCAGTGTGATGGAGACACCTGTGTTGTAATCTGAAGTAACTTTACCTGATTTATTTGTATATTCAATTACAACACACACTTCAACAGATAAAAATGTGCCTCAATTTTGGTGTCGTGTCTTTTTTCTGTTCTCTTTTGAAGTTAAAGCTGCACTGGGATAATGAAGGCCTACACCAGGCGTGTCAAACATAAGGCCCATGGGCCATGACAGGCCTTCAGAAGGCTCCAGTCGGGCCTGCCAAACCACAAAGCAAATTGTAAAAATGTCAAAGTCAGGATTAATGTGAACAAAAGCTGCAGGTGATGCTGCAGTGAAAGCGAGCTCCCTGCTCAGCATCTTGTTGTCAGAGTGAGCTTCTAAAAGCAGGCATCATGCATGCAACACTTTCCTTTTTCAACATTTCACTGCATTTTGCTGCAGAAGGAAGAGTCATGGCTTTATTTTACCCACTGAAGATGAAGTTGGGCTGCATGTGGCCCCTGATGTGTTTGATATCCCTGCCTGAAACATTGAGGAAAAACGGCACCATTCCCAGCTTGCTGAATATCACTGAGATCAACATGAAGTCTGTCTGTCCTGTGTGTCTTTCTCCATCCACAGCCCCTCATGGAGCGAGGAGGCATCACAGGACACCTGATGGATCCAGTTGCAGACGTGTCCTGCCACACTCATGCTGCAGCTCACGATGCTGGAGAGGAGAGCATTGCTCAGGAGAGATACGTGACACGAAAACCCAGCTGCAGTTTTTAACCCGAGGAGCTCAGGCTTTGTGCAAAAGAGAGATAAACACACGTCCTCAGTTCACCTGTAAAGGATCAAATCATCTCTGATTGAATGACGGCACACACATCACAGCTGAGGACTCAGTTCAGAGGAAGATTCAGGAATTGATCAACTCGCTGACACACTTTGGCCCCTCTAATGCATTTTAATCCAAAAGAGGCATTTTAAAAGCTAAAAGTGTCGCACACAGAGTGGCCGTTGTGCCGAGAGACGTCCACGTCAGTCAGGACGGGTTCACTGAGGACGGTGTGAGGCTCACGCCTCGTCCCTGAGCGTGAGGCTGAGGCAGCCCGAGGTGCGACGTCAGGAAGAGGGTGACGACCAGCAGGAGCAGGAAGGCTGAGAGGCTGACCCAGAATGCCTTGAGTGGGAAGTAGTGGGACCAGCGGGGGACATCAGGACCCCCATCCTGAAAAGATGTCCACACAAACCTGTACCATCAGCCTGAACAGAGGCTGAAGCCATTGACCTTTAACCCAGCCAGGTGACACAACTGGCCGTAGAAAGAACCACAGCAGCCGTCTCACCTCACCGTGCTTCCTCCCATCGCCTCCAGCTCCTCACCATCCTGTGTCCCTTCACGGCTCCTCACTCGGTCTGCTCCCCTCTCCGAGCCACCGGCATGACCAGCATGGACTGAGACTCGGCGGAACCAAAGCAGCTTCTCTTTGTCCCAGGAGTCCTTGGACACCCCCCCAACCCTCACCCTCCTCCTCCTCCTCTTCTGCTCTCACCGCCTCCCCTCCCTACAAAGGTCTCACACTTCACATAGAACTCTAAATCTTGCCAAACTCCAGTTTTCAAATGCCATCTTCCCGCAGTTTCTTCTCTTTTTCTCTGTCTCCTCTGACTAATGTGACTTAATACGACTCCTCAACATGATCCATCTATCCCACCTTCAGTCAGACGTGCGCTCAGACCAGAGGAGCCGGCTGCCGTCCACACATCCAAACAAAGGACAGACAGGTGAGGCAGGTGCAGCTTAGAGTCTCTCTCATCAGGTGAGAGGTGATCCGCAGTTCTGACTGCTGCTGCACTGAGACCACGGTGACTTCAAGAGAAGGACTCACCTTGGTAGTGAAGAAACAGAGAAAATGTCAATTTTAACATTTGTTTAATCATATTCTCTGTGAACATTTAGTTAAAGAAAGGGACATGCTGGCCTGGGAATGCAGCCCTGTTATCAGGAGCCTGAAATAGAAATTTCAGCTTTTCCTTGTTCTGGGGTTGAAAGTGTTTTATCCTGGCTGCTTGACCTGAAAGTCGTAGGAAAACGCTTGTTTTACCCTTTAAAAGTGGCTTAAAAAAGCTTTAATTTTCCCATTTTCTACAGTATTCCCTGTGTCGTAAGGCATACAAACCTCTTCAGCAGGCAGAGGGAAGCATTTTTTCACAAGCCTATTTTGTGATTTCTCTTTAATAGTCATAATAATTGGGGTGATTGGTTTGTGCTCAGGCATGACTGAGCAGCGCTGATGTCCTTCTTTGGCTATATGTGTGTATTGAAATACTTTAATTTTTTGCATCATAACGACCACATCTTCACAGAGGTGAGAAAACCAAAGGCTACTGTATCTACAAAAAAAAGGACGAAGTTCCTTCTGATACTGTCCTCAAATTCAGACTGAAAAGTTGAAAAAAGTAACCCATTAGACACCCGTTTCATTCAAGATGCTTTCTTTTTATTATTTCCTGTGCAAACTGGAAGTTAGCAGCTAACCAATTCAAGTATTAAGGAGTCTGTTACTTACAAACACAATTAATTCAAAATACTTTACAGTCACAAAACACCAAGTTGATTTTCTTCAGAGTATATCCCAGTTAAGAGATGAAATAACCAATGGACTCAGAACTTGGATTTTCTTTGAGCTGTCAACTTCAATACTGTTAAATTTATTAGTTAAAAATAAATGTATAGGTTAAAAAAAGGGGCATCAATACTTAAAATTCTATAGGGTTTGGTCATGATTGGACTTTCTTTACAGCTGCCAACATTGATGAGGCTTTGCTCCACACCCTCAGCCGTGATGATTTGAAAGACTTGTTTCCTGGGACAGAGAACTTTCTCAGGAGGAAACAACTGTGGGGTCTTATAAGTCAAGAGATAACTTTTAGCCTGCTTTGCTCTGAAAACACCTATATATATCCTACCGGTCAAAAGTTTTAGAACCCCCCAATTTTTCCAGTGTTTTTACTGAAAATTGTGCCGTTTAATGTCTCATTGCACTCAGCCGTCAAAGCATAGCACAAACAAGCAATTTGAGTCAAAAAAGAAATTATGGAATCAATTTATAGACCAAAATGTATTCTAAGCTGTTGACTCATCAAAGTAGCCACCTTTGGCAGATATAATGGCTAAACACACACGTGGCATTCTTTCTACAATAGAAATCAAATATTCTTCAGAAAGTTCTTCCCATGTCTGTTGCAGAAGTTCCCATAAATGTGTGGCACTTGTGGGCTGCTTTGCTCTTCTGTCCATTTCATCCCAAACCAGCTCAATGGGGTTTAATTCTGGAGACTGTGCTGGCCACTGCATGTTTTCAAGTTTACCAGCTTCTTCTTTTTCGCAAGATAGTTCTGGCACAGCTTGGACTTCTGTTTTGGGTCATTATCTTGCTGTAAGATGAACCCCTGACCAACTAGATGCATACCAGAGGGTATTGCATGACGCTGCAGGATGCTGTGCTAGCCGTTTTGCCTCTCACTCTGAACAAATCACCAACCCTGGATCCAGCAAAACAACCCCAGACCATCAACTTCCTCCTCCATGTTTGACAGTTGAAGCCACACACTGTGGAAGCATCCTTCACCTGCTCATCGCCGTACAAAGAACCTGTGTGATGAACCCAAGATTTCAAATTTTGATTCATCAGTCCATAATACTTTTTTCCAGTCTTCAGTAGTCCAATGGCAGTGTTTCTTGGCCCAGGCAAGCCTCTTTGTCGTATTCTGATGTCTTAGCAATGGTTTTCTTGCTGCAACTCGTCCAGTCAAACCTGCAGCTCCAAGTCTTCTCTTCACAGTTGAAACAGAGACTTGCTTACTACGACCACTATTAAGCTGTGCTTGAAGCTGTTGTCCTGTGAGCTGCCTATCACACAAGCTGTTGACTCTCAGAAACTTGCCCTCTGATTCAGTTGTGGCTTTGGGTCTGCCAGACCTCTTCCTGTCAAAGTTTGCCCCAGTTTCTGACTTCCTTTTGATGGTGAAGGAAACTGTTCTCACTGACACCTTGACTTTCTTTGCAATTTCTCTGTAGGAAAGACCTACATTTTTCAGTGTTATGATGGTCTGCCTCTCTTCCACTGTTAATTGCCTTTTTCTTGCCATTTCTGTAGCAACACACTACTTTCTGCAGTACAATACTGTTAAACTGATGCTCACGAGGGTATGGAACACCAGTAGGAATTAGTAGCACCATCTTTTTAAGGCTTGGTCACCCTCAGTTGCTGCAGGACGGCTTTCAATTGTTAACCCATTTTGTGTTATTGTTCTGAAATGTACTCTGTTTTTCAGTTTTGGGTAACCTTACTTTTTATTTTACCCTCTGGTAGTTCACCACTTACCGTTGTATCATTTCAAGCTACTGATTGGACTTGAGTGACTTGAATTGCTATAAATAACTGGAAAAATTGGGGTGCTCTAAATCTTTTGACTGGTAGTGTACATGCTGACTGTAATTCAGTCTGTTAACTCTTGTTATAACTTTGTTTTGATTTTGTCTTTTAGGATGAGAATTCCACCTTACCAGACAAAGCAGACCCCGGTGAAACAGGAATTGTTTCCCCACCTCGAGGAACACCTCCAGTCTCCCCCCAGGTGTCTACTCCTTTGGTGAAGAGAAATCCACAGAAGACCCTGCAGCTCCCCAGTCTACAATATATGATCTGTACAGACAGTGAGTTGGAACTAGTTCGCAAGCACTATTTTGAGATGGCCCGCATTGGTAGAGAGGAGGAATCTACCATGTCCAAAGAGCTGAGATGCAGGCCAGTGAGGAACACCATCACCAGCATGATTTCTATCTCGAGAGCAAGTCAGCAAGGAGAAGAGCTCCGCTACCCTTCCAAGCATGAAGTCACTGCCACTGCCATGGCTAAGAGACTAGCTTCTACTCAGAATCCATTTTCATCTTCATAATTACTTTAACTTGAGCACATTTTTAGATGGCTACTTTGAATTTCAGCAAAATAAAGTGAAAAGGTCCCAGTGTTGATCACTGAGTGGTGTTTCCAGCAAAACCTTCACCTGTTGTGAGTGGAGCCTCGACGGTGAACCGGCTGAAGGGTTCCATCAGAAAGCATCAGGTTCTCCTGGTTCCTCCAGACAGATTCAACAATCACGTCTGTTTCACTGACTTGTTTCATAATGAAACAGTTCCATCAAAAAGTGTGAAGTCAAAGATTTAACATGAATGAAAAAAACTGTTCTGGAAGCATGAACAGGATATACTGATCACTGATCAGACAGCCTGAAAGATTCATTGAGATGAATGAATTTATTTACAAGTTTGTGATGGGACACAAGGATGGAATGAGGAAGGGAAGGTTTTTTTTTTTTTTTTTTTTTTTTTTTTTTTTTTAATCTGCGCTTCCTCCTCTAGTTCATCCTGATTGGCTGCTGCCTCTCTTCAATCTCTTCCTTTCTCCTCCTGCAGCATCCTCCTGACGTCTCTTCTCCCCTGGAGGACGTTGTCCACCAGAGCCCCGAGGTTCCCCCTGGTCTCCTCTGCCTCTCGGGCTTCTTGCAGCAGCTCCTCTTTGTTTGAAGCTCTCCTGCATGAACATCACCTCCTCCTCCAGACCAGCTTCCACTGCTTTATATTTGCGCCTCCATTCTGCATTTTTATTTCTCAGCTGGAAGAAAAATAGTGAAAATGGTCACTGAGGGACTTTGTAAACCTGTCACTGTCTCCTGGAGCTGGTGGGTCCAAAGCGGATCATCTCCAGACAAAATGAGAAGAGCTGAGGGTGTGTGAAATGCTGTAAATCAGAGCAGTGACTGAATGTCTGTTTTTACCTTGATGAGTCTGGACAGATTGTTGTGCTTCTCCTCAGTCAGAGCCTCCTTTTCCAGACCGTGCTCTTCTTTCAGAGAAGCCCTCTCTGCTGCCACCTCCTGTTGACGGAGCAGCCAGCGCTGCTCCCACTCTGACACACTCCCTCCTGGTGTCCTGGGTCAACTGCAGCTTGCTGAGCAGAGCCTTCTTCTCAGCAGTCAGCTGGGCCACTTGCTGCTGCTGCTGCTGCTCTTCCTTCAGAGACGCCTCCTTCTCAGCTGCCCTTGCCTTCATCTGGTGACGGCGAGCCCTACACTGTTTATTGCTGTCCGCCCTCATGATTTCACACCGGGCTTTCAGCTGCTGGCGTCTCTCTTCCAGGAGCTCTTTAGCTGTGAGGGCTTCTTTCAGCTGGAGGTCTTGGTCCTGCTGGGTCTGAACAGCCTCTTTCAGAGCGGTGACTTCTGCTCTCAGCTGGCTGATTTTCTCCTGCTGTTGTTTTTTCAGCTTCTCTTCTTCAGCAGCCAGCCTCTCCTCCCTCATGTGCCAGCGAACCTCCCAGTGCTTGTTGCTGTCGGCCCTCGTCTTATCACTGAGGACCTCCAGCTGGCTGCACCTCCTCTCCATCAGCTCTTTCTCAGCCACAGCTTCTTTCAGCTGGCCATCTTTTTCCTCCAGCTGGGAGGATTACACTCAGGTCGGCACCAATCCAAGTCGGCCCTGGCCAACTCGGCACCGCCTCCGGGATACAGTCAAGTCGGCATCAAAGCCAAGCCGGCCTCGCGGGGGGGGGGGGGCTCTCAAGTGGCCGAGTTGGTCGGTGCCGACTTGACTGTAAGCTGCTTACCAACTCGGCCAAAACCCTCTTTTTTTTTTAATCACGATGCGGCTGCGGCGCAACGATTTGCACAGTTTTTTTTTTCGTGCCGGCTGCGCCACTTCGCCTCACGGCTGGAGGACAAACTGTGTGATTATGGTGAATGACAGGTTAGAGGTGGAGAATGGACCTGGAGCTTCATGTTTGACGTCTTGTTTGAACGAGTAGCTTAGCTACGAGCACGCAGCGCGAGCGGCTGTCTGGTGACGTGACCAGATGGGAGCGTACCTGTTCCCCGGGTCCTATGTTCCCCGCTTTGTATGGACCAGGGAACTTAGAACCCTTTTTCTAAATAAGGGTCCTATGCTCCCCGCCGTGCACTGAAAGTGTCTGCTTGTACAGCGCAGAACCTGCAGTGGCGCATGGAAGCGCTCACGCGTCACCTCCAGGTATAGAGAATTACTGTAGGCTACTGTCAGTTTACAACTAAATTATAATAACATAAATGGTGTGAAAAATAAATAAACTAATGTAATAAATCTCAACACAACAGCAAACACGGTAGTTGACAGCAGGAGCACTGCAGCGTCTCCAGAGGAGCCAATTACAGATTCAGGTAAAATATTATATCCTCCATCAAAGTACAGCAAACTATGTATTTTTCGTTTCCAAAAATTAATTTTTGAACAAATATATTTTCTGAATAAATACCTTTGTCCTGTGGAGCCTGTAGTCCCAGAATCAAATGAGCAGGGTGAGGACGGACCGTGTGGGAAGGTGTCTGTCCTGGTGCGCAGCCGGGGAGACTTATTTTACTAATTTTAATATGTTCCTGATTATTATTGACAGTTAATAATACAACTATTTTGTGTGTGTTGGCGTGTGTTTGCGTGTTTATCAGGGTAACGAGTGCGTAGAGTGTGAGTGAGAGGTGACGCTGCTGAAATGCGCACCGTAAAAATTAAATAAGTTTTAAAACCTGATTTGAGGCATTAATAAAGCAGGCATGAGGCATTAAAAGGTTTGCTGATACTCTTGGCTTAATATTTTGTTTATTTATCTTAATTTCTAATACATTAGATTACAGATAAACAACCTGTTGTGCTCCTGCGCAAAAACACAGCAAAATGTATGTCGGTCTGGCTGACCGTTGCGGCCTCTGGAGGGGGTGTAAGAATGCTGGCAGTTCTAGTGTTAATCATTTTAGTTCTAGTGTTAATCATTATTTCCCTCCATTCCGATATTGACGTTCATCTCCACTATTAGGAATAAGCGGAGAGCTCATTCCCTCAGGTCATTCATTCATTTCGGCATCTCCGTCAGCGTAAACCCCAACCCCTCTCTCGTGCACGCAGCAGACTGTGAGGACTGTGATGAGCCTGTCAGAAAAATTAAGTTACAGTACTGAGGAGGGAAACATAAATGTCTTAGAGTTTGACCTCCACATTTGATAATCAGACAGCTTATTCATGTGTGTGTGTTTTCTGTTTTGTGTTTGTTTTTCTTTTGAGCGGATAGTGTGACAAACACAAGCTGCTTATTTAAATCACTAAATATCTTAAATCATTATTTTTGTCCACAGATTGGATAGATAGTTTACAGCAGAATAAAAATATGTTTAGCTGTGATTAGGAAAAGTTTCATTATACGTCCGCTCTGTCCGCTCTGAAGGCACAGACTCCTCGAATTTTTTTTATTGGAATTTTTATCAAATTTTTATCAAATATTTTATTATATTTCACTGTTGTTTACATCAACTAGGTTGGTGCAAATGCAAATCTGCGCTCTCGCTGCGGCAAAAAACAAACAACAAAAAAAACCTACATCCGAGTGCATCGTCAACAAACTGTGCAAATCGTTGCGCCGCAGCCGCAATCGTGATTAAAAAAAAAAAGAAAAAAAAAGAGGCTTTTGGCCGAGTTGCTAAGCAGCTTACAGTCAAGTCGGCAGCGACCAACTCGGCCACTCGAGAGCTGACAATAATGTTGGGATTCATGGTATGTGGAGAAAAGTTCATTTGCCATGATTTAAAATCCCATCTGTGAGCGTCCCCCGGCTCCAACAGGAGGTTCAGCCTAATGACCTGAAGATTAGTTAAACAGTCTGTAAGCTCATGATTGCTTTGTATCACCGGGTTTGCTGGTTAATCTTTAACCCTCCTGTCATGTTCCAGGTCAAACTGACCTGTTTCTAAGTTTGAAGATCTAGGAAAAGTATCTAAAATTATTTTTTTCAGGATGAAACTTCTTCTGCTTGCCTTAATTAGTGTGATCAACATATAAAATGAAAACGGGTCATTTCACATATTTGCAACCACCCTCTACATGTTTATATGACAGAGATATTGTTCGGGTCAATTTGACTTTAAAACTATTATTAAAACTATTGTTGTATTTGTTGGTCTTTCAAAAGCAGTGAAGTGGTGAAACAATTAAAAAAATGTTTGAACATTTATTTTTTCAGAAAAAAACGAGGGAATTATCCTAGTTGAACCATGACCGGTGAGAGGTAAAGAACATCATTGCACTAAATATTGAGAGAATAGTTAGTAATGGATTCATGGTTTGGATTCATATACACAGGCCAGTGGTTATTTTTCCTACCTTGGCATGTTTCGGCTGCCAAGCTGCAGCCTTCCTCAGAAGTGTCCGAATATGAATCCAAACCATGAATCCAAACCATGAATACAAAAAAAGGCCTAATGAACCTGATCGGACTAGTTAGTAATGGAGTTAGTAATGACAGACTAACAATGATTGTTCGGATTTTTTTGGTTTTGGACATCTTTTGCATATTTAAACATGCACCGGGTCAAATTGACCCTGGAACATTACTGCTGTTCCTAAAAAATGAATATAATAGGAGGGTTAATAGTGAACTGTAATGCTTAATCCTACACCATCACATGACTTGAGGTGAAGTACAACACTGATCACACATAGACTCTTTTTGAATTGGCTTTGCACTGAAGGAGAAATGGACCACTATTCTCTTCAGTTTTGTGTCACAAACTGCAAGTGACACCATGCTTCCCTGAGCTAGCATCTCACAAGCTCCCCACCGCTCTCTCTCTCTCTCACACACAAGCACACACACCTTCTATATGTAACTACGGTGGATTGATTTTTTTTACTTAAATGTTAATAAATATAATTTTTTTAATCATTTGTGTCATTAATATTTCACAACTATTGATGAAATGTCGACCTCAACAACTCCAGAATCCTGCTGTTAAAATTTGGTAATTGTTAATAATAACTATCAGTCCTGTGTTTATACAGCTGATGCCCTTGAGTTTTTCTGACGTACATCAGATCCCAAGCTCAAACACAACGTGTGCCTGTGCATGGTTTTGTCCTTCTGTGGTGCATGTGCTGTGGAACACCTTTCTAACCATGGTGGATTATTTCATAAGGAAAACCTCCTCACCGCGATGGACCGAGTGAAGCCAATCACGGCGTACTTGGTCGCTACGTAGACGGGACAAAAGAATATAGGGCCGAGACCTGCAAGACAAGGGTTCAATAGCAAATACAATCCGTTTTCAACATCAGCAAAGATAATGTGTAGATTTTTTTCTCTTCCTTATGAGGTCAACTACACATTTAAAGACTTTTTCATGCATGATCACTTGTGCGTTAATTAATACAAAGCTATCTTAAGAGAAAATTAAGTTTTTCTCAACATATGCAATGAAAAATTGGGAACTTGCACCATGAAAAACTAAAAATATGCAAACCTATGTGGCCAAACGATTGCATTTGTGTATCCATTTTGGGTATTTTGGGATTCACCTGACATGGATGCTGCGTTGGCAGCTTTCTGGATGTCACGCCCTGTTCCCCCACGTCCTTGTGGAGGCGCTGGGGTCCTGTTCTGTTTGTCTGCCCTCATGTTCTCCTGCCTCGTTACTCCCTAATGTGCCTCACCTGCCCTGCCATGTATTAAGTTCCGTGCTCCAGGTGTGTCTTGTCGGCTCCTTGTGGGTCTGTCTGTGTGCGTCTGTCTGTGTGACTCCATGTCCCTGCCTGCACCTCCGCTCCGTTTGCCGTTTTGTTCCTGTGTTCCTGAGTTCCCGGTTTTTCCTTGAGTTCTGGATTCCCTTATTTTGGACAATAAACACTTTTGTACCCCGCCTGGCTGCCTGCGCCTGGGTCCTTCCACCCTGCACCTGTGACACTGGAAGGCAGCTTGACAGAAGAAAACACAGCTTTTGAAGTTAACTGTACAAGGATGAGTCAATCATCCAACTTTCTGTCTCACCTTTGAGCTGCTGCTCAGACTCCATGTCACACTCCAGAAACAAGGTCTTATCTGGTCCATATTCTTTATTCAGGGATTCCTTGAGACTCTGTAATGCGGTTTTTTTCACATCCAGGATAGTCCTGCCCTCAGGCCTGAGGGGCTGAGGGGGGCTGCTGCTGGGGGCCTGAGGGGCCTGAGGAGGGCTGCTACTATGGGCCTGAGGAGGGCCTAAGGATGGGTTCTGCTGGATGCCTGATGGGGGCCTGAGGGGTCTGCTGTTGGGAGCCTGAGGAGCCTCAGGGGGGCCTGAGGGGGGCCTGAGGGGTCGGAGGAGGGCTGCTGCTGGCGGAGTGAGGGGGGCTCGAGGGGCCAGAGGAGGGCTGTTGCTGGGGGCCTGAGGAGGGCTGCTACTGAGGGCCTGAGGGGGGCCTGAGGGGCCTGGGGAGGGCTGTTGCTGGGGGCCTGAGGGGGGCCTGAGGACGACTGCTGCTGGGGGCCTGAGTCAGGCCTGAGGAGGGCTGCTACTGGGGTCCTGAGGGGTCTGACGAGGGCTGCTGCTGAGGGCCTGAGGAGCCTGAGGGGGGCCTGAGGAGCCTGTGGGGGGCTGTTGCTGGGGGCCTTGGGGAGCCTGTGGAGGGGTGCTGTTGGGGGCCTGGGGAGCCTTTGGAAGGCTGCTGCTGGGGGCCTGGGGCGCCTGTGGATGGCTGCTGCTGATGGCCTGAGGAGCCTGTGGAGGGCTGCTGCTGGGGGCCTGAGGAGCCTGTGGAGGGCTGCTGCTGGCGGCCTTAGCAGCCTGAGGTGCTCTTGAGGGGGGCTGCTGCTGGAGACCTCAGGGGGGCCTGAGGGGTCTGAGGATGGCTGCTGCTGGGGGCCTGAGGAACCTGTGGAGGGCTGCTGCTGGGGGCCTAAGGGGCCTGAGGAGGGCTGCTACTGAGGTCCTGAGAGGTCAGAGGAGGGCTGCTGCTGGGGGCCTGAGGAGCCTGTGGGGGGCTGCTGCTGAGGGCTTTGGGAAGCCTGTGGAGGGGTGCTGCTGGGGGCCTGAGGAGCCTGTGGAGGGCTGCTGCTTGGGGCCTGAGGAGGGCTGTTGCTGGGGGCCTGAGGAGGTCTGCTGCTGTGGGCCTAAGGGGCCTGAGTAGCCTGACGGGGTCCTGAAAGGCCCTGAGGAGGGCTGCTACTGGGGGCCTGAGAAGCCTGAGGTGGGCCTGAGGGGGGCTGCTACTGGAGACCTCAGGGGGGCCTGAGGGGTCTGAGGATGGCTGCTGCTGGGGGCCTAAGTGGCCTGAGGAGGGCTGCTACTGAGGTCCTGAGGGGTCTCAGGAGGGCTGCTGCTGATGGCCTGAGTAGCCTGTGGAGGGCTGCTGCTTGGGGCCTGAGGAGGGCTGCTGCTGGAGGCCTCAGCGGGGCCTGACGGGTCTGAAGAGGGCTGCTGCTGAGGGCCTGAGGAACCTGTGGAGGGCTGCTGCTGGGGGCCTGTGGAGCCTGTGGAGGGCTGCTGCTGGCAGCCTGAGGAGCCTGGGGAGGGCTGCGGCTGGGGCCTGAGGAGGGCTGCTGCTGGAGGCCTCAGGGCGGCCTGAGGGGTATGAGGAGGGCTGCTGCTGAGGGCCTGAGGAGGGGTGCTGCTGGAGGCCTGAGGTGGGCCTGAGGGCTCGAAGGAGGGCTACTGATTGGGGCCTGAGGGGGGCCTGAGGAGTTCTGCTACTGGGGGCCTTGGGGGGCCTGAAGAGGGCTGCTGCTTGGGGCCTGAGGATGGCTGCTACTGGGGGCCTGGGGAGCTTGTGGAGGGCTGCTGCTGGGGCCTGAGGAGCCTGAGGAGGGCTGCTGCTGTGGGCCTGAGGGGTCTGAGGAGGGCTGCTGCTGGGGTCCTGAGGAGGTCTGCTGCTGGGGGCCTAAGGGGCCTGAGGCGGGCTGCTACTGGGGTCCTGAGTTGTCTGAGAAGGGCTACTGCTGGGGGCCTGAGGAGCCTGTGGAGGGCTGCTGTGTGGGGCCTGAGGAGCCTGTGGCGGGCTGCTGCTGGGGGCCTGAGGAGCCTGTGGAGGGCTGCTGCTGAAGGGCCTGAGGGGCCTGAAGATTCCTGCTACTGGGGGCCTGAGGAGCCTGACGGGGCCCTGAATGGGACCTGAGGAGAGCTGCTACTGGGGGTCTGAGGAGCCTCAGGTGGGCCTGAGGGGGGCCTGAGTGGTCTGAGGAGGGCTGCTGTTGGGGGAGTGAGGAGGGCTGCTACTGGGGGCCTGAGGGGCCTGAGGAGGCCTGCTGCTGGGGGCCTGAGGAGCCTGAGGAGGCCTGCTGCTGGGGGCCTGAGGAGGGCCCCAGGATGGTTTCTGCTGGCGGCCTGATAGGGGCCTGAGGGGTCTACGGAGGGCTGCTGTTGGGGGAGTGAGGAGGGCTGCTACTGGGGGCCTGAGGAGGGCTGCTGCTGGGGGCCTGTGGAGGGCTGCTGCTGAAGGGCCTGAGGGGCCTGAAGATTCCTGCTACTGGGGGCCTGAGGAGCCTGAGGAGGCCTGCTGCTGGGGGCCTGAGGAGGGCCCCAGGATGGTTTCTGCTGGCGGCCTGATGGGTGCCTGAGGGGTCTGCAGAGGGCTGCTGTTGGGGGAGTGAGGAGGGCTGCTACTGGGGGCCTGAGGGGCCTGAGGAGGCCTGCTGCTGGTAGCCTGAGGAGCCTCAGGGGGGCCTGAGGGGGGCCTGAGGGGCCTGAGGAGGGCTTCTGCTGGGGGCCTGAGGAGCCTGAGGAGGCCTGCTGCTGGGGGCCTGAGGAGGGCCCCAGGATGGTTTCTGCTGGCGGCCTGATGGGGGCCTGAGGGGTCTGCGGAGGGCTGCTGCTGGGGGCCTGAGTTGCCTGAGGAGGGCTGCTGCTGGGGGCCTGAAGGGCCTGAGGAGGGCTGCTAGTGGGGGCCTGAGGGGGGCCTGAGGAGCCTGGGGAGGGTTGTTGCTGCGGGCCTGAGCGGGGCCTGAGGACGACTGCTGCTGGGGGCCTGAGGGGGGCCTGAGGAGGGCTGCTACTGGTGTCCTGAGGGGTCTGAGTAGGGCTGCTAATGGAGACCTGAGGAGGGCCTAAGGATGGGTTCTGCTGGAGGCCTGATGGGGGCCTGAGGGGTCTGCGGAGGGCTGCTGCTCGATGCCTGAGGGGCCTGAGGAGGGCTGCTACTGGGGGACTGAGAGGGGCTCGAGGGGCCTGAGGAGGGCTGCTACTGGGGGCCTGAGGTGGGACTGAGCAGGGCTGCTGCTTGGGGCCTGAGGATCCTGAGGAGGGCTGCTGCTGGGGGGCCTGTGGGGACTGAAGAGGGCTGCTACTGGGGCCTGAGGAGCCTCAGTTGGGCCTGAGGGGGGCCTGAGGGGTCTGAGGAGGTCTGCTACTGGGGGCCTGAGGAGGGCTGCTGCTGGGGGCCTGAGAAGCCTGAGGAGGGCTGCTGCTGGTGGCCTGAGGAGGGCCCAAGGATGGTTTCTGCTGGAGGCCTGATGGGGGCCTGAGGGGTCTGCGGAGGGCTGCTGCTGGGGGCCTGAGTTGCCTGAGGAGGGCTGCTGCTGGGGGCCTGAGGGGCCTGAGGAGGGCTGCTACTTGGGGAGCGCAGGGGGCCCGAGGGGCCTGAGGAGGGCAGCTGCTGGGCGCATGAGGAAGCCTGATACTTGGGGCCTGAGGGGGGCCTGAGTAGGGCTGCTACTGGGGCCCTTAGGGCGGCCTGACTGGGGCCTGATGAGGGCTGCTACTGCGGATCTGAGGGGGTCCTGAGGAGGACTGCTGCTGGGGGCCTGAGGGGGGCCTGTGTAGGGCTGCTGCTGGGGGCCTGAGGGCGGCATGAGGAGGGCTGCTGATTGGATCCTGAGGTGGGGTCCTGCTGGAGGCCTTACGGGGGCCTGAGGGGCCTGAGTGGGGCTGCTGCTGGGGCCCTTAGGGCCCCTAGTCGGTCTATCAGACCGCCGCACTGGTTCTTCATGGGTGCCCGCAGGCAAAGCGGGAACACAGTAAACAATAGGCAGTTCAGCCAGTCCTTCCCTGGTGGGCTGTGGGGTTGTGGAACCAGGGTGTGGCGTGGGACTTGTACACAGTTTAAGGGCATTCCTATGCAAAACCTTATCCGTCCCTCCTTTCTCTGGCCCCACCCAATACACTGGGCCTGAATCTCCCACTATTGCCAGTATAACGTGGGGTTTTGGGTCCCACCCACCATGCAGCTTCCCTTGGCCCCGTCTGTTCCGGTGCCTAACCCACACCCGCTCACCTACCAACAAGGGGGTAGCATTAACCTTCCCGTCATAACGACGTTTTGCCTGTTCGGAAGCTTTGGTCATCTTTCGGCGTGCCAAGTCATAAGCATACGTCAGTTTTTTATGGTAATCCCAAACCCAGCCTACCACCCCATGGTTTGGCTTCTCTTGCACCATGCTCAACCCTATATCTACCGGCAACCTGAGGTGCCGGCCGAGAATCAGATATCATCTGTCATCACTTTCTTCAGGTTGTCAAAGGCAACTTGGGCCTCGGTAGACCAACTTAAGGGGCGGGAACTGAGGCGTTTATCATTCGGAATGCCAATCAAGAGAGAGTTCAGAGACCATGCAAGTTTGGCAAACCCAGGGACAAAACGTCTATAATACCCGGCCAACTCTAAAAAGGCCTTCAGTTCTTTGGCTGTGGTGGGGACTGGCCAGTCAACCACAGCGGACACTTTCTCCGGATCTGGCATCACTCCCCTCTGGTCTACCACATGCCCCAAAAACTTCACTTGACGGTGGAGTAATTTTCACTTATCAGGTCGAACCTTCAGGCCATGCCTCCACAAACACTCAAACACTTCCTCCAGATGTTTAAGGTGGGTGGTAAAGTCAGGAGAATACACAGTAATGTCATCCAAGTAGACAAACAGAGAATCTGTAATCTGACCATTGAGGCACTGCTGCATCAAACGCTGAAACGTGACGGGTGCGTTGCAAAGGCCAAAGGGCATGCGCTGAAACTCAAATAGACCTATTGGGGTTGTAAAGGCAGTTTTCTCCTGGTCCTTTGGGTCCACCTCCACTTGCCAGTAGCGGCTTGCAAGGTCCAGTGTGGAGAACCACTCTGCCTGGGTCATCGAGGTCAGGGTCTCCTCAATCCTAGGAAGTGGGAAAGCATCTTTATGATTAACAGCGTTCAGCTTCCTATAATCAACGCAAAACCTCCACTGCCGTCTTTTTTCTTCACCATGACAATAGGTGCTGCCCAGGGGCTTGAACTTTCAACAATGATGCCTTTTTGCAACATACCTGCCAGGAGAGCTCGCATATCCTTATACAACAAAGGTGGCAGGGATCGGAAGCGTTCCCTGATGGGAGTTGCGTCACCCGTGGGGATGCAGTGCTTCACTGCATCAGTTCACCCAAAATCCTCCTCATGGGTGGAAAAGACACTCTCCCATTTTTGCAGTAGAGCTGCCAGCTGACCTTGCTCCTCCAGGGCCAGGTCCGGTCGGTCAGCCAACTTCAGTACCTTAAAGGTCTGGTCCTCTTTCACCCCATTGCACGCGTCCAACACGCTCACCTCCACCACATTATCAGGACCAAGTTTCAGGTCAACATCACGCGCTCCATGAACATCTGTTTCGTCCACCTGGAACAGCCTGCCCAGTTTCTGGTAGTGCCCTATGGAGACTGGGAACTCATGCAGGTCAGGTTAGCTGTTGTCCTGTTGGCTCCATCGAACCCGGACCTACAGCATGCAATGGGGCAGTTCGCAGCTGAGTGTGAAGCGACAGGGATGAGGATCAGCACCTCCAAATCCGAGGCCATGGTCCTCGACCGGAACAAGGTGGCTTGCCCCCTCCAGGTCAGTGAAGAGACTCTGGCTCAAGTGGAGGAGTTTAAGTATCTTAGGGTCTTGTTCACAAGTGGGGGACGGATGGAGCGTGAGATTGACAGGTGGATCGGTGCAGCGGCTGCAGTGATGCGGTCGTTGCATCGGTCCGTTGTGGTGAAGAAGGAGCTGAGCCGAAAGGCGAAGCTCTCAATTTACCGGCCAATCTATATTCCCACCCTCATCTATGGTCATGACCGAAAGGACAAGATCCTGGATACAAGCTTCTGAAATGAGCTTCCTCCGTAAGGTGGCTGGGCGCTCCCTTAGAGATAAGATGAGGAGCTCAGTCACCAGGGAGGAGCCCGGAGTTGAGCCACTACTCCGCACTGACAGGAGCCAACTGAGGTGGCTGGGCCATCTCTCAGGACGCCTCCTGGACGCCTCCCTGAGGAGGTGTTTCGGGCATGTCCCACCGGAAGGAGACCCAAGGGAGGACCCAGGACACGCTGGAGAGACTATTTCTCTCAGCTGGGAACGCCTTGGGATCCTCCTGGAAGAGCTGGAGGAAGTGTCTGGGGACAGGAAAGTCTGGGCATCTCTGCTGAGACTCCTGCCTCCACGGCCTGGTCACGGATAAGCGGTAGAAGATGGATGGATGGATGGATGGATGGAGTCCTGCTGTAGACTTGGTGAAATAGGTGGAGTCTAGTGTGCTCTTGCTTGGAGTGGATTGGGTACCCCTGCTCTCAGTAGTGATGGGTAAATGAGGCCTTATGAACCACTGTCTTTATTTTCTGAAGCCACTAGATGGCTTCAGATATATCACTCTTTCGAACACATAACATAACAATACTGTTGGAAAAAAAAACTAAACTGAACAACAAAGTAAATTAAAGCAACACTAAGGAACTTTCAGTTTTCATTGATTTTGGTAGCGCCAGTGGACAAAAGCGGTAGTGTTTTGCCTGACCGAATACTACAGTTCCCATGAGGACTAGCGCGTGGCATCGTAAATTGCTGCTCTCGGTGGGCATGCTGTCGGACTGAACTCACCTTCATTTGTTTCCAGTGGCTGTGTGAAGGATTGATAGCGACGAGGTAATGAATCTAAATGAATCTAATGTTGGCTAAACAATGTTATATCATGATGTGATGCATGTCGTAAAGCAGTCCGCACATTTGGAGCTTTTTAGTGTGCAGGGTTCCTACAACCCTCCTCACAGCTGCTTAGTCCAAGTGAAAGCAATACTGATGCCCTCAGCCCGTGACAGAGGGGTCATTCAACTAGTTGTAAGTCGCAGTATCATCACAAAAGATATTAAAATGTTTTATTAAGGTTGAAAAGTTCCTTAGTGTAGGTTTAAGGAAAGCTTGTGCTAATGCTGATTTTCAGTCAATAGGTCAAATGAACTGGGAGATATTGAGCTAAAATACTGTATTTCTCTTACAAATATTAATGTTTCTGCAATATTTAAAGCGAAAATAAAGAGGTGTGTCTGAAAGAGACACTACAGTAATGGGATTCACAAGTGATTCGACATCAATATGTCGAATAATATTGGAGCTATTGAGCTAAAATACTGTATTTTCATAAAAATATTAATAAAAATTATTGAAAATGTTAAAAGCTAAAAGAAAGACGTGTGTCTGTACCAGTGAGTGTAGTATATTACGTACATTGTACGTTGCACATTACATTATCTGCAGCATTTTTTTAAGCGATTATGTTTTAATGGGGATATTAAAACAAATAAATAAATAAACAAAATTCACTTTAAAAAGGTGTCTTTTCAGTCATATTGCATCCCAGAGCCATCTTCAGTCACCTCCTTCAATTGTGCACTCCACTTTTAAGAAAATATACACTCAAACACGCAATTCTGAAATCTTCCTCTTTCTGACGTCATGAAGAGGAAGACCACTCCCCCCCTGAATAGGATCCAGCCTTTGGCCGGCCCCCGGATAGGTCGCTCATCTCGGCTGTATTTTCTCATCCATCACCAGTGTTATCATAAAGTCAGTTCCTCCACCGTCTTCAGGTGGGTCAGCTGACAAGCTGACAGTTTTTGCTAACTTATTAGCCACAATTAGCTCGGATGGGAACGTAGCGGAGCTCCTCTCCCCAGCAGAGAGGCACTTTGAGTCGGCCCGGGCGTCTGACTTCCAGGAGCCGAGTAGGGGCCGATTGGGTAAACGACCCGGAGCTGCTCCACGGAAGCTGGTCCCGAAGCCGGCTGAGACGCACGGCTCACGCGCGGCCGCTGGGACGCTGCCAAGCTCCGGTGCCCAGTGGAGGCGCACTGCACGCGGGGCGCAAAGTCAACACACACCAGCAGCACCGTCCGCATGAAGAGGGCTGCTCCTCTAAGAGGCTGTCGTGCTCTCGATATCACACAAACAACACATGATATAAACAGAAAATAAAATTAAAAAAAAAAACACACCTCATTTCGCTTCTGCAAGGTCGCTCTGCTCATCCAGTCACACTGATCTGTAATTTATAGACTTCCAGCAAGGATAAGTACATGGTTTATGTTTTGATCTCAAATGAGTGCTTTTCTTTATCCAATAGTTACTTTTGTATGGTTTATTCTATATAAAAACGGTAATTTCCGCGTTCGCTACTGTCTGGGACCCTGTTCAGCTGATTTTCGTGCCTCCCGAGGCGGCGGAATAACAACATATAGGAAAAAGTTCACGTCCGTGAGGTCGTGCATTCAGTTTTATTTTGAAACTTCCGGTGTAGCTTCCTGTAAGGTGCTTTCTGTTAACAATGAATTTACGAGGTGGGCGTGGCCAGATGCGTTCAAGTTCATCACGGAAAATAGGCTGTCAAAAACAGGCTGTTCTGAAGAAGGCTCCTCAGAGACACTTTGTAGACCGCTCAAACTCCGAACATAGGACGAATTTGGGGCAAACAAGCTTCTATACTATGTTTTTAGATGTCTGTGACCTATATGACGTGACTGAAAAATAGCATAATAGGTCCACTTTAAGGCCACAAGGGCCCATGGAGAATTGCTTCGCCCCCCTGTTCTGGGACCCCTGCTCCGCCCCTGACCTTGAGATTTTGCTCATGAGGGGAGGAAGGATGGGGGTGAGATTGGCAGGCAGATTGGTGCAGTGTCTGCAGTGATTCAGCCGTTATATCGGTCCATTGTGGTGAAAAAGGAGCTGAGCTGAAAGGCAAAGCTCCCAATTTACCTTCTCAATCTTCACCCCCACCCTCACCTATGGTCATGAGCTTTGGACCAGGACCAAAAGAACAAGATCAGGACACAAGCGGCTGTAAGGAGCTTCCTTCGTATGATGGCTGGCCGCTCCCTTAGGCTACGTTCACACCGCAGGGCTTAATGCTCAATTCGGATTTTTTTTTGTGAAATCCGATTTTTTTTGCGAGTTCGTTCACATTCACAATAAAATGCGACTTGTATGTGATCTCCCGTCTGAACGGAATCCCACCCAAAAGTGTCCCGCATGCACAGAAGAGGACAGAACGACATCACGCAGCAGCGCGCTTCAGTGTTTGCGGAACCCACAAACAACATACAGAATCTGTAGCTTTTCAAGCGTCGATGAGTTATTTAAGAACTGATCAAACAGCATTCTTACAATTGAACATTGAGCAATCATTTGAGCGCAGCGCTTCTAATAAGCCGCGCCAAGCTCCTTCTGTGTGTGTGTGTGTGTGTGTGTGTGTGAGAGAGAGAGAGAGAGAGAGAGAGAGAGAGAGAGAGAGAGAGAGAGGGGGGGGGGAGTGCGCACATGTGGATATTATGATTATTTTTTCTCTCCATTGTCCTGGCGCTGCAGAATTTAGCAAATGAGAAGGAAGAGAGCCAAGTTTGGCAATGGCGTTTTGTGGGGCAGTGGCAGCAACATCCGTCCAGAGAAACGCAGCCAGGAGTGGTGGGACAGTGATGAGAGGCTTTAATGATATGGAGTTCAATCATAATTTTCGGATGACAAGAACTCCCTTTATGTACGTCTGCAAGTGCCTTTTTTTTAACACTCACGGTAAGACACACGTCTTTGGCGCCCATATCGTGACGTGTAGGTCGGATAAATGCGACCTGGCCGTTCAGACTGAAGTCGCATGACAAAAGATCAGATATGTATCAGATTTAGGACCACATATCCCAGTGGCCTGGGTCGCATTTGAAAAAATCGGATCTGTGACTGTCATGAAAAGATCCGATACAGGTCGCATAGGGGCGAAAAAATCGGATTTGGGTCACTTCAGCCTGCAGTGTGAACGAAGCCTTAGAGATAGCCTCGTACTCTGCCTGGATTCCCCAACAGGACATCTTTGGTTTCTCTAACTATCATTAAAGTTTCACCATTTACCTTTTAATTAATTATTAATCAGTGCCGGAGAAATAGCAACAAATAAAGTTTGAAGAAAAATTAATAAGTGTTAGAAAATGTCTATTCAGACAGCTTCAGACATCTGTGAGAAAAAAACACACAAGACTTTTACACCAATAAGAAAATACTACACTGAGACATTGTCAGTTCAATCTAAACTTTCAATTCCATTCTTCCAGAGAAAATGAGGCACAGACTCTTTGTAAAGTTCCACTTTGGGAGCCATTTTCAAAAACGTTTTCAGTGGCCTCCAGCACCACTTCCATGTGAAAGGACACCCAAACACAGTCTCCTGTTTTTACTTGAAAACATTGTCATGTCAAGAGTTCCTGAATACTTGAGCTCCACCCCCGAGTCTGATCCAGTGAACATCAAGAAGCAGTAAAGTCCTTTATGAGCATGTTTCTGTTCCTGGACCGTCCTGGGAGTTTGACTCAGGCTGAGCTGACTTCCTGCAGCAGACCGGACTCCAGGCTGCAGAGCTCAGCTCGCCCTCACTCAGCCTCAGACCAATCAGGGAAGTGAAACTCTGCATCCGAGGTTCATCAAACAGCTGTGAGCCGATGATGCAAACAGGAAGTCAGTTGACCGCACATTAAAAGTCATCTGCCCGACGCAAGGACCCGAAGAAGCTGTGACTTCCTTTCAAGCTAAAACACAGTGTCATGGAACACCCGAATAAAACCATTGAAAGTTCATCAAAATAAGTGGTGTTAGTCCTCTTTACCGTCAAGTAAATATTGCTGAACTGCAAATTAAGCTCTGGAAGGAACATGTTGTTACTTATGAAGAATAAAACTTTGATTTAATGTTACAGTGACATTTGCACCATTTTAAAAACAAATTCTGGAACAGAACTACTCAATTCTGATCTTCCAGTCTTCAGTCTTCACGTCTTCAGGGGTGACTGGTGCCACCAGAAAGGACTGCAGGCAAACTGTGCTCTCTTTTTTTGAAGATTATGTGCATTATTTTGTTTTCTGTGCATAAAGGTCCCTCCTAATCACCATAATTCGTGTGTCATTGCGAGCCGTGACAGTTCGGTGCTGCTGAAAATAGCAATTAAAGCTAAAAATGAATGAGGTGGACAATTTATTGGAGCACAACTTTAAAAGTCTGGCATTAGAAGAGACACTGGAGGGAAAACGCCTGGGTGGACACCAGCCTCAGGATATTGTCCTCACTCAAACTGCCAAGAGAAGGAGCCATGGGTTTAACATCGAGATGGGTTTACGAGGAAAAATATGCCAACTAGCTAGCAATCAAAAATCAGCTGAAAAGTCACCAAAGCGTAGCAGGACATCGGCCTTCAAGACCTGAGTTGAGTAGCACTGCTCTAGAATCAAAGTGTCTGTCCTATATTTCTGGCTCTCTGTCTTTGTCTCATTGTCTGTGATGTGTGTTCATTCTTCAGGTTTTTTTTAAACTTCAGGGGTCTCTTTCCCTGAATAGCCGCTCTGTCTCATTTCTCACAGCTGTGGTGGCTTGCCCTCTTTCAGAGGCTGTTCAGTGTCACTCTGTGGTTGACTCTCCATCATGAAGGTTTCTCTGTGGCTTCTTCTCATCTCAGGTAAAAACACAGATGAATTGTTTCATTCACTTTTCTTCAAGTTTTCTGCATTTATTTAAAGGTTGTTTTTAGGTTTGTTTTTTTTAATCAAAGGAGAAGAAACAGCTGCTCGTCGATAATGTAGTTTTCTGCTGTCCAGTGGCAGCTTCTGACAATTTTTTAAAGCAGGGAGAAATAAACGTTATAACAAAGGTTACCTGATCAACACAGTAGAACATTTCCCTTAAACTCTCTAAAATGAATACCATGTGCTGGAGCAAGTCTCGGATGTCGTTGTGAATAAACTTGTTTAGGCTGTTCAGTTCAAAGGCTGATCAACAGATAACAGAGAAATGCTCTCAACTCTCTCCAAACATGGAGATAAATACTTTGCCATAAAGAGGGAAACTGAATTTAATTCAAAAGCACAATGTATTTCAGTATTTGCAGTTTCTGATTTAGGTTAACATTCATGAAGTGTCGGATCAATCGTGCACATGCAGATATACCAATTGTGCAAAGATATATCCCCAGATTCCTCATATATATTCAAATTCCTCAAGAATAATACAAAAATATGCATTTGCAGAAAATATTGGATCATTTCCAGTTTGACAAATGAGCAGTTGAAATGACTTCAAGGGCAAATAAAAATCAATGGTTGCTCAATTAACAAACTATAGAGAACCGAGCGACTGACAGCAGAAGACAGACAATGGAGGAATAAGTTCCACCTTCACGTCTTACAATCAAGAGGAAACTTTTAAATGTAACTCAAGCAGGAGTCTACAATCCCCGAAGACTAAAAAGAAAGATGTTAGGACCGGTTTTCAGCGGGTGAAATGCAAAAAGACATGAATGACGGAATTCAAACGTGACGGTAAATGAGGCCAAGAAACTGCTCGGAACAGAACTGGCAGCAGATGCTCAGCAAAGATGATGGAGTGAAAAAGTCTGCTTAAAATGGCCTGCAGAGACTTTGAGGCTTCTTATACTACCTGGCTGCCGAGGACAGGCTCTGCATGAGACAATTAAGGGCCGTTTCCGCTGGAACCTACTCGGCTTGACTTGAGGGAAGGGAACAGCATAAGAGGAAATCCCAGCCTGCAAGATGAGAGGGAAATGCCATGATGCAATCTACACATGCACATGAGCGCAATGTATTGTAGCGGCGGCAGGCGCCGCTGGGGGCCGCCATACTGTTTGGTGCCACAAGGCATCATGGGAGGGGATTGTTCGAGCCGTTTCATGCCGTATTTGTGTTTAATTGTGTTAAAATGAACTTCGTTTTGTTCTAGATGTGTTAAGTGATTGTTGGAGCCAGGACTTCCGTCCCGCTGACTCCACCCGGTTCTTTTATTCTATGCTTGGTATAAAGAATGCCAAAACAACTGACTTCAGATTATTACCATTTATTTAAGTATAGCCAAATGTAATGTTCAGCGCTGGACCTTACAGGGAAAGATACAAAGTATTTCGCCCCGAAAGGATCCTGATTGTTGATGAATCAGAGTTTTTATTCCATGTTCTTCTGGGCTGGGCCTGCCCCGACAGATAGGCTGGACTTTGTTCGCAATTGGACAATTTGGTATTGATGTCAGCTGCCAACCAAGAGCTGACATCCTTATCCGGTATGTTTTGGAACACTAGTGAGTGTGTGTTGGTTTCTCCGGAACGTGTGGGTATGTTTACACCTTAGCAGAGCATCTTATAACCTTGGTGTACTTCTCTCAGGAAAGGCCTAATATACAGTTCATACAATTATTCCATAGTAGTAGTGCCAATTAAAGTATATCCCTAACATGATTGTTTTTCTATGTGTTGATGCCGTTTTTCCGGTCTTTTTATGTTGTTTCATTTACGATATGTCGGACCACGAGTGAGAAAGGTCGGTGCGAGAGTGACTTGGCCTGTCTGCCAAGATTAATATGTGTTTGTGGCAAGCTCCCAAAATGTTTACTTATTGTAACAAGAAAAGCTTTGGTTGAGCTAAAGAGCAGCAGTCCTCGTCAATCATTGCCTCCTCCTCTGCCGCCGCAGTATGTATGACTGTGAATAAGATTACCTAAAAAAAAAATTAGATTTTGCTTTCTGTAAATGATCATAGAACTTCCAGCTCAACCATTTATTTCTGCAGTCGTCGAATGACTTGATAACTTGGGCACTGTCTACTTGGAATGGAACTTGAACTTGAGAAGACGTCGGTTTGTGGATGTTTTCATGCAGTCTCATTTTGATGACTTGAAGCAGTTTCGGTGCGGCACAAAGCACAGGTGACTGTTGCCGTTGTCACTAGCATTGTAGTACTCGAGACCGGTCTCGGTCTCAAGGCCACTTTTTTTGGGTCCACATTTTTTATTTTCTTGGGCACAGAGGACTTCGGAATTTACTGCGAGACCAGCATCAACCAAGCAAGGACAGAGCTGCCTGTCAACTGCAACAATCAAAACAGGCGGTTTCAGGTCGCATTTTGCAAGTGAAACTCATTATATGCTAGTGAATCTGCCCATATGGTCATCCAAAACTTTAACTTTGGCTGCTGCCATGCGCGGAACGATGGAGCACGAGACGCACTCAGCTTTTGTGAGAAGCAAGTGTTAATGTTGACAGACAGGGCGTCACTATCACGAGGTTTTCGCTGGGTTTCTCTGTAAAAGTGTCTAGAAATGACTATATTGTAATTGGTGCTATATGAATAAAGCTCAATTGAAAATGGAATTGAAGTTAAATTTATATAATTGGTCGGCAATTAGATTTGGCATCGAGGGCCACTTTTTTTGGGCACAGGGGCCGACGGAGGGGGGGGGGGGGGGGGGGGGGGGGGGGGGGGGGGGTTGTTTGAGTGTGTCCGTTCAGGGGGTGTGTGCCGTCGTGAGCCCGGGGGATGCCTGCATGCCTTGGAAACCATTTCACAGGCCGGATTGGAGAGTTCGGCGGGCCAGTCTTGACTTCGTCTCGACCCCTCAACGTCTTGGTTTTGTCTCGATCTCAATACGCTGCAGTCTCCCTCTGACCGGAGCGGGAAGAATCTGTCCCGAGGCAGGATGTTGCCAGTACGTGGAGATTCTTTTCATCTTCATCATTCCCATAGCGAGGTGGAGACCAACTAGAGTTCTTACCTCTCCTCAACGTTTAGGTTTGAAATGTTATGTCCCGCTTTGCATGGAAGAAGTATTTGTGCCATGGGTCATCAAATGGAAGAGCTCATCTGGAACACCCTGTTTGCAGTATTCACAGGGCCTCATGGGATGTTTCTCATCACCTGGAAGATCTTCAAATAAATGTCCCTGATTGGAGTGAATGCCTGTGACGCCACTTGATTGCTTGTTTTTGGTGACTGTCATCTCCTCCTGAATGACCTCCTCTGTGACAAAGCTGCCTGCTGCCTCAATCTCTCTAAATTAAAAAAAAAAACAAGCACAACAATAACAAGGCAAACTGCATTTGAATACAATCTATTGGCACAAAGGACACTTTACCACCACATCCCGTGTTTCATGACTCTGTGGTTGTATTGAGGGCCTGAGGGCCGCCGTTCTGCATGTGTTTGGTCTCTCCCGTGTGTAACACACCTGATTGCAATGAGGGCTGATTACTGGACTTTTTAAACAAGCTTGGCAATAACAGCATGAGGCAGGGAGAGACCTAAAATATGCTCAACTCGTTCCCTGGAGGACCAGAATGGAGCCCTGGTGTAGGTAGATATGAGGGCTGATCCACCTCTCTATCTGACTTTTATTTGAGCCTTTTTAATGATTTGTGAAAATCTGAATTCTTTGGCTTCTTTCTTTCTGTTTTCAGCCTCTGGATGCAGCTGTATGGCTATTGTAGGTGAAACAGGTCAGACCATCACTCTGCCCTGTGAATATGATATTGAATCTAAAGGTGCTCGGCCAGTCTGCTGGAATCGAGGAGCGATCCCATCCCGAGGCTGCGACAATAAACTCGTCTCCACTGATGGAGTCAGAGTGAATGAAGAGACCCAGATCTCCAGCAGGTATCAGCTGCTGGGAAAACTGGAGCAAGGAGACGTTTCTCTGACGATACTGAACATCACCGAGGCCGACGCTGGACGATACGGATGCAGAGTCGATATATGGGGCTGGTTCAACGATGAAAAACATCACTCTGACCTGTCTGTTGGTAAGAAATCACATTAAAAGTCAACAAGTCAGTGAGTCCAAAGCTGTGAGCGCAGTCTGTTTGGTCAATGTTGAAGTGAAATGCGATTTATAATTAGGGAAGTATTTGACATTTAAACAGAAACTATTTGGAAGAACTTAGTTTCTATCTCAATTTGCTTTGATGTTAAGAGAGTAAAATTGTTTTTAAAAAATCTATAAATGGTCAGAGGTTCTGGCCCTATTTTTCTTCCGTTCTTCAGTATTACTTTGTGCTTTTAATTACTGAGAAGCTCATCTTATCAAGGTGTGGCACATGGCTGATTATCGTCTTTGGGCAGATTATAACACCACAAGACAATACAGTTTAGTATTTTGTAAGAAAACATGCTAACAATCTGGTGACTGACTGTATGACAACTGCTGGAAAGTATTTCGGCCTAACTATTAGAGTGAGCCAGTCAACAACCTCTGTGTTAGCTTGATTGTGAACAAAATTCTTCACTTTGCTCTGGAATAAGAAAGAATACTGTGAGGATGAACACTAAATCAAAAGTCTGCTGTGATTCTTCAGGATCAAACAGCTAACGAGCTAACTGACACTAAGCTATGCTAATTCTCACAACCCAAACTTGTTCAACAGTGAAGAAAATGCTCCTCCTATAATTATCTGAGGATTAGACAGTTAGTCAGTTGCCAGACAGACACTATGTTAGCAGAGAAATGCTATCCGTCAGTCAACTTGGGTTTCAGATTTTTGTTAGGCTTTAGTTCAAGTCATCAGGAAAACGTCTGTGAAGTGAGACACTGAAGTGTTTGACCTGCAGAGTTTGTGTGACTTTAACATTTTGGTAATGCTGTGTTTCAGTTCCACGAACAACCATTTCACCACCACCATCATCAACATCATCATCATCAGGGACTGCAGCAGCCACTGAGACGACGGGTACGATGTAGAAACAGGCAAAGAAATCAGGATTTCTTCAATAATCACAACATTCTGACAAAGAACTCTCACTGGACCTGATCTGCTCCGACTGTCCTCTCACACTGAAACACATCAATATCTTAATTGTTGATTAAAATTTAATTTTTACAAACATGTGTAACCCTCAGTTTCCAACAAAATTCCAGTTTTGTAGGAGAGCGGTGAACACCTCAGCTGGGTCATTCATTAGTTAATGTTGTACTGAAGTTACTGAAAAAATGTTAGTCTTATGTGTTTACAACAAATTCTTACTTTATAGTCAATTTTATTGAATGGGTAATGTGAACTGGCTTGTTGACAACCTGGTTGTTGAACTGATGGATTGATCAGAAGAGTCCTCACCGATGGCAGTGCCGCTCTAAGTCGGACACTTTATGTTCACAAGCAACTTCAGCAGAAATCTAAATTCAACATCTTCCCTTCCTTCTTGTCGTCCATGCTGATCTCACGCCGCTAACAGCAGAGCTAAAAGCCTTTTCATTTCCTCGTCCCGCAGGTCACATGACCTCCACAGACACACCTCTGACTGTGTCCTTGGAGAACATGAGCAGCGTTCAGGTGAGACGTCCTGTTTCATCAATGTCCTTTACATCAGACTTTTGGCTTGCAAATTACAAAACAAAGAAACTATTTCCTCACATTACACTGAATTGATAACAGAGCATTCTGACATTTTGTCTTGAATCTTCATTTATTTATTTAATTATTTCAAAATAAAATCAGAAGAGTACCTGTGGGAATGGACTTCAGGATTTCTCCCACGAGTTGGTGTTCTTTCTTTCAACAGTCTATTGTACTCTGTTTTCACAGCCTGCGTCTGTCTGATGTGTTTGTGGTGTCAGCAGGAGAGCAGGAGGCTCATGGTGGTCCTGATGAGCATCGTCTTGGGGTTGGTGTTCCTGGTCTTTGCAGTCTCGAGTGAGTTCAACCAGGTCCCAGCAGGTCTTCACGGGCCTTGAGATGTTCAAGATTCTTGAAGTGGTCACAGGGGAAGGGCTTGTGTGGCCGAGTAATGAGAGCTCTGCCAGGTTCATGGTCCTCGTCGGGCCACCCAAGGTCTGCCATGAATACCAAGAAAAACATGTTCAAGTCTGATCAATCATCCCAGAATCTGGTACTCTTCCCAGACACAGGAACTCACTCCTGGAGCCAAGCCGTGGGTCGGTATCCAGCAGCAAACACCTGCTGACCAGGTAGTCCATATGTCTCGGTGGGGCACAGCCTGATAAGTCATGCAGGAGCACTTCTTTGGCCCAGTACCCACAAACTCAACAGAGGGATGCGCTGCTTTGTTCATATGTTTTGAGAGGGCGGGAGCCACATGGCACTGTGGGCCGCTGCAACTGAAACTGGCTCCTGGGACTCGGAACGTCGCCTCATTGAGAGGAAGGCGCCAGAGCTGGTGCTGGAGGTTGAGAGGTACCGACTGGGATATAGCTGAGCTCACCTCCATTCATCGCATTGGAGCTTGAACCATTCTCCCTGATAAGGAATTGGTGTCTGTCCTACTTTGCTGTTGTACAGGGTGAGAGGATCTGGGCAGACATGGGGACAGTCTCAAGTCCCCAGCTGCTGGTCCACAAGTTGGTCTTTATCATGTTGGAAGAGAGGGAGACTTCCCCGTGGCTGAAGGTGACAGGGAGGAAAACCCTCACTTTTGTTTGTGCTTGAAGTAGCACTCCTGAGTTCTTAAGTTGCTTCTTAGCAATTTACTTCATTTGAGGGCGATCAATTAACCTTTGTCTTGTCCATCAAAGCTAATGTTTACAGGTAATTGCTTAGTTGCAGCATCTTCTTTAATCTTGTGTTCTCCAGTAAAACAATCTTTTTTTTTCTTTTTTTTTTTTGTGAAGGAAATATAAAGAGAAAGTTATATGGATGAAACTGGTTCACTCTTATTTCATGTAACTAAGAATGTCTGTCTAGAGACTATCAGTCGAATATTAGCAGCTGAAATTGATTATTAATAAATTTAAAGTTCCTCTAAAAGTCAGCATTAGTTTCCAGGTATTAAAGGTGAGCTGGTGTCTCTGGTCTGTTTCTGGATCCCACATGTCCCTCATCAGCCTCTGTAGTCACAGTCTGATGCACCAGCAGCACCTGGTGGCTGTTTGAGGAACTGCAGGTTCAACACACCTGCCCTGTGGAGCCAAGTCAGTTCTCTGAGATGTTCTTCAACATGCTTTGTGTTTGTGTAGTGCCAGACTGTGAGGGAGCCGTTGCCACGGAGACGGCGGTGGCGGTGATGCTGCCGTGTGGCTCTGAGGCGGTGGAGCAGCGAGGGGTGGAGGTGTGCTGCTCACAGTTCAGCTGCCAGACCACCGTCATCTACAGGAAGCGCCACAGGAGCACGTCCACTTCCTGAAGGCAGCAGAGCCCAGCAGGTGAAGAGTGGTCAGGTGACACTCGGCGCTCACTCTGCCGCCAGTCAGCTCCTTCTTCACACAGTCACAATAAACTGTACTTTGTTGTTGTTTCTCAGGACCCATCACAGAGCAGCGACACATTTCTCTCACTGGAGATGGTTCCATGGAGCTGATGGTGGCTACAGTCCTGCTGAACCTGGTTTTCAGTTCAAATGAGCACATTTAAATTTTGTATTAATTTTCTTTATTTAAACCAATGATTGTTCTGTTGTTGTTGTTTGCTTTTTTATTGTTTTTTTGAAATGTGTGTGCCTTTTTATGTTTTCTATTTTATTGTTGCACCAACCACCACAACAGAGTCCCAGTGTTGTAAAAACTGCATTTCGCAATAAACCTGTTTTTGATTCTGATCAATATGTTCAAGTCTGCAGACTTTTAACTGGGCAACAGTTGTTTAGTCACTTTTTCACTGCCTAAAGTTTTTCACACTGCAGTTCACGCTCACCCAACCATATGCAAGGCACTCTGTACATCCACTGGGAGCAGGTAGGGGGTCAGCTATTTGGTCGAGGACACTTCAGCATGTGGAGAATCGAATCAACAAGCTTCTGAATGTGAAAGGACCATTCTACTAACCTAGCCACATGTGGATTTAATCTACGGCAGATTAAAGTGAATTAGGAGAGAAGCAGCAAAGCTGCAGTTTACATGTCAGGCCACTAGAGGGTGCTGTGTGTTTGTGAAACAACCACAGCTGAACACAGAGAACATGGAACCATGGAACTCTGAAACTCCTTTCACTGTCTTTAAAGTATAGCTCCACTCTGTATCTGCTCCATGAAAGAAATGTCTCCACATGAACAGCTGGAGGGGCAGAAAATGTCGACTTTGTTGTTTGTACATTGAAAATGAAGCCTCTGTAAAAAAGACACTCAATAAGAGACACTTTTTGAAATTTACCGATCACTATTCTACGGTATACGAATTTAAGGGACAACTGTTACATAAATGACAACATTTATGTAACAAAAATAACAGGAGTGTTTCCGCCCGGTTTCGAACCGGGGACCTTTCGCGTGTGAGGCGAACGTGATAACCACTACACTACGGAAACGCTGCTGCCTGTAAAAATAACGGACGACCTTCGACTGACCACTGTGCTACAGTCCTCCCAGTTAACGGATAGCCTTTGAAAGTGACGTCACTCTCATTCGCTACATAGTGACGTATGGCTGTTTCCGTAGTGTAGTGGTTATCACGTTCGCCTAACACGCGAAAGGTCCCCGGTTCGAGACCGGGCGGAAACAATTATTTATTTTTCTTTAACTATTTAACAGACTCTGCTCAGATCCTTTGAAGGATTTTAGTTGTTGCCGTTTTTCAGACAGACAGACTCGTCTGCTGCATAATGTTTTGCTGCTACGACCGAGTGATCTCCCTGCCTTGTACCCTGGTTACATTCCCCCACAGGACGTATTCTGTTTCTCTCACTAAAGTTCCACCATTTCAGCTTAGATTAATTATTTAGAACTGCAGGATAAATAGCATCAAATAAAGTTCAAATGAAAATGCACAAATGTTCAAAAATGTATTGAGACTACTTCAGACTTCTTTCCAAAAAACATAAGACTGACACATCAATAACAAAATACTACACAAGAAGTCGTCAAAAAAAAATCAGTCTCAATCCTATCTTCCCACAGAAACTCAGTCAGAGAATTGAAAAGAGCCTGATTACCTGAGCTCCACCCTCTAGTCTCATCCAGTGAACATCATGAACCAGCAAAGTCTTTTATGATGAGTTCCTGGATCATCCTGGAAGAACAAAATCTTCATGCAAACACACACATGCAGTTGTAGCATTTTTACAGTGCTGTTTTGTGAATTCTGTCCCAAATAATTGTGATGCAATTCTGATTGATTGAATTTAATCATAATAAAAAGACTGCACCACAGACCAGAACATAATCTGACAAAAAAAAAAAAAAAAATCCAAACCAAGCCTTTTCAGAACATCAAGGTAACACGAATACCAGCAATAACTGAAACTGAATTTTGTTCGTGACCTCAGTACTCCTCTCATCTCCTGATCACCAAATCCAAGTATTGCACTTAAAAACTTGGAATCCAGAAAGACTCTCTCTGTGATGGCTTCAAAACCTATATTGTTCATGTTGATGTGAAAAGACAAGGCACCACAAAACACATCTACAGTACATTATCAAGTCAAAATTCAGCAGAAACTAAAAAACAACACAAACGACAATGCTTGAAGCATTTTACAAATCATAAACAGTCCTTTTCAAAGAGCAATCTGTGGCAGACACGATGCAAACTTTAAGCATGTTGGTAACCAAAAAATTAGTTCAAGTGGGAGAAATGCAGCAAGGCAGTGGTAGCTCTTCTTTAGGAGAACAGCCTTGTGCACTTTTGTAGGCTATCGTCACTTACAGACAAGAGGAAGTGTCCAGGTTTCCAAATAGGAATAACAATGTGGTCTCTCATGGAAACATCATCCTATTTCAAGGAAAAGTTAAAAAGAAAACTGTCAAAACGCAACACGATAAATTTCATGAAACACTTGCAAAAACAAACAAAAAGTACTTGTATAATCTGATGACATCTTTTAGTGTTGGACCTTAAATCAAGACTTACAGGCATACTTAAGAGTGGGTCACACGCTGTGGGCTGTCGCCATGTTGCCACTGCATAGAGGTCAGCCACAGTACATGTCGTCACTGCGAATAAACGTATGTGAGTGTTCATGCAATTCATGTGACATCTCTTCCAGACACTGGTATTAACTCAAATAATCCACACATGAAAAGAAATCACAACATTCAAATCCATAAATAGTGATTATGTGGAATTAAGTGCAATAACACAGGAAAAAAGTATTGAACACACCATGGGAAAGCTGTATAGTTTGTCAAGGAAAGGCACCATACCATCTCACACCTGAAAGTAATTAGTCTTTGTACTTCCTATAAGTGCAAACCAACATCAGCTGGGTTAGTGCTAATTGATGGCCCTATAAACAGGTTGTTTTTTCACCAAGTAGTCAAACAAGACACATCTCATGATGGGTAAAAGCAAGGAGCTCTCTCAAGACCTTCGCAGCCTGATTGTTGCTCAGCATCAGAATGGAACTGGTTACAGACTTACCTCAAAGAATCTGAGTATTCCAGTAAGCACCGTTGGGGCCATTATCCGCAAGTGGAAGAAGCATCACCATATCATCAACAGGCCGCGCACAGGAGCTCCTCGCAAGATTTCTGACCAGGGAGTCAGAAAGATGGTCAGAAGAGTTCTCAAAGAGCCAAGGACCACCCGGAAAGCACTCCAGCAAGACATGGAGGCAGCAGGTACAAGTGTTACAGAGAAAACGATAGGCAATGCACTCCACCGCCATGGCCTCTATGGACGCTCAGCCCGCAAGACTCCGTTCCTCAAAAAAAGGCATGTTGAAGCTCGTCTAAAGTTTGCTAAACAGCATCTGGATAAGCCTGTGGAATACTGGGAGAATGTTGTCTGGTCAGATGAGACCAAAATTGAACTTTTTGGCTGTCATACTACACACCATGTTTGGAGGAGAAATGGCACTGCACATCACCCAAATAACACTATACCAACAGTGAAGTTTGGTGGTGGAAACATCATGGCATGGGGTTGTTTCTCATCTCGTGGTACTGGCAGACTTCATATAATTGAAGGAGCAATGAATGGAAACATCTATCGGCAAATTCTTGAGATGAACCTCCTGCCATCCACCAGGATGATGAAGATGAGACGGGGCTGGACCGTTCAACAGGACAACGATCCGAAGCACACGGCAAAGTTGACTCTCGAATGGTTTAAAAAAAAGAAAATCAATGTGTTAGAATGGCCCAGTCAATCACCTGATTAAATCCAATCGAACATTTGTGGAAAGAACTAAAGATAAGGGTTCACCAGAGGGCACCAAAGAATATTCAGGATTTGAAGACAATCTGTGCGGAGGAATGGGCAAAAATCACACCTGAGCAGTGTGGGCGATTAGTTCATACATACAACAAGCGTCTGGAAGCAGTCATTGCAAACAAAGGCTTCTCCACAAAGTATTAAATGAGTCTCAGATAGTGTGTTCAATACTTTTTTCCTGTGTTATTGCACTTAATTCCACATAATCACTATTTATGGATTTGAATGTTGTGATTTCTTTTCATGTGTGGATTATTTGAGTTAATACCAGTGTCTGGAAGAAATGTCACATGAATTGCATCTTTGGAAATAAATGTAATGACAAAACAGTTAATGCGTTCAATACTTATTTCCCCCATTGTATATACATATATATGTACAAAAAACAAGCATCTTTAAAAAAATACATGTTACTGTTTTTTTTTTATTATTACCTTTGAAAGAGCAATTTTTTGGATGAGCTCCAAACATGCGTTTCCAATCTGCAAAGAAAAAAAAGTCGGACTTGACTGACTTTACGGCTGATACAATCTCCTTTATGAAAAACCATGTTGGCTTACAGTTGATTCCATTTCAGTATTCAATCCAAGGGTCCAAAAGTCGACACGTGTGAGGCATGCCTTCTGTGTTTGGAAAATCAACTCTGTTGCTGGCCTCTCAGTGTCCACGACATAGTCAAGCTGATGATGTTGATTGGTTAGTAAAAGAAAAAGAAATTGAAAAAGAACATAACATAATTAACAAATACAAAAAAAAAAAAAAAAAACAACATCCATTAACTGCATTTTCCTGTGACTCTATGTTTGGCTGACCACTAATATTTGCTTCAGACATAACACAGACCAGCTGCTTTTGGCGGGATGAGCTCCTAGTGTCCATGATGCGCGGCATGACCAGACATTGTCACAGTTTGTGATAGATTCACACTGTAATCCACATGGGTCAATGTTTTAAAAATAAAACAAGAGTGACCAAATACATAGTTCAGTATTGTATCAATTTTGAAAATCTACTTCTCATCTCTGTTTGGGTCAGTGTGATGCTTTTGTGGCTGCAGTGGGGCACCAACTGGTGGGGGTTGTTGCTGCTCAGGCTCTTCCATATGAGGTTGTCTTTGGCCTTGAAAAAAAGCCTGAATATATATATATATATATATATATATATATATATATATATATATATATATATATATATATATATATATATATATACACACACACACACACCAAGCACTGCTTGCCCAATGTTGTTCAGTGTAACTTCATCCAAACGATGGGACTGGTGTCCTCTCTGTACCTGTTGTTCCAAAAGTTTTGTTTTTGTTTCTGTGATGAACAATGTTTCTCATCAAAAACATGTGTGTTGATGGAGCAAAAAGCTGCTCAGCCACCCGGCTGTTTAATGAACCCTGAAGTTCAGCAACCAGGTTGATCCTCCTCAGAACTTCCTGTGGATCCTTGGTGTTAGCCTCGTGGAATCTGTCATATAAAACATAGTGTTCTGAGGAACCAGTGAGCGGGTTTTTGTTTTTCAGGGGTTTCGGGCATCTCAGTCACATTTTGTGTTTTTTCGGCTGTGCTGCTGTGATGTTGTCAGGAGAAGATGCAGCCAGTCTCCCTGGGTAAACACAGCCACTGTGTCCACAGTTTTCCAGCAAAAACCGAGACTCGCCAATCAGGCATACAAATGTACCTTCTGCTTCATCAGCTCGCCAACAAGTCGGTCCTCAGCCACCACAATGACTTCAGCTTCAGCGGAGGACTTTGGAGACAACATTTTCTGGCACTCTGTGTTGAAAACAGAATCAGATTTCTGTGTGTTTTTTCCAATCCATGGGGCCCAGAACTCAAAACAGCAAATGTGTTTTTTGCATTATCTGGAAAAAATAAAAATAACATTCATTAAGTGGTAATTTGAATGACTAAAACAATATAATAAAAGTGATTATGGAAAATTTGTTTAAGTTTGAAAAATTCAAGTACTTGGGAAAAATCCACGAGCAATCATCTCCATTTGAACAGAATCCCAGAACTCTTCAATGTTCCCTTCCTCAGTGAAGTCCTCAGAAGCCTCCTTGATGTCACTCAATGATGGGCAAGAGAAAAAACGGTTGACTCTGTGTATGACATATTTTCACATGCATCCTTACACAAACCACTAGACATTGTATCTTCCTGGGTAAATCAAAGAATCCTTTTTTGTGAAGGTCCATCACAACGACTGGTGGATGGTAGCCCCAGCAAATGCACGAAAACGAATAATCGTGGCTTGACAATGCCTCAAAGTGGTAGTATGCGTGACAGATGGTGTCTGGGGCAGGAAGTTTTTCTTTCCTAAGGCTTTCCAGTGAACTGACCACCTTCGACATGGAGACATTGTTCTGAAGGAAGTGGTTCAAGAAAAAAAATCCATTTATTAACAAGTAATAACAGAAGAAAAACTTTTTTCATTAACACTAAAAGTACACTGTGCCTACCTGCCGGTTGTCCTAGATGCAAACAGTTCCAGACTCAGCAACAGATGATCGTCAAAGTTGTGGAGACCATCCTTCCATTCCATATGGCACTGCAGGCATCTTCGGAAATAGGTCGAAACATCTGGTAAAAAATGAAGAAAAGTAAATTAACACAGTGACATCTATTGAAACTGCAGATATTCATAAGACGTAATAAATAATAACTTACTTCTGATCACGCCATTCATGGTGACTGTCTTAGCTTTTCCAGTTATTCTTGAAGACTTCTCTAGATGTACAGAGCCTGGACAGGCAGTGCAAATCTTGTCTGCTGGATGCAACTCAGGCAGAAAGTCTATCACGGCCTTTGTCTTCAAAAGGTCATCAGATAGGATAGCTGGGAGCTTCTTATGTCGATAAATGAATTGGACAAACTCTCAAGCTTTCATTCAGTGGTGGATAGACAGTGTCCTGCTGCTGTTGGGGAGAGGAAGAAGGCTACTGGGACACAGAGAGGTACATGTAGCACGTGCAGTTTTTTGCCTTTTGAGACATGTTGCCTTTTTTGCCTCCCCAGAAAACTGAAGATGCACCATTTCCTCCAAAACATTTTCTTGAAGTCTTTCTTCTTTAACAGTCTCAGTACAGTATTGTAGTGAGCGGATGTGCTCACTGAATGACAGACCACTTCTAACAGCCAAAAAGTGACATTGTCTGCACTCCACTAGCTTACACTGTTCTTTGTGTAGATGGCCCCAAGTTTTATTTTGAACATGCACTGGGACAGAAAAGCCATGCCTCGACTTCTGAACAGCGGAAATGCCATTTTTGAGTCCACAGAAATACTTTTTAAATGATCCTCGATTGTACCATCTTTACATTTTTTAAATGTTTTCTTTGTATGTGTTTGGAGATTTTTTTTATTTTTATTTTTTTTATGAAGTAGAAGATTACAGTGGGGACACTTTGTTTTTTTTTTTTTTCTGAAGCAGCAGACTATTATCCACCTGAGAAGCAGTGTCAACCGATGATAGGGGATTGGTGTGTTGATGTGGAGGGCTGACCTCTGGTGACGGAGACTTCAGTCTTTGGAAACGTGGGGGGTGGTGAAGTCGTTGGACTCTGTTGGATTGAAAAAGAGGCCTGTTCAGTTGATAAGTCCAGTGGGGCAGGGGTAGATGGTGGTACATTGGGATCTGAGGTAGTCCCAGGTGCAGAGAGAAGGCGTTTGCACAACTTTCCCTCGGCAAGCCATCGAGTGTCCTTCCATATCACTTTTTTTGAGCACTGTTTTGTGGCACACAAGGGCAATGAAAATGTGCTGCGGTCCTACACTTAAGACTACACTTGCATATGTTTTTATCTAAAGAAAAAAAAAAAAACAAAGAAAAATGTTGTCTTTAAACCAATAGTGCAGCATGTCGGTGTGGTGCTACATACACACCAATAGGCTTCACCGTTCATACATACTTACCTTCAAATGAAATGGCATTGTTAATGTGTACTTTAAGGTGACTTTGGATCCTGTTCAATTCTGCTGGTTTAAATCCAGGGCACAGGGGACAGTGATACAGTTTACAGCATGACGTGCAGCTGTTAGCTGCTATTTGTGTGCCAATCAATACGATAGAATGATGCATCTATGTTAGAAAAGAAAAAAAAAATTGTAAGGCAATGTTCAAATGAGAGACCAACTGAAGACTGAACATAATTGAAACACGTTACTCTGAAATTTAGGCTGATTTAATGCTAAAACAGCTCTTTCTAGTGAGCTCTTATGGTGCGTTCATACCGGACGTGTCGCGGGTGTCGTTGGCGCTTGGGACGCCTCGAAGGTGACGCTTGTGACGCTTCAAGCACGACGCTTGACACCAGGTGGTCACAAAGCTCACAACGCTTGCGGCGCTCTTGACGCGCGTCAGTTTATTGGCGCACGGGAGGCTGATTTCTGTTTCCAGCTATGGCGGATCGCATCAGGAGAGCGGCTTGGCTTTATTTGTTAAATAAAGCTAGACCGCGTCGTCGTCGGAAAAGTCGCTATTGGCTGCTCTGCTCCTCTCTGCTCTGACTGCAGCGGGGAGCGCTGCTGAGACTGACCGCTTGTGAGCGCTTTGGGACGGGGGAGGGGCTCACGCAGCACCCGCTGCTCATTGACGACAGCAAGGAGACGTCCTGTCACGTCTCCAGAGCACCGGAGAAGGTCGCTAGATTTGTCGTTAGTCGCTTTTGACAAAAAAAAAGTTGCCAAGAGGCTTTGGAAAGTCGCCAGATTTAGCAAGAAAGCCGTCAAGTTGGCAACACTGGCTGGCCCGCATCGGTGCTCGGATCACTCGTAGTGACGTAGCACCGGAGGGATCGTCTCTGATTGGTTGACGCCCAGTGGCAGCGCGTCGAAAGTTCAGTTTTCCCAACTCTCAAAAAGCGATGGTCCTGACGCCGGGGACGCGTGTCGTGGGCGTCGACGCTCGAAACGCTCGAAAAGCGACGCTACTGACGCTCCTGATGCTCCTGATGCGCTGCCCCGCCGCCCGCCGCTCCACGACGCTCGTCCACCATAGACTTTGCATAGAAAAGCGCCGCTTGCGACGCGTCCGGTGTGAATGCACCATTAGTCCGAACGCCCTAACACCTTGTTTTAAACCCTGTGCCCATTGCAGCATTTTTAGATTTGGTTTTAAATGTAAAGTGCGTTATAAATAAAACCTATTGTTCTGCCTTTTGTTTTTGCTGCAACTGTGCCCCCTACTGGTTTCTTTTAATATTGTTGTCTCCAGCAGTGCTCCCCTTCAGTGCAGCCGTGTGCATCAGAGCTATGTGCAGTTTTCCCTTTCTATGACAAGTCTGAGCGATTATACGTCTGTAAGTAGCAATTCATTGTTTTGTTGCTGCGTGTTGATGGTGCCTGTTGCAGATGTATGTTTCTTTCTGTGGTAGAAATGCCGAATTCTTTGCTAGTTAGCTCTAGCTATGTAGCTTATTCTGTTAGCCTTCAGCATGATGTGCAGTACTCTGATTGTAAAGCGAGCTTATTGCTGTGAGCTAATACAGAGTTAGTTCTGTTCTCTTACATAATGTACATGTGCACTTCGAGTGTGGCTTCTGTATTGTCATGTTGAAAGTATTGTCACTTCTTATCCATGTCATTTCATGTGATTCGTAAAGACACTGAAAGTTGCTCTTCTAAGCAAATAATATAGTTTATTTTTAGCACTTCTCATCCCATCTCATTATAATTTTGTGAATGTTCAGTAGCTAAATTCATGTTTGTATCAATTCATATGTTTAAAAAGCATTGTTAAAAGGGTCAACTATTTACAGTAGAAAATGTTATTCAGTACGCTGTGTAAGTATATTCTGTGTATATTTCATGTCATTGCAGTTCTACAAAAAAGAAATTAAAAGAAGGAAATGAAAAGAGAATCAAAAACACAAGACTTTGCCTTCAAACGAAATTCAGTCTTCTCCTGGTCCTTTTTTCCCAACCTTCTGATGTTAACTGTCTGCCTAGCTTTGCAAAGTGGCTTACGCATAGTGAGGGCAGAACACCTATTATTATTATTATTGTTATTATTATTATTATTATTATTATTATTATTATTATTATTATTATTATTAAATAGCAGGACAAAGTTTTCCAGCTATTAAAAATACTACATTCACCTGATTGTTCAAAGTTTCTCACAGACTAGTCACTTACCGTGTTTTCCATCGGCTGTGAAATAATGTCACTATTTCTGGTCCAAATGTACAGTAAAATACGTCATTTCCGGGCTGGAGTGACGCCTCAGGGGCCTGAGAGGTGCTGTCTGCAGCCAGACCCCTCTTGATGATATTGAAAACAAGCCTTTAAAGATTCTGCATTCCTTAATTCGTCACCAGTATAATAACTAACAGTAAGATCCAGGATGAACTCTGCTTTGGAGAGTGGAGGTAAGTCATTTAAAGCCATGATCAGATGGAGGTGTTCATATGGATCCATTCTGCTGATAGCATCAACTGTTTCCAGGCTCTGAGACTTAGAAGCAGGATCCAACTTTTCTGAGTACGGTCCATTGACTTTTTCTTGTAATTTCTAATGTAGCGTTTCTCGTGGCATGGCACAAGCGACTGATGTAAACATTGCAAGCTGCATAAATGTCTGCCGCGGCCCACAATGCACTGTGGGCTGACAGTCTTGAGCCCTGTAGGACTCAGGTTCTTTTTGAAAACAATATTCTCACCCCCTGCTGGAATTTCCCTGCAATTACAGCTTTTTCTGCGCTTGCATATTGGCTTCATTGGCGCCTGGTCGCAGACCAATCGGGGAAGTGAAACTCTGCGTCCGAGGTTCAGGAAACAGCTGTGAGCCGATGCTGCAAACAGGAAGTCAGTTGACGGCACATTAAAAGTCATCTGCCCGACACAATGACGAGCTGTGACTTCCCTTCAAATAAAAACTGTCATTCACGCCTGAAGAAAACCACTGAAAGTAAAAATTTGTCAACAACACCAGAAACACTCGTGTTCTTCCTCTTTATTTTTAACGCCATGCTGAACAATAACTTGAGATCTGGAAGGAACTGTTCACATACACCATCTTCTTACTTTCTAAGATTAAAACTTTGATTTAATGTTGCAGTGACATCCTCAACATTAATGAAACAAACTAGAATCTGGTGAGTTTCTCTTCTTCTTTATTTCTCACTCTGTCTGTAATGTGTATTCATGCTGCAGGTTTTTTTTAAATCTTCAGGGGTCTCTTCTCTTTTAATCGCCGCTCTCGTCTCATTTCTCACAGCTGTGGTGGCTCGTCCTCTTTCGGAGGTTGCTCAGAGTCATTCTGTGGTTGACTCTCCATCATGAAGGTTTCTCTGCTGCTTCTTCTCGTTACAGGTACAAACTTGTTTTATCCTCCTTTCACTCCTCTTCAAGTTTTCTGTTTTCATTTGAGGGTTTTTTTTTAATGCAGAAAGAGGAACAGCTGCCGCTAATGCAGCTTTCTGCTGTTTCATCTTATCTTCCAGTTCTTTAATGAAACACAACCAGAAGCTGTTTTTTAAATGTTTGCTGATGAAACCTGGATTTTAAAACCTCAAGTAAATGTTTGGCTTTGATCTTCAGATTTGACTCGATCTCAGGACACTTTTACCTTCAGACTTCACTCTTTGTTTTTCTGGACTCAGATTTGACCCGTTTTCTTTATAATGGTGACTTTTCATTTTCCTTCACAGCTGCTTTCGCTCACAGTTTGACCCGGTTTGAAGTTGCTTTGATTTGAAGTTTGATTCATCAAGATTTAACACTTTAAGACTTCACTCTGTTTCATGGTCAAGAGGACTTGGGACTTGTCTCAGTCTTGTGGGTTTATATGTTGAGACATGAGTCTCTCTTTAGCCTCTTTACTAGATTCGATTATGTCTCTGACCGTCCTCTGGGCTCATTTCCACTTTCGAGTCGTCTCCTTTTTACTGATCATTTCCATTGAAGCTTTAACTTGATCTCACATCGGTGTAGTCTTGTTTCTTGACAGACTCTCAGGCCTCATTAATGACCTTTTTTATTTCTTTTATTGCTCTGAACCGTGAGTCTTGACTGAAGGCTTGTCTTGGTTTTGGCTCCAACTCTCTGCTGCCGTCAGCAGGATGGAGCCAGTGGAGAAGATGGACGATGACTTCATCTTGAACCTTTTCCAGACACTTGGACATGTTTTAACTCTTTCATTGACTGCTTTCCATGTTGTTTTCAAAGCAAAAAGAACTGCTGCTCTGACTCAAACTGACTTGTCTTATTGGATTTTATCCTGTGCCGTTACTTCATGAGACTCATATCTGATTCCTTTTGACTGTTTTTTGATTGCAACTTTGTTGTGAATATCTTTAGACTTGAGAACTGACTTGGTCTCACTCTATTTTCACTCAGTGGTTGAACTGAAGTAAAAAAAAAAATGTTTTGGCAGTTTTAATCTCCATCTGGTGTTTTCTTTCATGATTTGTCTTTTCGTGTCTTCAGCTGGAGACCTGAACCCTCCACTGCTCTATTCTGATGTTGGACTTTCTTTCGGATCCCTCCTGGCCAGACGGTCAACTCTCTTTCATTTGACTCATGGTCCTTCTTTATTTCAGAGCTGTCCTGACTCATCACTTCCTTTCTGACTCACAGTTTGTCTTGACTTGAGATCTCACTGGATGTCAGAGCCTTTTAAATAAACATTTAACTTTTGTTTTGGATATGTTGCAGTTTGTCTTTTGTTTTAACTCTCCTTTCTTTTGGTTTGATGCTGACTCTCTCATAGTTGTGAGAGGTATTGTAGGTGGATATCAGGGCTGATTAAACTCACTATTTGACTTTTATTTGAATTTATTTTCTGCTTTATGAAGATCTGACTTCCTCATCTTGTTTCTCTCTGTTTTCAGCCTCTGGATGCAGCTGTATGGCTGTTGTAGGTGAAACAGGTCAGACCATCACTCTGCCCTGTGAATATGATATTGAATCTAACGGTGCTCGGCCAGTCTGCTGGAATCGAGGAGTGATCCCATCCCAAGGCTGCAACAACAAACTCATCTCCATCGATGGAGTCAGAGTGAATGAAGAGACCCGGATCTCCAGCAGGTATCAGCTGCTGGGAAAACTGGAAAAAGGAGACGTTTCTCTGACGATACTGAACATCACCGAGGCCGACGCTGGACGATATGGATGCCGAGTTGATATATGGGGCTGGTTCAATGATGAAAAACATCACTTTGATCTGTCTGTTGGTAAGAAATCACATTAAAATTCAACAAGTCACCGAGTCCAAAGCTGTGAGGGCAGTCTGTTTAGTGGTTTAATTACTCACCCAGAGTAAAACACGCCAGGACCACCACCACACCACTACAGTGACATTGGTTCTATCAGTATACATTTACCATTCAAACAGAGACTGTTTATCAAAAATGAGTTTATATTTGGATTTCTTTTTATCTAAATTATTTTTAAAAATGGTCACAGTTTCTGTGCCTTTTTTTAAACATGTCTTCAGTTCTTCAATATTTGAGTTTTGTTATACTGAGAAGCTCATCTTGTGAAGATGTGACACATGGCTGAATCTCATTTTCAGGAAGATTATAATCCTAGATAACTGAAATACAATGTAGCATTTTGTAAGAACACATGCTCAAACATCTGCTAATGGACAGTATGAAGACTGCCAACAAGAAATTTGGCTTAATTATTTGTATAAGACAGTCAACAAGCTAGCTGATGCTAAGCTAGCACAGTGATCGTTAGCTTGGTTGCAAAAAAAAAAAAACTTTAATTTGGTCAGAAATAAGAATCGTCACTGCAAGGATGAAGACTACATAAAAGTCGATGATAATTAATATAGAATAGCTAACAAGCTAACGGATACTAAACCACACTAGCTCACACAAACCAAGCCTGTTAGCTGTTTGGCTAAGAAAATGCTCAGTTTTGTTCTGGAATAAGAAACTGCTCTGCCTGACATTACTCTCTAACTTACAAGGATTTCACGGTCAACAAGCTAACAGACACTCAGCTAGCTCGACATGTCGTCTGCCAGTTATCTAAGCTTCCATTCTTTATTTCATGGTGAAGACGTTTGTCCAATGAGACACTGGAATATTTCACCTGTAGAGTTTGTGTGACTGTAACATTTTGATAATACTTTGTTTCAGTTCCACAAATAAATATATCACCATCATCACCACCACCATCATCATCATCATCATCTTCATCATCAGGGGCTACAGCAGCCACTGGGACGACAGGTACGATGTAGGAACAGCAAAGAAATTGGGATTTCTTCAATAATCAGAACATTCTGAGAGAGAACTCTTAACTGGACCCGATCTGCTCCGACTGTCCTCTCACACTGACACACATCAATATCTTAATTGGTGATTAAATCTGAAATATTAAGAACATGTTTAACCCTCAGTTTGCAACAAAATTCCAGTTGTGTAGAAGAACTGTGAACACCTCAGCTGGGTCATTCATTAGTTAAAGTTGTACTGAAGTTACTGAAAAAAATGTTAGTTTTATCTGCTTACAGCAAGTTCTAATTTTATAGTTAATTGTTTAAATGGGTAACCTGAACAGACATGTTGACGGCCTACTTGTCAGTTTATGTTCACAAGCAACTTCAGCAGAGATCTAAATTCAGCAGCTTCCCTTCCTTCTTTTCCTCCATGCTGACCTCACGCCAATAACACAGCTAAAAACATTTTCATTTCCTCGTCCTGCAGGTCACATGACCTCCACAGACACACCTCTGACTGTGTCCTTGGCCGACGTGGGCAGCGCTGAGGTGAGACATCCTGTTTCATCATCCTGCTCTGCAAATCAAACTAAAATATACCAAAGACTATTTTCAATGAAAGAGTCTCAGTTTGTACCTGTTACGTGTTACTTTTGTATTCTGTTATTTTTCAGACTTCAGATTTAGTTTGGTGCTTGGATCTTTTTGTTTTTGTTTTTTAATGTTTTACAGATCTGAATTTTTATAAAATCTAGTTTCAAGAGTTCCATATTTTGTGGTTTTTGTAGCATCAATTTTTGTTTTCTTTTCTGGAATTCAGTAAATAATTTTACATGACTCTACTAACCTGGATTTGTTATTCTGTGATAATTAAATAAATTTTATTATGTATTTTGCAAGATTTTGTACATGTTCCAACTTTCCTCCTGGAATCTTTATGTTGGGTTTATTTAGCTCCATGTGACATGTTACAACTCCACGTTTTCGTCTTTATATCTCTGGAAAAGCTGTGAGCCCAAGCATTTGAAAGCTTTGGTGTAGTTGACGATGACCTTGTGCTGGACGGGTCAAGGGTTTTCAATAAAATCAGCATTAATAAAGTGGAATTCGACATCAGGATTTCCCAAACCAGCTTGTATTCTTTCTTTTTAACATCAACAGTCTGTTTTGCTCTGTTTTGACAGTCTGTGTCTGTCTGGTGTGTTTGTGGTGTCAGCAGGGCGATGAGAAGCTGACGGTGATCCTGGTGAGTGTCCTCTTCGGGTTGGTGTTCCTCGTCACTGCAGGAGGACTCTTCATCATCGGTGAGTTCAACCAGAGTCACAGCTGGTGTTCACAGCCCATGAGATGTTCCAGATTTGAAATCCACAGGATCAGCAGGTTCTCCTTTACAGAACGCATGCAGGGCTTGAAGCTTCTGGAATTTCCTGTTTTTTTTTTTGTTTTTTTTTTTCTTGGTGGAGGTCAATAAGGCAATCTGAAACCGCCCTGCGCCAAGAGGAGTTGATGAGATACATCCAGAGTGGCTTAAACTTCTAACATTAAGGACAAAATTAATTCTTATTTATTATTTGTAGGACGATAAAGACTGTGTGAAGTTTCAGATTCACATAGAGAATGAATTTTCAGGATTTTTATTCTGTTTGTGTTTCTGCAGGGAGACGATGGCGACGACTCAAACTGTGAGTGGCTTTTTGTTTCATCTCTGTCACATTATTTCAGCAAATCGAAGCAGCTGTGATTTGAAGGGCCAGTTGCAGATTTATGAGATTCAAAAGAATTAAATAAGAATTTAAACAAAACCATATTTTTTTCAGGACAAATATGCGGACAGTTTCACTTTAAAACATAAAAAAATCAGTGATTTACAACAACTAATTAACTAAATAAATAAATAAATAAATAAATAAATAAATAAATACATTCTAAAAAGAGATTGAATTTTTTTCAGTTAAAAAAAAATGTCTCCCAAAAAAATCTTGTGATTTTTTTCCATTTGAATATAAACTATTAAACTTGGACAAATCAATCTTTAAAAAAATCTGAAAATATTCCATTCATGAAAACAAACTTTAAAGGTGCCTTAAGGAGTTTGCACGTTTTATGCGAAACAGCGCCCCCTGCAGGCCTGGGGCGTAACGCAGCTTAGTAAAAAACTCATCCCTGTGGCTCCCGTGCACGGAAGAGGGGAACTCCGTCTTCGCTCGTTTAGTAGCGCTCAAGTAACCTTCAAGTTTCTTTTACCTGGTGGAGTCTGTGCTGGAGCTGTGGCAGTGCTAGAAGCCAGTCTTTTCTTACTTTCTGGAAGCTCCTGCTCAGTTGTTGCTTACTAAGCATCTGGCGGAGTAATGGCGGACAAAATTAAACCTAACCAGCCGGAGCGAGCATTACGTCATTCCTTTCAAATTTTCCCCAAAAAAACTCTGGAGCCGGACCGGCACTGCAACTTTCAAGTGACAATTTAGCACTGTTAGAGGTACTTGTAATGAATATGTCAGGGCACATTGTACACATCATTAAAAATGTGTAACATATTTATGGTGGAAAATAAGTATTTTTAAGGTTGTAAAACTCCTTAATGCACCTTTAACAGTAAATGGGAAAAGCTGAGTATTTCAATGGGCTATATGCACAGCTCCATTACTTCCTGACGTTCAGACAGCACCTTTATTTCCTGTGTTTCATTACTTGAGGAAGTAATGGAGCTGTGCATGTAGCCCATAGATTAAAACTGGACTGAGGATTTAAAGGTTTTATATTGAAGATATTAAAATGAAGCAAATGATGATTGTTTTGTACTTTGTGACTTAATTTTTGATCACATGGAGACTTTCTGCCACTAAATTTGCAAAATGAGTCAAAATATCATTACTCTGCAGACTGAAACTTCAGTCATTTCCTCCCATCGAGTGATGCATTCTGAAAAATCTCCATGACTCAATGTTTTCAGTCGACACATCGACAGTTTATTTCTCACGTTTCAGAATGAAACTCAAAGACGAGCTTGACGTTAATCGGTCTGAAGAACGGCACTGGGTCAGAAATATGATGTGAACCCTTTGCGGTGACTTCGAGTCAGGCGAGCGCTGACTTCCAGGAAACAACCTGGTTTCTATTACCTCTCGGTTTCTTAACGGCAGCAGAAACCTCAAAGGTTTCGCTCACGCTCGCTACTGAAAATGTCAGAGGTTACAAAACCGCCTCGGAGACCCGCCTTCATGATTCAGGTTTCCCTTCACGAAATGCCAGAAGACAACCACCAACATGAGAACAAATAAGAATAATATTCATGATAATAATAACTTCAATAAATAACCCCTCAAAATGTCATGTTTTACTAAAACCACATAAATCAAAAAAATAACCTTTAAATAAAGTCAGACAGTGGGATAAAAGAAAGAAACGACTAAATTATCAAAATTCAGAGAGAAGGTCTCAGGCCTCATATCAGACTTGTGGAAATGGAGACCCAAAACAGGACAGGACTTTGTTCTGGTGGCCTCCTCTGAGTTCTTCTTCTGTGGTGCAGACCTCAGCCGCGGGGCGCGGGCTCGGTGGGCTTCAGCTCCACCTCGTCGTCGCTGCAGCTGCACAGCCGGAGCTCCGCCGTGGACAACATCTACCAGATGGACGAGGGCGAGTACGACTACTGCCCCTGAGCCAGGAGGCTCCGCCCACTCAGCCGCTCAGCCGGCCTGTCAGTGGTCCGGAGGAGCCGCAGTGGAGCCCCCCGGTGGTCGGCGTCACGCATCACTGTTGATTTGGGCACGTGCTGCATTCAGGACATGTGGGAGATACGGGAATCAGCAGTGTGCAACTTTGCTCAATCTTAAAAAAACAAATACCAGAGTTCATTTAATATATATAAATTAAAGATTTACATGATGAAATTTTTCTGTCTTCTTTTTTTTTGTTACTGATACTTATTTATATATGTAACAGCAGCATGTTGTTATTGTCACACCAGGCTAGATTCAAATATCTGCAGATTTATCCAAACAAAAGATGTTTTTTGAGATCTTTAATTCCAGTTTAAGTTGCATCAGATTATCTGAGGAGTTCAATATCACCATTTAATATTATATTGATTGTTCGTGTCAGTCTGAACCAATATCTTTTTGCAATATCCGCTCAGTTCAATTATTAATTTTAAATTCAAAATTCAAGTTTGTCAGAAAATATCAGCTTATTTTAATTGTGATATGAAGCATGTCTTAATATTTGAGATGAACCTGCCACGGAGCAGCCTTCTGTGTTTATGAAGTTTTGTGTGTTTAAAATCCCTGTTAAGAATATATCAGTACTATTTTGTTTAATTTAACAACAGACTCCCTTCAGATAGAGATTAACCTTGATTGCAACTGTATGTTTGACTATTTAAAAAAAATCTAAAATTATATGTTTCTATGTCATTTGTGACTTGACTCACTTTTATACTCCAATGAAATGGCTGTAAAGTTTAATATCAATGTTAAGGATAATAATTATGTGGTTTCTAACAATGTGAGATCAATCTACATTCGTACTCCGTTCTGGTAATTTATTGGAGTTTTGTGAATTGTTGGGTTTTTGTCGGATTTCTAAGATTCTGTGTTGCGGTGTGAATTCAGACCTGCTCATTTAACCAAAAACTACATGTGGAATAACTTCAGAACTTTATTTTGTTGTGTTGTTTTTTTAGTTTAGGCTCCCACAAAGCTTCATTTGAAATGGAGTGAATATTATCTGGTTTTATTAGAGCATTAATGTAATTTATGTTCATGTTATTTCAGTCTGCACCTGAATCCTCTGCTAATTTCACGTCCTTTTTTTCCTGTAAATAAATGAATTAAACTCGTTTTCTTTTCACATTTCTTATGTTTTTCCAACCTTGGTGGAACTCAAGGAAACCGCGGCCCATTGAGAAGCCATAAAGCTCTCTGGAGTCCACCAACAATGAAATGAATCTCACTGAAACATTTATTACAGAAGCAGAAAAATTGAACATAAACCTGGGCTAATACTCATAAAATGTGTATTAATCAACATTTTAAAAGTGATCTTTCAACAGAATTATTGTTTTGAAGAATTTATGAAAGCTAACAGTAAAATTCAGAAAGGAAAATTTCCTCTACATTTATTTAAATGCAGGAATTGATGCATAAATGGATTACAAACCTTATTCTGCTTCTGTAGATGTAAGTCAGCTCCACCGTTAACCTGGAAGTAAACAAGTCCCTGTTTGGGTATATTTTAGAAAGAGAGTCCAGGAATAGAAACAAATCCAGTGGTAACTGTCTGCTGAATCCTTGACGGTGAAGATAAACCATCCAACCAAACTAGTTCATCCGGTTCATCAGAAACTTCTGGGGGAAACGACCAATCAGATCAGTCTGAGGCTCACACAGGTAAGACACCACCTGTTTCTCTCTTCTTCACACAAAAGTCACTTTTTACGTCTTTACAGGGAATACAATCAGTCTTAGGTTCAAAATGTCATTTAATTCACTTCTACTAGACTGACATTTGGTTGGTTGGTTGGCTGGTTGGTTTCTTGGGCCGGTTGGTTGGTTGATTGGTTGGTGGGTTGGTTGGTGGGTTGGTGGATTGGTGGGTTGGTTGGTTGGTGGATTGGTGGATTGGTGGATTGGTGCATGGATGGTCGATATGTGGCATCTTTTCCTCACCAGACTGCATTCAAATATCTGCCAATTTAGAATGGCTTTGTTTCATTTTGTGTAATTCCTAAACACTGATTATGAGCCATCTTCTGTTAATCTTACATTCATGTTTTGTTTGTGAAAAATGATTCCAACACCAGACTCCACTCAGTTATCTGACACTTTCGCACTGTGTTGACTGAAACCTCTGATTATCTGAAAAGTAGAAGTACCAGACTCCATTCAGTTTTCACCTCATTCAAGGTTTTTTAATGATAATGCTGATGTCTTTTTCTTTCTTTTTATTTTTTTGATAATGTCCTCATTATATGTTTATGTGCCTACTGTCAGATATAAATGTACATGTACATCAGTCTTCATTGGTATTACTATTAGGTGGACGGATGGATGGATTGATGGATGGATGGACGGATTATGTTGTCTGTGTAGTAAAAGAAAAGTTTGTGTATTTTTAGACTAATCTTGGATTGTTAATATTCCAACCCAGACTGCTTCCAATTTTTTTTAATCATTTTTTGATATTTTTAAGGAATTTTTAAAACTCCATTCATATATCTGCCATTTTAACATTTATTGAAACAGGCTCCAAATTGCTCCTAAACTGAGACGAGCCCAAGCTGAACTCCATTCAACTTTCAGATAATAATTTATAGGTTTGTTATTTATTATTTAAGTATTTTCTTTCATTTTGTCATATTTTCATAAGCTAAGCCTGTACTGTGTTCTAATAAATTCTGTATTTAACTTTAAAGGGGCTGTATCATGCTTTTTTAGCTAGTCCAACCCCTAGAAATGGCATTAACATGGTAATCCTTTATTTTTGGTGCTTAGTAAAAGTCATTTTGTGTGAAATAAAAGTTTTTCTGGGGCTAATTCTGAAACCCGGAAGAGAAAACCTCCATTTCACTGAAAATCCCGCCTCTCCCCCTGTGGACTTTGACTGACAGCTACTTCAACCAGTCAGCGCTTCAAAACAAATACGCTGGCTAGCTTTAGCTCTTTAGCTCTAGCTTCTCCACACGTAAAGATACGCAAAAACGTCTTTTCCTGTTAGAAACTCACCAAGCGCATACCCTTCAGACCCTTCAGACCCTTCAGACTCTTGCTCTTGCTTGATTGTTGCTTTCAGACGCTGATTAAAGTTGATCTCCGTAATCAGAGTTACAAAAAGCAGCAACGCTGATTGCCGAGGGCCTGCGGGAGGGGGGCTCAGGGGAGCGGGAGGGGGGCTCAGGGGAGCCATCTTCACAGTGTGACGTGAACGTGGGAAACAGCGTTTTCACGGGTGCGGGAGGGGCTGCCTCTCTGAGCTGCACAAACACAAGGAAAGCTCAAACACGCAGGCACAAAGGAAAAAAACGCTTTGGGGGTGTTTCTGGTGAATACATAACTATATCACAAGGTTAAAACATACAAAAAGTGAATTTAGCATGATACAGCCCCTTTAATGTATCAGTGGAGTAATTTTGGAGGAAACCCTGCAGCTGTTACTCCACACCAGTCTCTATTTTAATAATAATGCATTGGTTTTATATAGTGCTTTTCGGGACACTCAAAGACACTTTACATTGCATTATTCATTCTCTCCATACTGGGTGATGGTAAGCTACTATTGTAGCCACAGCTGCCCTGGAGCAGACTGAGAAGCGAGGCTGCCAATCTGCGCCATTGATCCAACCACCACCAACCATTCACTCTCACAACTTTCATGCTAGGCAAGGTGGGTGAAGTGTCTTGCCCAAGGACACAACAACCTGCAGGAGCAGGGATCGAACCGCCAACCTTCCGGTTATAAGACGACCCGCTCTACCAACTGAGCTACTGTCGCCCCAATTTCTGATCATCTTACATTCTTGAATTCATAAACTTTATGGATTTCCTTGAATTGTGAAGCTGCTGATTAGACGCCACATCACTCTTCAAGTATTTGATCATTTCTACTGTCATTAAGATTCTGGATTCTGATTGGTCGGGTGCAGGATGAGCTGGACGGTGTCGACGCAGCCACAGGGCGAGAGTGTTCCCTACGAGGACGCCGAATGGATGTCTGGGATCTGCGACTGCTGCCAGGACAAGAGACAGTGTACAGTACACACCATCATTTTCTGATGTTTTGCGTTCGGAGTTGCCGCTAAAGAAACTTTTTGAAAACGGCTTCCAGAGTTTGTGAAATCATTTGTCCTGCTCGTGAGCTCCGTGGTCACAGTCAATAGGTTTTCTGCACATATGAGAGAAGATGAGCAGGAACAATGGAGGAGTCAGAGTGTTTGTGCTGCTCACTCTACAATGTAACAGCTCCATCGTCTGCATACGTGGAGACACATTCCTCACATTCAGATGCTGAGTGGAACATTACTTTGAAAAAAGACATTTCAGAGGAGCTTGGATGTTTACATCGTGTGCGTTGCAGAAACGCAGCGCTCACTAGAGGCCTGTCATCCAGACTGCAGTGTTTGAAGCATTTCCACATGAACAGACAGTTTTCACACTGTGGAATGTCTGAATGCTTCAGAACAGAGAGGACTGCAGCCGCCATCTTTCACTGAGGAATGCCTTTAATTTTGCATTATGCCAAAACAAATTAGCATGAAAAGATCGCATTCCATTGGATTGCATAGGTTTAAATTTATACAATTTCACATTTGATTAATTTTCCATGGATGTAATGTGTGTAACTTGGTAGCTTGAAACATTAGAAAGATAGAAAAGTTCTCTCCCAAAGCTGGTACGTTATGTGTGAACAGTGAAGTCAGTCTGAGGAAGCTGGATCCTCATGGATTGCCATACAGAAAAAGAACCACAGGATGGATGATCTCTCCTCACTGTCAAAATACTTCCTGTGCAATATTTACCAATGATCAATAATTTCTATTCTACAATATATATGGTTAACTGAAAAAAACACTCAATTGCTGCCATATATATATATATATATATATATATATATATATATATATATATATATATATATATATATATATATATATATATATATATATATATTTCCTTGCTTTCAGCAGATCCATTCTTTTAATATATTTAGTCCAATCAAAGTGTTTTTGTAAATTCCATGTCTTTTATTTTGAAATTAATAGGAAGACTTGTTGTTGTTGTTGTTGTTATGACCTTTTTTGATGTTTTTGCAGTTGTTGACCTTGCTGTTGTTGTCGTTGCCATTGTTGACATAACTATTGTTGACGTTGCCGTTGTCTTCCCTGCAGGCTGTTTTGCCTTCTGGTGTTGCCCTTGCTTCGCCTGTCGGACCACTAAAGAGTTTGGTCAGTGTCTCTGTCTCCCCCTGCTGGACATCTGCGGCTGCAACCGTCCCATCACCATGTCCATGAGACTGTCGGTGCGACGCCGCTACGGTATCAGAGTAAGCACAAGAAACCACACGTCCTCGGAAAAACCCTGATGTTTTCCTATAAAATTCAAAGCTAATATTCAGTTAGCGTGGATGACTTCAAGTCTTCTAGTATGATGTATTTTTAATGCTAACTTTACCCTTTATGCTTTCACTATTTACATATACATAATATATATATATATATATATATATATATATATATATATATATATATATATATATATATATATATATATATATATATATAATATATATATATATATATATATATATATATATATATATATATATATATATATATATATACTAGATCTTCATCAATTAATTGATTTTCATCTGTGCCGCTCAGGACCCTCAGTATGTAGTTTCTTTAACCCCCCCCTCCCCCCGTGCTGCGTTCAGGGCTCTCTGTGCAGAGACTGCCTGTTCTCCACCTGCTGCACGGCCTGCGTCTGGTGTCAGATGTCCAGAGAGATGAAGATGAGGGAACTTCCCACCGTGCTGGGAGACATCATCAGCCGCTGAAAACATTGTCTCTCGACCATCACTTCTGTTTATATTCTCTATTTATTGGTCAAATATTAGTCACAAAGTTTTCTCTTCATCAATGTGATGTTTATTTATCTCTGTTTATGTCTGCATTCTATTTCAACATTATATTCTGTTAAAATCATCAGAGTGTTTAATAAAGTTTTTTTTCACTGTTGGTTCTCTTTATGCACTTTCTATTCACAAAAAAAACAACAACTTGTACATTAATCCACATTATTCACAAGCAAATCTCCCGATTTTTCTCCAAACAGATAAAACACGATATCAGATTTATGATTATTAAAGTAGCATAATTAATTTTTGTTTTATCCATCATTTTATGCATCAGGAGAACAAAAAGGAAAGTGTGAATCTGTAATTCACAGACCTGTAATTCTAATTTGAAATGTATGATGATTTGAGTTCATGTGTTATAATGGGTGAATGAAGAAAATTTACTTTGAAACAGTGCTGAAGAGGATTCTGGCCAGATTAACACATATATATATATATATATATATATATATATATATATATATATATATATATATATATATATATATATATATATATATATATATATCCTTGTAATTTTATTTATTAAGAGCTTTTTTTCTCCCTTTCATGCAGAATTATGACATGTTTCTAAAAAAATGTTTAAAATCCACTTATACCTTGGTATTTATTCAGTTGGTATTTCAGTTAAAATATTTAGATTTTCTCTAAAAAAAAAGTTTCCTTTTCTTAGAATCATTACTTTTTGTCCACTGAATTTTTTTTCCTTTGAAATTCTGAAATTAAAGCCAGAATCGTTACTTTTTATTCTTTGCTGTTCTTGTAGTTTTTTTTTGTTTTTTTTTTTGTGAGATGTAAATCATAGAGTTTTTCCTCTTATCTTTTTATTTTTCCTTTTATCCTTTTTTATCCTTTTATTTTTCTCATTTTTATGTTTAGAATCATAATCCTCGTTGTCATTGATTGACGCTTGTTTCCCCCTTGGAATTTAAAACAAAAGTCAGATGTTTTTTTTAAGAAAAATAATTTTGAATTTCTGGGAATGGAATTCCATTTTCCTCGTATAATTCTGACTTCTTTTTTTTTTGAAGTCTCAGATTAACTTCTATCTTCCTTTTTTTTCACTGAGGTTGTTGAAATTATTTGCTTCAAAACGTCTGTCTGTGTGTGTGTGTGTGTGTGTGTGGATGAAAAGGAAATAAATAAGCTGGTGAACTGCAAATCGCTGCAGTTCCTCTCCGGGCCGCTGGGGGTCCGGTATGCTCTGTGTGTTCTGCTGCATTTTCATCTCCAGGCCGCTGAGGGTCCAGTGTGCTCTCTGTGTTCTGCTACAGTTACCCTCCGGGCCGCTAGGGGCGCTCGTCTTCCTCCTCTGCTCCTGTTTTACCCGCTCGAGCAGCAGAAGAAGAAACCGGAACACGTGTTTGTCGCAACGAGGATCAGCTGGAGAAGTTTATATCTGAAAAAGCAGCGGAGTCTGGTTGTGTTTGTTTTCTGTTCTGTCTTTTTTACATCCGCTTTGCTGTTGCGGGATGACGAAGGTGAAGAAGGAGAAGGTGGAGGCGGAGGAGGCTGCTGGAGCCCCCGAGAAGTCCTACCAGGAGCTGATCGCCAACCTCAACGCCATCGCTCAGCCGCTGGCCTCCAAGAAGCTCAGCAAGAAGCTCTACAAGTGCGTCAAGAAGGGTGAGATCCGCACGGAACGGCGCAAAAACACGACGTGGCGGCGATAAACTCCACCGTTCTGACAGGAAACGGTTCCAGAACGCAGTAAATAAACATCAGGAGCGCCACAATGGAGGAAGACACGCTGCTGAAGTATCTGTTCATCAGTTCTTCTGAGTAAAACTACCAGATCCCTTTCAACAAGCCATTGAATCAGTTTTCCGGATGTAAACAATAAGGACGTTGAAATGAATCGTCCTTTGTAATTATTTTGGAGTGTGTGAATCAATTTACAGGAGTAATGTTTTAAAATTAATCTTTATATGCCGACATAACCGCAATGATTAGCTTGACTTGTCTTCATTAAACTGCATCGTGTAGAGTTGATCTAGTTTATCAACTTTAAAATTGTTCTTTCAAAAACTATCTTTACTAACAATATAGACCTTAAATTACTTTCCCTGTTCGAAATGAACACTTCAAACGTATGATATAAATCTTTTCATTCAGTCTTAAGGGTTGAGTTTGTAATGTTTTTTGGTCTTTTTCGTATCTTATATATAAGTATCACATAGTCCACATTGTCAACCACCAGACTCCATTCAGAAACTGATTTAAAGATCTACTCTTGAGATCCTGACAATAACCTTGTTGTTGGACATTAAATGAGACGCTGTCATAAGAGTCTTTTAAATAACCGTTAGGTTTCATTGAAGTGTTCAGTTTTGGGTTCTGGAGACTGTTTTAATGAGAAACTGAGAACTGTTCATATTATCAGTGCTGAAATTCAATTCATTCAGAATGAATCCATTCACCTACTGTTATTATGAAAAGGTGGGAATATGAAACGTGACTTTCGATCCAGGCTGCAGGACTCACATCAGACCACCTCCTGATTTTTAACTGATCTAATCAAACATATCCTGATGAGAAGCAGCACCTTCTTCACCTCCGTGTGTTCTTTATTTCATTTCATTGTTTTCATTTTATTAGTTTATTCCGATCATATTTAAAAGTATACCAACCAAAGAAACACCACTGAAAACCAGGTTGACCAAAAAGGTTTAGGCTGAAGCTACTGAGCTTATACATGCCCAACCTTCTTATTGTTCAACATTTATAACAGAGCAAAACAAAACAATCTCAACAACCAATGAGTAGTTAATATTCCAACAAATAACTAAAAAGAAATAGAACTGCACAAAATATATAAAAAAAAAGGAGCAAATACAAAAGAATTCCTGAAAAATTCTTCCTGGCCCATCAGTTAATCTTTAGAGTGATGTATTTACACCTATACACATACATACTTGCAGATACTGATCCATACACAAAAAAGCTGGGCTTGTACACACATATGTATATGTACATAGCCAAATTTACATACATGCACTTTTTTCTTCTTCTCTTCCTTCATCTTTCTATTTATTTATTTTTAATACCTCCTCTTCCCTCTTCCCCTTTCCGTTCCCGATTCCATGTAATCTGGTTTTCCTGCCTGAATGTGCGCCGACATGCGAACAAACACGTTTTGCGACGCCGTCTCAGCCTCTGCTCTTCTCCGTTTTCAGCGGCCAAACTGAAGAACATCCGGCGAGGAGTGAAGGAGGTCCAGAAGTTTATCAACAAGGGAGAGAAGGGGTGAGAGGGCGGCCGTGTCTGAAGTCCTGAAGCTGACTGTCCTCCTGCAGTGTTAACTGAGTGATGAGTGTTACATGTGGAGTTGTGTTCTTCCTCTGCAGCCTGGTGGTGTTGGCGGGCGACACGCTGCCCATCGACGTCTACTGCCACCTGCCCGTCCTGTGTGAGGACCGCAACCTGCCGTACGCCTACATCCCGTCCAAAGTGGTGAGTCTGCTTTAAAAAGACAACTTTTAACACTGATGACGATACTAAAAATTTTATTCTAATAAAGTTTCTTCTTTGCTAACACGACCCATCATATTATAAAATATTAATGATCACATATAGAAGACTAAGTTTGCTGTAAGCCTTTATGTTTAGTAATTAAAACACTCAGTTCAGATTTGAAAAAAAAAATCAATTTAGAGTGTTTTTATCGTGGCGTTTAAACTAAACTGAGGACTTGCTGTGTTCCTGGAGGATTTGGGTTCGTCAGCGGGCTCCAAGAGGCCGACCTGCGTCATCCTCATCAAGCCTCACCAGGACTACCAGGAGGCGTACGACGAGTGTGCGGACGAGATGAGCAGCCTGCCCAAACCGCTGTAGCCCGGCGGCCTGACGGCGGGGCCGCGGAGGTTTTTGAGTTTTTGATTTTGTATAAAAGCTGATGTTTGTTTTTTAAATAAAAGATGTGAAACAAGTCAGTGTGTCGGACGTTTTTCCTGTTTAAAGTCTGAAGATTATTTCACTCCGGCTGCATCTGACTTTATTTGGATGACCTGGACAGTAGTCAGCATTCAGGCACATCCTGGCAAAACGTATCGAAAACAAGTGATGGATGCTCAAGACCAGACGGGAAATTAGTTGAACATGCAAAGTAATCTTGAGTACATAGACGAGTTGTTTGGAAAAACCTGAAGGTAATTTGGCTCTTTGTTTATTGGTGTATATTGGTACGTTTTTCAAAATAAAAATGAAAGAAGTCTTTCTGCATTCCTGGATCAAGTCAGTAACTGGAGACACGTTTCAGTTCTGCCATAACTATAAATAATCTTAGAAAATGTAGAATGAGAAAAATGCATGGCTCTGAATTACAGATCCTTTCCAAGAAATTAGATTATCGTGGAAAAGGTTATTTCCATAATTCCCTTCAAAAAGTTCAACTTCCATAGGTTACACAATTAAGGCTCAGAATTTAAAATATTTCAAGTGTTGATTTGTGTATTTTTACATAATTTGGGCTTCCAGCTTCTAAAACCCATGAAAACAGGATTTAAAAAAAAATCAGAATACTGTGGAGAAACCAGGCCAAGGTTTGCAGGACATGAATGTTTTAAACTGAGTTTGAACTCAAAGCTCCTGCACAGGTTTCCCCGGGCGTCACTAACTTGCTTCAGCTCGGTTCAGTCTGGGGTTAGTTCTAATGTTTGGGAAAGGCGTCGTGTTTCCAGTTATGTCTGAACTTTGCTGCCGGTGTCCTGCAGGGATCGGTACTGGGACCCGCTCCGTTCACTCTTTACAGTGAATACCATATGTGAGGTTTTAAAAACACCCGGTTTGTTTGCAGACGACCTGTTGTCTGTCCAGGTGAAAGGTCACAGTTTACCCGGAAGCTACAGTCAGCTTGAGAGCGACAGATGAAGTGCCGTGACCGCCCAGCAGGGGGCGTGACTGCTCCTCCTGTCAGTCAGAATAACTTCTTGTGAAAGCTGGATTTTCATCCTCTGTAAATCTAATGGCCCTGAGTCCAGTCAGTGCATACTATGATCAGTTCCAGTGGTTACTGCGGTTGTTTCCAGCTGTGCACCGCTCTTCCCAAAGGGAGTTTTCCTGTTTCTTGTAAATAAGGCTGTATGTTTTTCTTCTGCTTCTGTGAATAAATTTGAATTGCAAAGAGCACATGCAATAAAAACAAGAAACATGTCTCGTGCTCATTTCCTCCACTAAATCCAACAATATGTAACTTTCCTGTAGTTTCTAATGACTGTGTGAATCTGGTTTCTGCCTGGAGGATTTTTCCCGTTCGAGTCACCAAGATGTGGCTTTATTTGCGTTGAAAACACTTCCAGAGTGATCTGTCATCAGGAAAACATGAAGGCTTTTGACTGTCTGGTTGATGAACGAGGCTTTCAGGACTTTTCACCTTCATGACATGAGAAGCTGCTGCTGAGGAGTGAGCTGTCCATGCTGATCCGGTCACTCGCCTTAGCAGGTTGTCGACTGGATTTTGCTGTATTGTATTTTTTTTGTGTCTTTCTTATAAAGAGTAGTCGTGTCCTGCTTGGCCCGTGGTCCTGGAAGACGTGGCTGTCGGAGCAGCTGCAGTGAAAGTCCTCTGACTGTAAATCCTCCTCCTCCTCTTCCTCCTCCTCCTCCTCCTCCTCCTGGCCCGTTGTGCCGGCGTGCCGGGACTCGTCCACGCCGCCGTGTTGATAAACTCCTGTCATCTCCGAGCCCCAGGCAACAGAAACTTTCCACTGCTGAGAGCCAGACGGCGGAGAGACTCGGCTGGCCTCCATCAGGCCTCAGGGGCCCTGGACCCTGGACCCTGGACCCTGGACCCTGGACCCTGGACCCCGGACCCCGGACCCCGGACCCCGGACCGGCAGTGTGTCGCTCACCAGTGCCTCGCTGTACTACTGTAGAGTCCTTGGACTCTCACACCAACGCTGCACATGATTAAAACATGGCTGATGCACTAATTACGTGTCCAGAGTCTCATCCAGGGTCTAGTTCCTCTTGGGGGGGGGTCCAGAGTCCAGAGTCTTAACACTCCAGCTACAGAGAAAGAAGCCCCTAGATGAATTCTGTTTAAATCTCCACTTTTAGATTATAAATCCAGGATTAAACTATTTTCTAACCTGAACTTTGTCTTGAAGCAGGAGGAAATAATTCAAGAGATTTTTTGTCCAGAGGGATCCGGATATGGTCTCTATTTATAAGTAAAGGTAAGACCTTAATGAAGGTTTTTGGGCGAGTCATGCATCACATGGTCTAAATATCAATATTTCCTTGTGCGTTCATTGATTTTTATAATTACTTACTTGATTTATTCAATATTCTGTTACTTTAAGATCTTGTTCTATTCTGTGTGGAGCGACAGCAAAGCTTTTTCTTCTAGGATGAATAAAGTGGGGCTGGATGATAAAGCCTCACAATGAGACGGTCTTAGGTTCAAGTCCTGTCCGGGACCTCTCAGTGTGGAGTTTGCATGTTCTCCCCAAGGGTGAGTTTCGTCCAGCAGTCCATAAACATGCATGTGAGGCGAATGGGTGTCTCTAAATCAAGCCTGGGTGTGAATGTGAGAGTTCGTCTGTCTCTGATGGACTGGAGACCTGTCCAGGACAGACCCTGTCCAATAACTGGTTTGGATCCATTATTTAGTGGTTTATATTGGATTAAATTGGTTTAGTTGGGTTGGAAACTTGGGTTTAGATCTGCCATAAACTAGATTTCATTTGTTATAATTGAGTTAGTGGAATTATAAACTGGTTTGGATGCATTCTAGCTGGTTTATATCCATTATGAAATAGTTTACATCTGTTGTAACTGGCTTGGCTAAATGATAACTCATTTAGATTAATTATAACTTCTTTGGATGAGTTACAAATTATTTCCACTGAGTTCAACATATGTTTCAATGTGTCATAAACTAGCTTGCATGTGTTATAAGTGGTTTACTGGAGCTAGAAACTGGTTTAAATCTGATATGTTAGTTAACTGTACTTTTAACTGGAGCTAGTTAGTTGAGTCATAGCTGGTCTAGATTACTTTTAACTGGTTTGGATTTGTTAGAAATTAGTTTACATGAGGTATTATTTGTTTAGTTATGATATAAAGTGGTGTAGATGAAGGAAAAAGTGTTTAGATCTGGAGTTTTATGTCTTATTTCTTTTGGCTTTTTGGTTTGAAGGACAGATTCTTGAAAGGCTTGTTGGATTTCTGATGAGGTTCAGGTGGATTTGAAGACGTCCCGTCGAGGAGGAGGGTTTGGTGCTTTGCAGCTGTGGTTCGGTTGATGTTTGGTGATTCACCTGAGATATCTGCAGCCGTACCTTCACAGCTTGTGGCTCCATTTCCCCATTAGGAAACCTCTGGAGTGAGACTGTGGAGCTGGCGGCGTGGCGTGCGCTCCGGGCTCCAGTCTCACGTTTGTCACCTGCAACGAGTCGAGTCACAACTTGATTTGAACGGACGGGTGGAGGTGAGCTGGCGGTCGGATCGTCATGCTGGTATCCTGGCAGACCCCTATGCCTCCGGCGCGGCCGTTACGGCGACACCACATCGGATCCAGTTTAACCCCCAACGATCGGCACGCCCCACCTGTCTGCCGGAGGAGCCTTCAGAACCCGCGAGAGAACGTCTGAAGACTCACAGAACATCAGACGACCATTCAAAAGACAAGATACACCACCACAGAGCCTCAGGACTCCCCGGACGCTCTGTTAGGAGCCTTTTACTAAGCGAGCTAGGCTAACCCGAAATCTCTGCGATGGTTTCAGACCGTGTTCCAACAACACAGCAGATCTCCAGTCTCCTTATTCTCAGTGCATCAGTGGCAGTTTACATAGGACCACGTCGTGCGTGTGTGTGTGTGTGCGCGTGTGTGTGTGTGCGTTCTTGTATTTCTATCCTTGTCGGGGCCAAATGTCCCCACAAGGATAGCAAAACGTGGAACGACGTGCCTTGTGGGGACCTTTTTCCGGTCCTAAGTAGGAGAAACAGTGTTTTCTTGACCATGTTGTTGTTACTGAAAAAAGTAAAAGTGCAAAAACATTTCTTTAGGGTTAGGCTTTGTTGTGGTGTGGGTTAGGGTTAGGGTAAGGGTCAGGGTTAGGGGCTAGACATGAATGGGAGTCAATGGACGGTCCCCACAAGGATAGAAATACAAGACTGAGCGTGTGTGTGTGTGTGTGTGTGTGAGATCAGTCAGCTCTCACTTTGCAGCAGTCTGAGATGCAAATGACACGGTTGGTCGGGGGGTGGTGGGGTGGTAGGTGGTGGGGGTGGGTTAGGTAGAGAGGGGTGGGGTTGGGGGTGGGGGTGGGTTGGGCGGAGTCTCTGCCTCCACACGCTGCAATCAGGCGGCGTGTGGCGGTAAACAGAGGGCACACTCCTCCTCCTCCTCCTGTTGTGTCAATAACAGTCTGATGAAAACTATCAGATCCTGAAGGCTTTGAGAGTCGGCCTGTGATGTGTGTGTGTGGTGTAAACACACGGCACACTTAGCTAAACACACACACACACACTCACTCGGCAGACGCACAACCCACAGCTCCTCTCTGTGTTGAATTATTTCATAATGAACCTTCGGCTGTTTCACAGTTCTTGCTGTTCGATGGGACAGTGAGGCGTTTTGGGTGGATGTTTCCAGAAGTCAGACACTTTTTGAACCCCGCATTTAACTTCTCGTTTTGATGTTTTGCAGAGAGCTACAGAAAAGGAAGGTGGAACTTTATGAAGTTAAGGTTGATGTAAAAATAGAGTAAAATGCATCTTTTCAGAAAAGCACCACGATCATAATAAACAGCTGTTCTGCTCATGATGGACAATCAGAGCAGAGTTCTCCTCCAGCGTGTCGCGCCTCCCAGAGTCCTGGAGGAGAAGTTTCAAAAGTGAACAGAGTTTTTGATGTTAATGTAAAGTTTCTGTAACCTGCAGCATTTTAATCCTGATGGCTACACGTTGCTTTAGTTCTCCTCTCTGCAGTAAACAGGAGTTTGGAAAAATGGAAACTGTCTTGTGCATGCTTATAGTGAGCTGAAAACAGAGAGACAGCAGCTCTGCAGCCTTCATGATGAAACGAGCCTTTTTAACTGAAATCCTTCATATGAAGCCACCAAACATGTTTGATTGTTAAATTGAGACATTTGATTACATTTTTATCTGATTCTCGTTTGTTTTGTTGATTTTTTTTTAACCACTTTAGCCAACCTACTCATCTTAGGCCTGCTACATTAACTATTCTGTTCTTGCTATTCCTGGTTGAAGCTATTTTAGCTGTTTTAGACACTTCAGCTGTTTCATTTTTCCTATCAAAGTTTTCTCTTTTAATCCTATTGACAAACTGTAGTGTTTTTATTTTTGCTGTTAAGGCCATTTTGATGCGTTTCAACATTTTCGCCTTGTTTGCGTTTTCACCTTTTGTCATGCTTTTGGCTGTTTCAGCCATTATTTCTGTTTTTTCTCCCTCTTGAAATAATCTGTTGCATTTTAGTTCATGTTCATTTTGTCCATCTTGCTCTTTGTTCATTGAATCAGTTCTGTGAAATCTTCAAGGAGCCACTTTACTCATTTATTACAGTGAGTTATTGCATTTCTGAAGCACAATGGGACAAACGAGAGCTTTGATAAAATTGATTGAGAAAAAAAAAGTAGGAACCTGATCAGTTCGTTTTCAACAGTTTTTATTGTTCCACACTTTCAGCTCATATTTACAAAATAAAATCACCAGCTTATTTCAGAATATGTGAAATGATAAATAAGAATCTCTCTCTCTCTCTCTCTCTCTCTCTCTCTCTTTCTCTCTCACACACACACACACACACACACACACAGACACACACACACACACACACACACACACACAGACATCTCAGTGTGAACACAGAGCCTCACTGACGCCCCCCCACAGCAGAGTCTGGTCGAGTTCCTGCAGACGCTGCTTCTCCTGGAACTCCAGCTGAGGCTCGGCGTACAGGGAGGGCGAGCCGGGCGGACGGCCAGCCGGGGCCAGGGCCGGGGGGGAGGCGGGGTGAAGGGAGGTCAGCTGACTGGGGGGGTGGACATGTGGAGGAGGAGAGGACCTGCTGGGTTCCCACTGTGGCACCACGGCGCTGGGCGAGAATGACGCGCTGCAGTCCTGGGGAGGGGCGGGGGGGGAGGTGCTGTCTGGTACCTGCAGACCCGGCGAGGAGCAGCCGCCCTGAAGAGCAGCATCGGGGAGGAAGAACGAGTCCTGAAGGTGGCTCAGGATGCTGCACAGGTCAGAGGCGATCGCAGGCAGCTCGCCATCATTGCTGCTGCTGCAGTGCATGCTGGGAAGTTTGGGGCTAGGCTCTGATGATGGGGTGGATGAAGGGGAGGAGGCGGAGGAGGAGGACTCCCTGTCTGGAGTCAAGGCGTCAGACTTCCTCTTCCTCTTACGGCGGAAGTTTCCGTTGTCAAACTCTTTGTCGCAGTTTGGGTCCAGAGTCCAGTAACACCCTTTACCTGCAGGAGGGAAAACACACATTAAATCATCTGCTGAGAACCTCGCCGCTGCTCATCCAATCCACTGTGACCTCCAACGACTGTCAGGACCAGGAGTGGAGCTCGGGTACGACGGCCTCACCTGGGTCGCCCTCGTCCCGGGGAACTTTCCTGAAGCACGTGTTGAGCGACAGGTTGTGTCGGATGGAGTTCTGCCAGCTGGCTTTGCTGCGGCTGTAGAAGGGGAAGTTGTCGGAGACGTAGCGGTAGATCTGATTGAGCGTCAGCCGCTGTTGGGGCGCGCTCTGGATCGCCATGGCGATGAGCGCCGAGTACGAGTAGGGCGGGCGCATCAAGCTCAGGACCTCATCGGGCGGGGACCAGGAGCCACTGGAGATGTTGTAGAGGTGGGGGAAGAGACCTCCAAACATCGGCAGGAGTCCAGGAAGGAGTCCTGAAGCAGAACCTGAAGAGAGTCTTGAAGAGGGTTCTTGAAGGTTTCCTGGAGGGAGTCCTTGAGGAACACCAGAAGGGAGTTCTTGATGAAATCCTGGTTGGAATCCTGATTGGAAAACTTCAGGAAGTCCTGAGAGGGATCCTTGAGGGACGCCTGAAGAGAAACCTGGAAGGAGTTCTGAGGATGGTTCTTGAGGGTTTCCTGGAGGGAACCCTCTGAGTCCTCCTGTGGCCCCAGATGTGGGCCCCTGGTCAGCACTGTTGGTCCAGAAGAGGGAGTGGCTTTGGTTGGCTGTTGGGGCCCAAAGGGTCTCTGGAGGCTCCGGGGGGCCGTAGAGGCTGAAGTCTGATGGATCGAGGCCCAGAGACGGAGCATCCTGATGGGTGAGGAAGGGGGGCGGCAGGAGGGGGTGCAGGGTCTGCTGCTCCATGACTGTGTGCTGTGCTCCTCACCTGAGACACACTTAAAGCCCCCGCCGCCCTGCCACCCCGCCCCCCGGCCCCTCTGATTGGCTGCCGCCGCTGTGCTGGGATTTGAATAAGAACAGGTTGGGTGGACGGCCCGAGGCGTCTGGGGGCCGATGCAGACGTATGTCAACACGTCTCCTGACAAATGGCTGATTGAGCCTCTTTTTACAGTTTCAGACGTTACGGGAGTCGCTGCAAGTCGCTGATTCACAGAGAAATTCAAACAAACTCTAACTGTCTGCAAGTCTCCAATCACAGCTGCTCCTTCTGCCCAAAACACGAGTCCGAGGTCTTCCAACAGCTTTTATCTGAAGCATGTCGCACCCCACCTGGCTTTCATGCAGTTCTACAGAGAATCTTCTCATTCTGGACTCTCAGAAGAACCAGTGTCAGGCTGAGCTGTGGAGGTGGAAGCAGCTGAAGCAGATTCGCCAGATCAGGTTTTCTCATCAGGTCTATCAATCTCTTCATCTTCCTGCTCTGCTGCTTGGTTGAGAAACTCAAGACAACATTTTCATTAAAAAAACTAAACCTGAATAAACCTTGATCTGTTGTGATGGAGGCTCTTTGAGGAGTCGGGGTCACGACAGTCGGAGGGAAGGTTTTTCCTGCCCTCATCGATAAAGATCCCTATTGTCTGATGTCCAATTGTCTGAGTCAAATAAATGTTGATGCATGGGCAATTGCAAAGCTTATCGCTCTGACTGTGTCTGCACTGTATTATCATGTTTTTAAACTGGATGACTGGTAGCCTCTTGTAATTTTCCCCTTGTGGGACTAATAAATTCATTCATTCATTCATTCATTCATTCATATACTTTGTGTGATTCTTTGGATTTTTATTGTTTTGAAACGAATCCTCAACGTCACATCACTTCTTGAGAAGAACAAAGGTAACGTGGTGACAGGATCAAACAGCCTTGTTTTCTCAGAGCTTCAGGGGATGAATTCATGAGTGTGTTTAAGTGGAAACTGTTTAAATGAGGTCCACTGAGAATGATGACGATGGCGGCCTGCAGAGTTGAGGGTCTGTAAACGCCTCGTTATGGGCTGAGGGCCTTTAATGTCCTGTGATTGTTGGTGAGTGTGAACACAAACAGAGTGACAGCTGCTGTTTGAGGCGTCGCTCGCTCCCCTTTGTTCCGCTCACCTCCACAAACACAGTCACAGTCAGCCAGTCTGCTGCCGCAGCAGCAGCACCACCCTCCAACCTCCACCCATCAGCCTCCACCCATCAGCCTCCATCTACCAGTTTCCATCCATCATCCTACACCCATCAGCCCCCACCCATCAGCCTCCATTCATCAGCCTCCAGCCTCCAACCACTAGCATCCACCCACCAACTTCCATCCATCAACCTCCATCTACCAGTTGCCATCCATCAGCCTCCACCCATCAGCCTCCATCCATCATCCTTCACCCATCAGCTTCACTCCATCAGCCTCCATCCACCATCTGTCAACTTCCACAGCCACCCTCCATCAACCATGCTCCAACCATACGTTTCCATCGACAACCAATTAGCCACCATCCACAATCCTTCGTAGATCAAGCTCTGATTACCACCCACCACCCAGCATCTACAAACCACCATCCATCATCGTGTGTTCACCACAAACCAGTCTCCATCCATCAACCTCCATCTCCAGCCTGCAGCCACCAGACTCCACCCATCAAGCTCTACCATCATACACAGCCTCCATTTAGCTCCATCTGCAAACCACCATTCATAGCATCCAGCTACCACTGACTGGGCTCCAAGCACCATCTACTGAGCACCATCCACCAAGCTCCAGCCATCAGGCAGTACGTATCTACCAGCCTCTATTAGGATTTAAATCATTCTAATAAACTGAAAACTATAAAATATCAAAATTCCTCATTAAAACTTTAAACAATTTGGTGACACAAATATATCCACCAATATTCATAAAAAGCTACAATATCAAGTCAGTTTAAGTACCTTGAAAAATTTTTGTTGTTTGTGTGTGTGTGTGTGTGTGTGTGGGGGGGGGGCGAGCGAGCGAGCGATCCGCTCACTGCCAGACTGATGGCTGGCTGCCATACATTTGCATAACGTCACACAGATCATGACACTCTGAAAGTAAGATTTAAAGTTCTGTGCTTGAAAAAAGTTCATTTTTATTTCCAAGTTGCACTTCCACGGCTCAGACAGTAGGTGGAGACAGACTTCTTTTATTGACGGATCTTCATTTCCCTTTGCAGACCCTCTGGGATTTTGCGATGTTGCGATAGCAACTATCGACGCAACTTCAACAAATCCAAACGATTCCAACAAGGCTGGCATCTTTTTTTGTTTGATTTTTTTAAAATAAATTTTCATGTAAATATTTCAACACATATAAACACAAATGAACACAATGGTCACATTATAAGTATCAATTGCACAACACCTGATTTGAGAACAAATTGTTGTGCCTCAAACCTCTTCCAAACAGAGGCGAGGCAAAAAGTGACAACTGAGCCAAAATATGCAACCAGACCTTTAAAAAAAGAAAAGTACATAAAAATTACAAAAATAATAATGATAATAATAAAGTACAATAAATTACACCAAGGAAGAGGAAGAAAAAAAAGAAAAAGAAAGAAAACAACAATTACTATTCTATATGTTCCACGTGCTAGTTGGAGTTACCATCTCGTTGGAGGGATCTAATATGGGCTGTAAATGGTAACCAGATTTGTTAAAGGGTAGGCGATGTTGTCCAAAAGCACTTTTTGTCATACTGAGTGAAATGCTCCTTGCCCCCTGGGAGAAGTCAATACATTATGTCACAGGTGTCAAACTCGTGCCAGAAAGGGCCGAGTGGCTGCAGGTTTTCGTTCCAACCAAGCAGGAACACACCTGACTCCACTCATGTCATCAAGCTACACTGAAGACCTGACGCCGTGACGAGTACGCTAATCATTTCACTGTCGAACATGGGAGTGTGTACGTGTGTGTGTGTGCACCCGGCTTCCACCATCTTCTGCAGGAGCTGCGCCTGGACGACGGCCGGTTCCAGTGCTACTTCAGGCTGACGCACGGTTTCCACCTGAAGCGGTGAACAAATGAAATTGGGCACGCTGCTTGCCGCTCGCCACTCGCCACTTGCCGCTTGCCTTGGCGTCACGCTAACTGTTCTGCGTGGTCGGAGCCCTACATGGCCCACGTCAGCACCTCCGTGACGACCTCCACGCTGATAGGCTGTCCTGGCGCCAATTCACTTGAAAAGTTCAATTATTTCAACTCGAGCGACAAGCGTCGAGCCATGAAACGGCAGCCGGCGATCGGCGATCATCGAGCGGTGGAGAGTAGCAGTGCAAGTTGACGGGCGCGCCAATTTTTCGCTGGAAACGCTTGCGCGGCCGCCCGCCACGTCATCGGTTGCCGCCCGTCGCCTGCTGCTCAAGATTGAGCAGCAATTGCGTCATTACATTGACTTTGTATGTAATCTCATCGCACGAAAAATTTGCGTCGCGTCCGGTGGAAACACATCGTAGGACTCAATGGCAGCACAAATGAAGGAAGTATGAACACGTTTCAGAGCTGACACTAGAATGTAGTTTATCATCAGCTGAAGGTTTGTATTCAAAGAGGGTAGTATACAACTTAGATATTGGACCCTTGTGAACAGGATTAAAGAATGTCAATCAGATTATTTGTAGGGGCAGCAGGAAAACCAGGGAAATTGGTACAGACAAAGGTTCAAGCTTGCACATATTTAAAGAAGGTAACAGTGGAAGAAAATTGCATTTAAAGATATCTGAAAAATTCTTTGTTACACAAATGCCAAGGTATTTAATTTTTTTCTGGAGACATCTTAAATTGTAGTTTTGAAATGGGTTAGGATAAAGCCAAAATATCAACAGGTAAAAGTTTGCTTTTATGAAAATTAAGCTTATATCCTGAAATCTTTCCAAATCTCTTCAGTAAAGCTAACAGATAGAATGGTCAGGGTCAGAGATGAATAATAATATGTCATCAGCATATAAGGCCAGCCTGTGTTCACTACCCTCTCCTGACATCGAAAATATTTGATTGGCTCGAAGGACTATCGCTAGGGGTTCAATTGCAATTGCGAATAAAAGCAGGAAAGGGGGCAACCCTGCCGAGTGCCACGGTTAAGGGGGAAGTAACTGGAAAAATCATTATTTGTAATTATTTGTACGTACACAAACTAGATTAATATAAAAGCTTAATTCAGGAAATAATGTAGTCACCAAACCCAAACTTCTCTAATGTATAGAATAATTAGGACCATTCATCTTGATCAAACAACTTTTCGGCATCCATTGAGATAACCGTCTCAATCATATCAAGAGATGAGTGTGAGTATAACATATTAAATAGCCTTCTGACATTATAAAAACAATGTCTATTCTTAATAAACCCTGTTTGATCCGTGGAAATTATTTTGGTTAAGACCATCTCTAAACACTTAGCTAATACCTTGGCTAAAAGCTTTACATCTGCACACAGCAGAGAAATGGGGCGATAGTTACTACACTGGAGAGGATCTTTATCCTTTTCTAAACTTAAAGTAATGAGGGCCTGCTGTACTGATGGGCAGAGTGTGGCGGCCTGCATCTTTAACCACTTCCTGAAACTCTACCCCAATTTTGACCAATCATTGTGAGACTGTGACTGTGACTTTGGAACAGCTGAAGACAGAGAAAACAGTTTCCATGTGTCTTACTGGAGAGTGGGAGGAAGCTGTTAAGTTTTTTTATGCACTCTCTAAGGCTGAGGTCAAAGTTTTAATTAGATGAGATAAATGTACTTTAATGGAAATTTATTCAGTCCTTCTGATCTTTTTAGATTGCCAATTGCTTTACTTTTTGGATAAGTCCTAATAACCTCTTGTTTGTCATGTTGAAGTTATGTAAAGGATCGTTTTCAGTGTTTTCTCTTCTTTTCTTAAACTATGTCATTATTTATTTATTTTTTTGACATGACATAGCCTTGTCATTTTCCAAAACATTATTGAATTAAAGTAAAAATGGGCACCAAGGCGTCACCACATGTGACCTGACCACCAGCTGGAAACAGGCTCCCTGATGCCTCACAAATACATGATGCAGGGAAAGTGTTTGACTTTATCAAATGCAACAGGTTTACACACAACAAAATGTGTGTAAGAATTCAAGTTTAAAAAAAAAAACCTTGACAGTTTCCGTTATAATGATCCAGTTCAAGGAAAAAATGTATAAATGCTTCACACAGGCCAAAGAAAAACAAAAATTACATTAAAATCAGAGAAACAAAAATTAATTTAGAAGAGTGAAAAATTAGAGTGATTAAAGGGAATAAAGTATATAAATCATGAAAAAGCTCAGTGCAAGATAGAAGTTTGAGCAGGACTTCGATGTTGTGGAGGTCAGTTCCAGTAGAGGAGCATGTGAACTAAAAGTTTGGTTCTAGTTCTAGGAACACTCTGTAGATCATTCCCAGACCAGCTGAGGGGTCTGGGTCCTTATAGAAGAACCAAGAATTCTAAATTTCGTGATGTGAATCAGTTTGTTTGAAGAGGATTCGATGTTTAACCGAGCTGTTTCTGGATGGAAACAAGGTGAAAGGTTTCACAGATGGTCTACAGATAACAGAAGGAGAGCAGTGTGTGTGTGTGTGTGTGTGTGTGTGTGTGTGTGTGTGTGTGGTGACAGTTGGGGAAGAAGCAGTAATCTTGGTGAGGTGGTGCCTTCAAGGACGACGCAGACAAAACAAATGCATCTCCAACGATAACGGACTGATCGGCGGGATTACTCAGAGGGAGGGGGTGAGGGGTGGAGAGGGGTGGTGTTTGGGGGTGATGGTGGTTCGTGTGGAGGGGGCACCATGGGAAAAAGTAACCCAACACCTCCACCTGTCAAACGGATTCTTGTTGAGCAAAACCCTGTGGTGCGTTCAGGGGCCTGGATATTTGTGCAGATGAACATGAGAGGAGCTGGTTGTGACTCTGGGGGGTCGGAGTGGCCCGGTGGGGAAGTGGACGTCACATCAGAGGAGCACGGGGTCGAGTCTCTCAATCCTCAAACAGGAAGCGTGATTGTCAGCTGTGGTGCTGCAAAGCTCCGTCTGAGCCTCGTTAGCAGTGTCTTTAGCATTAGCAGCATCCCAAACTGTCTTCTCCAGTCATTTCTGTTACTGTTTCTCCCAACATTAGCATTAGCATGACTAGCATTAGCTTTCCTGTCTAGAGCTGTCAGCATGCTGGTAGATTATCTCAGCTGTTTCAGGGCCATTTTTAAACTGGTTGATCTGGAAGTGATGCACAGTGAGGAAATTACGTCACTCAGCACAGGCTAACACCACAGATATATGGCCATAGATATGTATATGGCTACTAGCATTAGCCCCCGTTGTAATAAAAGGCTGTATTTCCACCAGATGTGAGCGGATCTGGAAATATGCACCAGAGGTTTGCCTTTCCCACCAGATAAATATGCGTTGTGGAGTGCAAGGGGTAACTTTGATTTTGGAGGACCGACATCCTGGTTGTCTGTGGCATTCTGGGTCCAATCCCTGGCGTGTTGGCTGTCGAATGTGGAGTAAATAGAGCCGCTGTCGGATCACTGGTGACTCTATTATAGCTGCAGGGTGCATCAAGAAACAAGTAAAATGCATCCAGTGGAAATATAGTCCTTTATTGCAATGGAGCTAATGCTAGTAGCCATATCTGTGGCCATATATCTATGCTTGTACAGTAGTTTCTGCTGCGTGTCGTAATTTTCCACTACGCATCCGTTCCAGATCCATAGTGCAACCAGTGTAAAATGGATGTTTCTTTTCAAGCTTAGAGCATCTTCCTCCCACTGGCACCAGATCATAGAGCATTATTTAGAAAAAAAATATAAACTGTAATGCTTTTAAAACTTGCTCTAAAGACAATCACATTTTTTCTTCATGACAAAACACTTAAATTTGTGTATTTGTAAATGAGTTGCTTCTTTATTGAAAGAGAAATTATGTTTTCTTGATGTTTTTTAATTGAGTACAAAAGCTTTTGGTAACAGGTGAATTAGAAACAGAAAGAACAGTCAAAAGAAAGATGGAGATGAAAGTAAAGTTTTCTCAAAACTCAGCGACGCAAACATGAGGGGCCATTAGCAGACTTTAAAAGTGAAAATATTTTCTGACAGTCAAGTTCATAGAAACAAAACTGTGCAAAAAAAAATAATAAGAAGAAGAGGCTTGACACTGAAAACTTTCAGCTGAGCTCTGAATATTTACTTTGGTGTGGAGAACCGGCTGTGTCCGGTGGGATCCGGTTGGATCCAGTTGGATCCGGTCGGATCCGGTCAGGACCACTTCTGTCCAGTTATGTACTGTCCAGCCGGGTCGGAGAGAAGACACTGGTTCTGCTGGCTGGAGTTCCGGTTTTTGGCATCGATGAGGAGCAGTGGAGACTTTGAGTAATGTCCGATTATCTCAGAGACGGACGGAAAGAACTGAAAACAGAGGAATGATGCTGTCTTTTAAAGGTGAAATTTAGTAAACATAAGTGTTTATGCTGAGTCTGAGGACAAAACTGAGGAATTACAAGTGTTGATACCACCCTCTATTGGAAAAAAATAATAATTACAAGTATTCATACTGGCCATAGACATATGGCCATATATATATATATATATATATATATATATATATATATATATATATATATATATATATATGTGTGTATATGTACATATGGATGTCACTACCCTCACTGCAGAAAACATGATTAACTTTAATGACATTAATGTTTTCTCAGGTGATACCAGGGTACAGCACAGCATTTCTCTTCCTCCTGCCCCAAAAGACAGAATAGAAATGTTTCAGAGCCAAGAACGTCTGTACCTCCTGGGCTTTGAGTCCAGTTCCCAGCAGGAACTGCTGGTTCTCCTGCCTGATCTGGATGTTGTAGACTTTGTTCTGGTAGAGGACCATCAGGGTGAAGGGCTGGCTGTCCAGCTGCCGGGTGCTGTCCCTCACCAGGTACGCCCCATCCTGACACACCCAGGGAGGAAGACGCTTCAGGGCCTGTTCGCTTCAGTGATGGACGTGCTTTAAGGGACTTGTTCAGTTACCTTTTGAACTCTTGCGAGACATCCTTCGGCCTGACGGCGGCCCACGTTACCCACATACCAGCGAGGGTCCAGCGGCTGCGGATCCAATCAATCAACCAATCAATCAATCAATCAATCAAGCAATTTTTCATGCCAGCCTGAACCAACACCATGCCCATGGCACCATCTGCTGTTCACTCACTAGAACAGCAGGTTAATGGTAATAATTACTTTTTTCAACCAGCTGATCTACAGAGGACAGGAGCAGAACGGAGCTGGTGTGTTTGTTTCAAAAGGGGGCTGCCTGTAGCTTGTTTGTTGGTTTGTTTGTTATCGTCATCAAGACTCTAGTTTCTGTATTCAAACTCAAAGATTTAACTGGCCAGTTTTGGTATATGCAAAATCTTTAGAATTTTCTCCATAGAAGCGGCCCTCGGGCCGCGGTTTGCACTGAGCAGGACAGTGGTGATTTTTGCAGAAAAGAGAATACTGAGTTAAAAAATCACACTTTTGAGGAGTTTGAAGCATTTCAATAGACTTTCTGACAAGCTAAGAAGATGTGTTTATGGGATTTCAAGAGTAAATTTTAACAGCAATTTTCCCCTGCAGCTTTCTGTCTTTGCTTCATCATTTTATTTTGGTTCAGAATCAAGCCATTCATGAGGTTGTGTGCAGTGGAACTCAGAGTTCACAGAGTAACATGTCAGGAAATGTTCAGTTTGACTGCAGAGCCTGAAGTCACTGAAGTCGCATGTTCTGAATCTAAACCACGTTTTAATGGAGAGGTGTGGGGAGGCAAGTGGAGGGTTACCTTGTTGTTCGGAGACGACGGAGGAGGACCGGAACGGAACGAGGGCCTGTCCATAACACTGCTTCTGCTTTCAGGCGTGGCTGAAAACACACACACACACACACACACACACACACACACACACACACACACACACGATCATCGGTTTGGTTTGCAGGCCGTCAAAATACTGCTGACTTCAATGAGTTCATCGTGAAAAAAGATGTAAAACATGTTGGGGTGTTTTCAGGTTTACTTTGAATTTAGTTATTTAAATGCAGAGAAGCAGATCCTCCAAGGGATTTCATGAAGCGATGCGTCAAATGACAATATTTACTTAACTTTTGCCTCCCTCTTAAGGCCAAATACAGTAATTACATCTTTTATAAAGACCAAGATCAAACACTGTTGTGGAAAAAACAGTACAAAGTTATGTTCTAATGCCAGCTCAGAGTTGTAAATATCATTAACTATTAATTTATAAGGAGATAAAGCACAGAAAGGAGAAATAAATTGAAAGAAAAGCCAAACCATAAGTGAAGACTATCTAAACTCTTCCCCTCTAAAGTAAAACCCAATCAGATCAGACTGTGGTTCACAGGTTCTGCCCCATCGGATCTGATTAGGATCTCAGCTTCAGTGTTTTCTGTTGTTTTCTCACCAGGGTAGAGCCTGTGAGGCAGAGATCCACCAGGCGGGACACTGGGAGGCAGGCTGGTCAGAGGAAACACAGGAAAACCGTCAAATCTTTATCAGAAGCATAAAAACACACCATTGATCGCTGACATGGGAACATAGAGGTCAAAGGCGGTGTGCCTGTGATCCAAACTGGGCTGACTGTTATTATAAAAGGATTCACTGATACTCTTCTGCACACTTATTCCCATTTCCCCAGCTTTACAATAGAGTTATATGTGCAAATTTTTTCTTGTTTTTCTCTTTTTTTCCAAAATTAGTTTAAAACAACTTTTTAAAAGGCATGCATTTTTTAAAAAATTCCCAAGCAAGGACTCTCCAGAAGCCTCTTTGTAGACAAATATCTCTATCATTATTATATCATTATTAAAGAGACCACTGGATTCCTATAGAGTTTGGTGGTAAAGTACAATATCATCTGCATATAAAGACACTTTCTAACACATGTTTGTAATACTCTAATTTTATGATTTCACAAACAAATGAAATACCTCTCTCCAAACTGCTGGGAGGGTCTGGGCAGTCCTGGACGCGGGCCAATACTTTTATTGTGAAGGGGGAAGGTGTTGTGTTTCTGACCTGAAAGAAAATTCATATAAACAAAGGATGCACCAGTACCACTTTTTTAAAGATGAATACAAGTAGAAATTTCTAGTTTCTTGCCAATACCGAGTGTCAATATGAGTGAAATACCATAAAGTCTAATTCATATATTCCAGATGCAAACCACCTCTGCAATGACACTACAGCTTCAACAGGATAGTGCTTCCTGTTTACTGACAGAAGAAAATAAAATCTGAAGCAGTATATCTCACCTTCATCGTGTGGTTGCTGATAAGAGAGCAAAGAAAAGGATTAGATTCATTCATTTTTGTGATTTCCTGAGTGGCGGGCATCATCACGGCAACTGAAGCAGTACTCACACCCCAAAACACAGAAATACTAAAGCTTCTGTTTCACTGTATGACTGTACTACAGGACTTGGAACATTTTAAAGGTATCTGAGTAACCACCAAGTTTTAAAAATCTGTCATTTCAAAAGTGTCAAGATTTATGAAAAGTATTAATAACAATGCATTGGTTTATATAGAAAGCTTTACATTACCTCTCTCCACTCGTCAAATCTGTCAAATCAAACAAATGTAAATATCAGGATTTTATTAATAGATGTGAAACTACACCGTGTGTGTGTGTGTGTGTGTGTGTGTGTGCATTGGATAGAGGACCTGTTGGACAGAGACCGAGCCGAGGAGTTGCTTCTGTTCACAGAGGTGGAGGGAGGAGGGAGACCAGGAGCTTTAGGCCTGGTGAAGAGGTCAGGGCCGGGAACTGGAGGTCTGAAAACACACACCAGTGTTTACTTCTTAAAGTTTGTGTCTGTGTGTGTGTGTGTGTGTGTGTGTGTGTGTGTGTGTGTGTGCCTGTGTGATGGAGAACCTGATGGACTGCTGAGACCGAGCCGAGGAGTTGCTCCTGCCCACAGAGGTGGAGGGAGAAGGGAGACCAGGAGCTTTGAGCCTGGTGGAGAGGTCAGGGCCGGAGACTGGAGGTCTGAAAACACACATCAGTGTTTACCTTTTCAAAGTGTGTGTGTGTGTGTGTGTGTGTGTGTGTGTGCGTGCGCTTACTTCAAGGATGGTGTGCTTGGCTGCAAAAAAAAAAAAAGGAAAAACAATGAATGACATGCAACAGTTGGCGTTCCGCAGGGCCTCATTCTGGGACCATTATGTGTTTTTCAAGTCACTGAGTTTTCTATTCTGCGTCATTTCCTTTATGTGCAACTCAAATTCGGTGTAATGTACTTCACTCGGACTTCACAGAATTGTAATTTAGCTTGCATATGACTTAATTAGGATTTAAAGGGGACATATGCTATTTTTCAGTCACGTCATGTCGGTCTCAGAAGCTCCAAAACATATTATTTAAGTTTCTTTGACCCAAATTCATCCTTTGTTCAGAGTTTCAGTGGTCTAAAAGTCGCTCTGACGAGCCTCCTCAGAACAGGCTGTTTCTGAGCCTGCTTCCCTATATGCACTTCAAAGTATCTGGCCACGCCCACTCTCAAGCACACACACACACACACACACACACACACACACACACACACACACACACACACACACACAAACACACGGTGGGGGCACAGTCAGGGGGAGGAGTTAAATCCTCTTATTTCAGGATAAGCGGACCCAACTCAAACGTGACCATTTCAGCAGGCATGTTCACAAAATGTGGTGCAAGACGGGGAGGAAACAGACAATTTTCAAACTTGAACGTCATAATGAGGCTGCGACCCTTACTACTCTAAGAAACTGAAAAAGCAAAGTGAAAAAAGCATAATATATCCCCTTTAATCCCATTCCATTTGATTTAGTTCACATGTAATCCAAGTGACCAACGGAAATCTTTAAATTATGATTTTAAATTTGGAGAAACTCACCCTTTCCCCTGGGCTGCACTGACGTCCTGTAAAGAAGAAAAATACACATTTGTTTGGTTGTGGGTTTTTTTCAATTATTACTATGTTTTTGAATTTTACTTTAAATACATCTTATTTTTATTAATTCAAGCTTAAATGTATTTCTTCTTGATTAAATATGATGCTCCTCCATCCTGTTACATTTGTAATTAATAAAATGAATATAATTATTTAATAGAATACTTAATTTTCAAAGTTAACACTATGACATTATCTAATAGTTTAATTTATTTTGTTAATTTTTTTTAAACATTTCACATCGGATTGTTTTATAAACGTCAAGCAATAAATTCCTTAAAAGTAACTATCTTTAAAATGAACTTCAGGTTTATTCAAAATCATTTTTATCTCAAATCTTCAGGTTTATTTAAAATTGCTTTTCTTTTTCAGATTTTGTAACTGTTTTAAAATAATGCCATTGTAATTTAAAATGCAACCATTTACTGATTGCTGACTCAATTCTGAGGCAATTACTCAAAATTTGTTTTGCATTGAAATCAAATAAATTGTTTCGTTGGTTTTTAGATTTTTATTTTAAGTTGTTTTGGATTATTTTGTAAGATTCCTTATTTTATTATTTTTTCAACAAAAGTCTGAAAAACATCATTTTTATTGAGCTTCAGTCCATTATTTAAATGAACTTACTGATTAGTCAGATAATTTTTCAGCTGAATTTTATTTATCCATCCTATGAATTTTATTCAAAATAGTATTACCTAAAAAACATTTTTATTCAACTTGTCATTAATTACAAATTGTTTGTTTAGGGTTGAGCTTATTGATTAAATATCTGCTGTAACTTCATTAGATGTGCAGAGTAATGCAGCTGCTGGTGCTCTGTGACCAGCCACTGGAGGGCGCTAGTCCTCCATAAGCAAGGTAAATACCATTTCAGTAAAACAGTAACAAACATGCGGTCTGGGTTTTACCTCCACTGGATGTTGGGCTGGTCACGGAAGCTCTGCCCGGTTTGTTATCGCGGGAAATCTGTGGTGGCTGGGGAGGAACTGAAAACAAAACAAAACAAACACAAACATAAAAAACAGCCTTAACGTGATTTATGCTAACGGAGGACTCAGCGAACCGAGAGAGTCGGCACTTTGAGCTAACTCACATTTTCGTACTGATTGTCCCGCGCCGTGGGGAGAAGGATCCCTTCTTGGCTCTGCAGGCTGTGAACACACACACACACACACACACACACACACACACACACACACACACACACACACACACACACACACACACACACACATCATTGTTGGTCCATCAGGATAGGAGCTCTGTAGCACCCCCCTGTGGACAGATTGTGTGTTACATCATATTTACTGACCGGATGAAGTGAGTGTTGGGTGGGGATTGCAGGGCGCGGATTCACAACAGGGGGTGAGCCTGCGGATGGTACATGGCTATGCCTGTTATCTGCGCACACACACACACACACACACACACACACACACACACACACACACACACACACACACACACACACACACACAGTTACGATACAGTAACATTGACCACAAGCAGCTCTACCACAAAATATTCGTGTTACACAAAATAATATTCTATTAATAATGTACTGTATGAATGTATTTCATTTGTGTTTTGTGTGTGTGTGCTTCATATATTTATATGTACAATAGTTTTTTTAATTATGGAAAAACTCAATTTCACTTACATTGACTTTCTTTAAAGAAAAAAAACTATATGGTTCCAAATTGAAATAAAGTTACTGACTTGAATCTCAGAACTTTAGTTTACTTTAGTCATGTTAGTTATGTTGTAGCTCATCAGCTGGTTGAGTGTTTGACTCAGTGGATTTCCCTGGATTAATGGTTCATTTAGTTCAGTCAATCAACCGGTCGGTTGGCTGGTTGGTCGAGCTGTCGGCCTGTTGGTCAGTCGGTCAGTCGGTCAGTCATTCGGCCTGTCATTTGGCTGGTTGTTTGTCCGGTGGCTTGGTCATTTGATCTTTCCGTCGGTGGGTTGCTCAGTTGGTGGTTCTGTCGTTCGATCGGTCGTTCTGTCGGCTGGTCATTCTGTTAGTCGGTCGTTCAGTCGGTCAATCGTTTTGTTGGTTGGTCATTCAGTCGTTCGGTCGATCAGATGTTCATTCTGTCATTGAATCGGTCGTTGGCTTGGTTGGTGTGTCAGTAGGTCTGTCAGTTGGTCAGTCGGTAGTTTGATTGGCAGCTCGGTTGGTCTGTTTGTTAATTTAGACACTCGGTTGATGGACTTCATATGTTTTGTAATATTTTGAGGTGAGCCACTCATTGATTGATCACATATATCTTTTTTTTTATTATTTTTTTTTAGGTCTTGGTTCTGTGTGTGTTGACTGTTGACCGTTGTGTCTGCTGGATGTTGGATCATTCATGTGGATGTACCGATGTACTCTCCGTCTCCGACATGCTGGGTGGGACACAGCTTGTGCTCCTCCGAAGGTTCGGTGGGAGGCGGCTCGTAGTCGCCCTCACCATTCAGGTCCTCGGTTGGTGACTCATAGTCTCCACCGCTACCTTCTTCCTCCCCGCTGTACGGACTCTCATAATCATCGTCAAAGTCTTCATCCTGATGGAAACAGTCAATCATAAGAAATGAAAAACACTTCACGACAGTGGATCCAGGAGCTTTTCCTCTGAGTGTCCCTGAATGTTCCATTTGATTTATTACTAAATGCATTATTTTGCATCTGTCTTATTCCAGATTTAAGTGTATTCCAGTTTTCTCATTTAGGTAATTGATGATCAGAACTGGAAGAAAACAGCTGACTCACGAACTCGTCCTCTCCCCATCCCTGAACCTCAGTCGGCATCTCTGCACAAAAAAACAATCACCTTTCAGCTCTCAAGGGAACATAAACAGACTGGAAGTAGAACCTGGAAGGAGAAACGTTCTCCTACCTGGTTCAGGATGTTTGGGCGCCGTCCTACTAAATAAAAACACAGTAAGAGGGGTTAGAAACTCAATCACTGATGTGAGAGTGACTGATCAGATTTCATGAGGTTTCAAACAAACTGAGTTCAAACAATTATTAAGTCAGATTTCAGCTGCATGTCCTCTGTAGTGCCTGTGATAAGGAAGCTTAAACAGATCTGCAAAAAAGAAACTTTGGTTCAAAATTCCAAACTCTTTAAAGTCATTACTTTGAGACTGTTCTTGATGGATGGTTGTAGATTTCAGGGATTGATCAAAACTATCAGACCAAGAATGTTACAATAAGTGGCCGAGTGACAGCTCATTGTTGAAAATTAAACCTTTTTCAGCAGCCGTGAAGGCATTTCAAAACATGTGATGAAAATGAGTCAGCAGCTTGAATCACGATAAAGATAAACGATGTGAGTGAGTTAGCAGCACTGGCACTTCAGCAGCAAGTCATGATCACCATGAGTTAGCAGCTGTGATGCTACCTTAGCATCTGCAATTCTGGAACTTTGTTAGAATGACGCTAATGCTAACAGTTCCAAACTATATGAACCCTCGTCTTCATCTGATCGCTTGGAAGAAATTTAAAGGGGACCGTGTGAGCCAAACTAAAAAGCTTGTGACACTGTGCTTCTGAATGTCTGTCGCCTCAATTTTAAGTTTGTCTCCAAGGTTGACGTACTTCCAGAGCGGCATTCGGCCTCTCTTCTCCTTCTTGCCGATTTCTTTGCTGATCTTGGAGATCATCCTGTAGATACAAAAGCACATGACGGAGAACCACACAACACTTTCTGCAAATGTCACAGCTCCCTCAACAAAAACCAACAGACCGCAGGAAAGAGGCAGAGAATGGTGTCAGGATATGATCGTTTGGAAAATTCCCCTCAGCAACCATATGAAGGCTAACGTCAGCATAGTACCGCGGATCGGCAGGAGGGGGCAGTACTCACGGCGTGTGCAGTTTCGGGAATTTCTGGAGATCGTTCTCACTCAGATTCTGCGATAAAACAACAACAGCATGAGGACGCGGCTGCATCCTGCATCTCCTCCTCTCCTCACCTCCATCTGTCTTTCCTCCTTTGTCCAATTTGAACTCACCACGAATCTGGAGCCGCTGATCGAGTTCTTCAGGACGACTTTATCACAGCCGGACAGATCGCACTGGATGACAGAAGAACAGCTTTTACAACTCAGGACACTTAAATATGGCTTGAACTTCATTGTTTATTCACAGATTTTATTTGGACTTGACTGGAGTTGGATTCGACACCGATGGCTGTCAGGTTGAAGTGTTGAATAGATTACTGTGAAACAGTGTTGTGCAAGTTACTTTAAAAGTTACTCTCATAGTTACCATCAAATAAGGAAGGAAGATACTCTATAATCTGGATTTTTTTCCTGAGATACACAGATTTTTCAGCTGACACCTATTAGCAAAAGAAGCTAGCTGCTATTTGTGAGCTATTCATCAGAGTACTGGAAATTTATACTCAAGTACAGTTACATTTCTCACCAGTAAGAAGGTGTTAGAAAGATACTTAAGGAGTACGAATTACTGTTCTCAAAAACTACTCAGAGGACTAACTACTTTTTAACCAATAGACGTTTTAAAGTGTCATCAATAGCAGACATTTGATTCAGTTCACTTGATCAAACGAAATAAAAATAACTTCTGTTCATCACAGATTTCCGAATAACTGCTTCGTTTTCTGCTGCACTCCCTGGAGTCAAAAATAAACCCGAGAGTATTAACAAGCTGAATGATGAAACACTTCACACCTTCACACCAGCAGCCTGGAGTGGTAGTCATGTGGCTGCTGTGGCTAAACTAGCATGTCACGAAATGTGTGGAGGGGTCATGTCTGCTTCTTTTAGCTCTGCAGAGGGTCGACACAGCGCTGCTCTGGGCTGCTCACAAAGTTTCTCTTACTAATTATAATGATGGCGAAAAGCCAAGCCAACAGCTGACTGACGTGTTAGCTAAGCTAACAGCGTGTTGCTCTTAGGGAGAGCGTCGTTAAGAGCTAAGTGAGCTCCAGAAACCTGTTCTCGCTGCACTGCTGCAGCGGAGCTTCCTCTCCGAACATTACCGCAATCAGACGGATTTGCTGGCTGCAAAGATGCAGATGAAAAGCTCTGAATATACATTCAGATTGCAAATGTACTCAGCTTTTACTTTAAAAGCAACGGAGTAGATTACAATGAGTCAAATTGCACACTTGAAAATATACTCATGAAAGTACAACGTGAGCAGCTGTAATTCGTAACTTCCACCCCTGGAATACAGGTAAGGCTAGTGCTATTTACAGAAGGACATCTCTCATGTTGCTGTGAGGATGATTGACTTCATTCAGGATCAATGAGAAATTTAGTGAAAAGTCATAAACCTGCTTTTCACCGAAGACTGAGCCTTCTGTTTGTGCTAACGCTAAAGCTAAACGTGGACAACGAGAGTGTGACTGAAGATCTGTTCCTGTCCTTCATCGGGTTTCATGTCTAAATACGAGTAACAAACCCAAACTGTCACTGAGTTCACTATTCCTTTCTAATAATCACTTTTCTGTATATTTCTTCCCAAAGTATTGAAGCTACAGCAACGAATTAGCTTATTGAGCAAATCACCGGACTTAAAGCACAGCAAATCAACTGTGATCAAAAGTACAATGAAGCAAGACCGTCAAATCAGAACAAAGCAGCTAAAAACTAGAATGAAGCAACTCAATCAAACTGGAAGGAACAACCTCAGTCATCACCCAACCTCAGACTCAACATGCTTCAGCTGTAACATGTGAAACCTGAAGGATGAGGTAAACGTCTTGCGCCATGTCGTCTCTCAGTGAGGGTTTCAAACCTTCACACCTTCAGGCTGAGCTGGTTGGGTTGTCAGACCTATGTGGCCTAAAGGGGGGGCAGCCGTCAGGAGACGGGAGCCCAGGCGGAGGCCTCACCGTCCTCAGGTAGTCGGCCAGCTGCTGTGGGCTCCACCCCATCACCTCCAGCTTGGACGGCACTTGGTCCAGATTCATCCTGGTTCCTCCTCAGTCGTCAGCGAGTGGAAGTCCGTCCGGCGGGCCCTCAGTGAGAGGACGCAAGCATCTGAGTGAAGGAGGAGCGGCTGTCAAACCTCCGACGGGTCTGGCTGCTCGGGTTCTCGACGCCCGCCGTCTCCCCGTCTCTCACAGACGACCTTGTTCCTTCCTGCTGAATGCAAACTTCAGTCAAAGCTGAACTAAGAAAAAAAAAAAAAAAGAAGAAGAAGAAACGTCTTCTGGTTTTACTTCCCCGAATCGTCTCACGGCCGGCTGAGTCTGTCTGAGCGACGCAGTCCCAGAGCAAGAAGCTCAGCCCAGGCAGACATGCCAAAATGGCTGCCCTCGTCCTCGCTCGGTCTCCTCCACTCTCTCTATCATAGGAAGTGACTGAGCAGGGGTGTGATGATCAACCCCCCCCCCCCCCCCCCCCCCCCCCCCAACTCCCCCTCCAACCACACAGCGGAACAACTGCCGAGCTGCAGCTGCACCCACTCAATGCAGAAGAACTGAATCAGAGTTCAGCCTCGCCGCCGCCGCTGCAACCAACAGTTAGACCGGGTTCCAGACCCTGATCCAGTCCTTCACAGCTTCAGAGGAGCTTTTCTCTGGCTGCACTTTGGCTGTGGGTTTGAGTCCATTCTTAGCCAGACTGAAATTGACTGAAACTCATTTCAGGTCATTACTGTGAATGGTTTGAGGGGCTAGGGCTAAATGGTTAGGGGTAGGGGTAAAGGGTCACAGTTATAGGGCAATTGTTGAGTTGTTTGAGGTTAGAGATCTAGGGTCACAGTAAAATGATAGGGTTAGGGTTGTAGCGTTGTAGGTGTTTTAGGGTTATCAGGTTGGGGGTAGGGTTGCAAACTGGATTCATCCTGGTTTTCTATGACTTTTCAAATGACTTTGAGCCGGTTACTGACTGCCATTAGTCCTGCAGTTAAACCAAATGTATACGTGGTCATAAACACGGGTTAAAACTAAGTTCCCTTTATTGACTGTGCTTCATGCCAGGTTTCAGATGGTTTGACGTCTGTATTGTCAAAAAAAAAAAAAACAAACAGAAAAAAAAACAATGCAAGACCTGAACTCAGAGCAAGTTTGCTCATTTATCTAGAAAATAGTTTTCTTTGATCTCAGAGCTCAGGTGTGAATGGTTTTGGGTTCGATTCACACCTTTAGTTTTCAGCCATTCTCAGGCTGAATTTGGGTCAAATTCTAGAACCGAATCTAGATCAGTTCCAGACCTAATTTTATGGGATGAATAGAAAATACTTGGATCTGTGTTAACTTTTGCCTACTTTTAAGCCTGAACTTACACCAGTTTTAGATTCCACCCATCTGTGACACACAGTTTTTATTGTGTGTTTTGGCATTGAAGCGTTCTGCATCACCTCACCTGTATTCTCTCCCGTGATGTATTTTTTTGGGTGTAGTTTTCTCCCTGAATGCGCTCCGTGCGGTTGACTCGAGTGCTCATTACGGTCATTAATCGTCAAAGCGCTGTAAAAAGAAGAAAGCAAACTTCCCCTTCTGCTTCCTGTTGATCGAACTCAAGTTTCGGCAGCCAAGCCAAAAACAGAAGAGGGACTCAGTCACGTCTCAGGCGGAGAGCAGCGAGGGCGTCCAGACCCCCAACATCTGACTAACCTCAGATAGTCGTGACAGTTTTCACCCCGGCGTCCATCAAACAACCTCAAACCAGGCCGGGGTCAAAATAGAGAACAACAACAAAAAAAAAGAAACCAAGACGCCAGTGTAAAAATAAAGGACGCTTCTCTTGAGAAACAGAGAAGACTTAACACATTTCAAATTTCACAATACTACTTCAACTTTTTAGAATTACAAGAAAGTATTTTAAAATTAACAAATCAAACTCTGTGCTTTCCTGAAGAAATTTTGTGAGCAGAAAACCTTTCCTGTTGTTTCGAGTGTGAAGGCAGCGCAGAAAAATGGAATAAAACACACGACGGCACTTACAAATACAAACAAACTTTATTAAAATGTGATTTCCCAGCAAGCCCTGCTCTGTCTCTGATGCTGTTTTCATGTCTGCCCAAACAACACTAAACTCAGACCTCGGAGGCAGTTTTCACATCTTCACTCTGTGGATGTTTTAGTTTCTGAAGCAGGAAAACTCAAACGGCCCCTAAATGTCTCAAATAAACAGAAACGGTACTTTTTCAGATTTTATATGCGGGACCTTGAATGCGTCGCTGTTGTTTTTTTGGTCTCAGTTGCTTCATGATGCATTCGCTGCCCGCAGGATTTCTGACGAAGCCTACTGAAATGACAGCCTGGGAGTGAAGAAGAAAGTAAAAGTCCGAGGGACGGAGGCCCTCCTCTTCTGAAGCCCCGCCTCTTGGGAGTGGGCGGGGCCAGAAACCGGCGGCTCCCTCTGCGCCCTCCATCGCGCGGCGGAGCGTCAGTGGCTCTTCTTGGAGGAGCCGAAGCCGGAGAAGCCCATCACCGCCGCCATCTCGTCGTCGTCCTCGAAGTCCACGTCCTCCTCCGCCCGCCGCTTCCTCTCCTTCTGCTTCTCCTTCTTGTACGCCTTGGCCTTCTCCTCCTAGACAAACGACAACAACGAGGTGGTGAGGCGAGCGCAGTGACGGAGGATGAGGCGCAGGCGCGTCGCTCCACTCGCCTCCTCGCGCAGCTCCTTCATGCGCTCCTCGAAGTCGTACTCCTTCTGCTTCTCCTCCATCTTCTTCTTGTTCACCTCGAATCTCTTCTTCACCTGGTCCAGAGACGAGCGCTCCACTCGCATCGACATGCCCAGGTTCCTCTGGTCTGTTCACAGGTAAACGACCGAGAAACAACTCATCAACAACAAAACAAAAACACAGAGCAGCAACAGGGGGATGAAGCAAACACTGCCATGTTTCCACTGCGTCACTTCCACTCACGTTTTTTCCCGTTGATGTGATCGAGGAAGTTGATGGAATCCTTCACCACACAGTCACACACGTTACAGTAATACCTGAAACAAACACACACACAGGTAAACACGTGCAGAGGAGTATTCGTATTCTCCAGAGGGTACAGGCACACAGTCCCTCCCTCTCCCTCCCTTACCCGCCCATCTCTGCCTGCGGGGTGGTCTTGGTGATGACGATGGTCTTCCCCAGTTTGGACTCCAGGTCCACCTTGTAGTCTCGGTGCCGCAGGAGGTCGCGTTTCACCGGAGGAGCCACTTTTCCTGACGGAGTGAGACATTGTGAGCAACAACGTGGAGTCAGTCCAGATACATGTGAACTTCCAGCTATCAGGCTCCTGTCATGTGGAACCAGCTCCCAGCTTCAGTGAGGGAGGCTGACACAGTCTCTGCTTGGATGTTTCCACCGGAACGTGTGATAAAAACTGAACACAACTTTACCATCTCTCCTCTCTCGGTCTCGCTCCTCCGCCAGACGCTTCTGGGCGAGGTTCTCGTACTCGTCTTTGTCCCATTTTCGACGGAAGTCGTTCTTGCTGGACTGGAAGAGAGGATGAAACGGTGTAAACGTGCAGCAGAAGCCTTTCTTTGCACACTGGTTCAGCACAGGGCTCAGGTCTTCAGTTTTAATCTTAGTTTGAAGCAGTGCCGAGTACTCCCGCCTCAGGTTTCCATAAGGACCAGGCTTTTCTGTATGGAGTTTGCATGTTCTACCTGTGTGTGTATAGTTTACTCCAGTTCTCCCTCCACTACAGCTAAAGAAACCCACACTTGAGGTTTTCTTTACTGATGTGACTCCGCTGATTCCAATTTTACCTTTGTTTACACTGAATATGCTGCTTTAACCACACTGTATGTTCTCAGTGCTTCTCTGAAATGTCATTTTTATAACTTTTAGACAACATTCCTTCTCTTGTAAAACAAAACACCTGAATTTCAAATTCTACATTGTGTTAGTGACAGACCGGATGTTGTTGGGTTACCGAGCTCTGCTACTAAGCTTCCATGCTAACAGGCTAATACTCGTCATTGTTGTTTTCCAGCGCAGCAGCGGACAGAAGACAACCGACACCAGACAAACGAACAGTGAAACCAAACACCGCTGAGGATTAAAACCTGAGAGAAAAGTTTTCTCTGCTGTCTTTTTTCACTCTCGCTCCTGCCAGTCGTTGTTAGCATGTTAGCGTTAGCTGACGCTACAGGTCGCTCTTAAACCGATAATAATGTGTTTATTCTGGACCATTAAAGGTTTAAACATCGAGATCCAGACTGGGGGGAATTAACATGACGGGGCATCGACAGAAAATCACGTTTTCGATTACAGTAAGTAAGAAACTGCAGTCAGAAACTCACCCCGCTGCCGGACGCCATGTTTAGCTGTAGATAAACAGTGAACAGCGCCGCCTGCAGGGGTGGAGGAAGCAGCACATAAACAGCAAACAGCGCTGCCTGCAGGTGAGGAGGTGGTACTACTTAATTTGTGAGAATACGACATAATAATTTAACGTGGAGAAAAAAATAAAAAATAATTTCTTCATACGAATAAAGTTTGAAAAGCACCGTTGTTCTCCGTTCTTTTCAGTGTTTTAATGACAGGTTGAATTCCTTTTCCTTTTCCTTATGTGTTAATATTCAATATTTTACAACTTACTTTTTACTTTGACTAATTATATTTATATATTTTATTATTCTGTGTCTATTCATTATATTCTCTTCGATGTGGAGTAACACTGAAAGAATTTTCTTCTGGGATTAAAAAAGTATTTATTTATTCTAGTATGTAACAAATTGTTTTTTATTCATTTTAATTTAACTTTTTTTTTAACCAGGAAAAGAAAAGCCACTGAGATCAAGGTTTTTTTTTTACAAGAATGACCTGGCCAAGAGGCGACCAGCATGTCTCAGCATATTTAAAACCAACAAATGTAAGTGTATACAGCAGGTAAACATGATAACATGCAGATTACTATTGACAGTGTTAATTAAATAAAATCAAATAACAGAAAAAAAAATCAACAAAAACAGATTTTAAAATAAACTGTAAAAGTGCAGCAGTAGGATGTTAAGGTGCACTTGTTTGTTTAAAAAAAAAATCAGTTTCTTGTAGTGTTAGTTGTCGTTAGTAGCCACAGTGTAATTGATTATTCTTTAAGATTTCTTGGTCATGCACGGACTATTGTGATTATTAAGTACATATATTTTATCCATAAAGTGAAAATGCTCATTTATCATTTCTAAACATGGGAAGTGAGCTTTTTGATGAATTTGGGTCATATCTGTGAAAAAGGTGAAGGCAGTATTTAACTGATTGCTCAGATTGTCGTCGGATTTGTCTTAATTGCTGTAATTTGCCTCAGGGGATCAAATATGCGCGCGGAGCTCAGTCACGTGACGCCTCGGCCCAGGTGAGGCTGGCCCCGCCCCCCCGCTGCAGGTGTACCTCATTTAGACACCATGAAAGGCATGAGGGCGTCTGACCGTCCGAAGAGAAGGAGCCCAAGTCACCGAGCAGAGATGCTGAAGAGCGGAGTGGAAGCTGCAGCCCAGAGCCCGCTGCGCTCCCACAGGTCAGTACCCGGTCTGGACCCGGTCTGAACCCCGTCTGAACCCTGTCTTTTCCTAATCCATGCAGACATGATTTGAGTCCAACTCTTCTGTGAACTCTCAAATAAAACACCTTGCCCCTTCTGCAGCTGCTCAGTGCCTGAGCTGATCAATAGATGTCTCCCTTCCCTTCTGTAGCTTTGTCTCTTTGTAGTTTGCTTTTTAATAACCTGCTGTTGGCTTCAGTCTGAACATCTCAGTATTTTTTATTCAAAGTAAGTTGATTAAATGATTTTTAATCTTGATTTGAGTGTCCTCTTAGACCGGCCTGTGATTTTGCAGCTCTTTAGAAAATGTAGAGACTCCACATGTCGGTGTCTCATTGTGGTTTTGTAGCTGTGTATGTTTCCATCTTGTTCTGTGAAGCTTTCTTTACTTGATGTCTTTGTAGTTTGTGTACCTTCAGTGTTTTGTTCTTTGTAGTATTGCATCTCTGCCGTAGAGTTTCTGCACTCTGAGAAGCTGCTCGTTCAGTCGTCGGAGCTCAGTATTTGAAGTTGAACGTTGTCCACACCGCTCTACTCTGAGTTTCGGTTTGTAGCTTTGAAGTCTTTCTGAAATCTTGTTTCAGTAGTTTTGTGTCTGAAACGTTTGGATTTGTAGTTCAATCTGAAAAGGACAGAAACAGAGCTCCATTTGTTCTGAGTTGCATTGTTGGCTTCTGAAGCTTGTTTCCCCATCTGTCTTGCTCATTAAACCTCATGCAGCGTTTGTGTCCGCAGCTTGTGTTTCAGCCCGTGGTCGCGATCGTGTGTTTGTGCGAAGGGTTGGTCGACCGCCGCGTGGAACGGCTTCCATGACCCGCTGATGTCCGCCACCTCCGGGCTCTCCACCCCTGAACCCTGGCTCCTCCCCGGCTGCAGCTCCGTCTATGACAGCCTGGTCAGGTGAGAAAGCACTGGTCTGGTCTGCAGGAGCAGGGTACAGATCAAAGTTGACCCTTGTTTGTCTTGTTGACCATGCCGCAGTAACCTCTCTCCCGTCCCGTCTCCTCTGGCTGTTCGAGGACGAGAGCGAGCTGCCAGCAGCAAACCTCGCAGGTATTCACCACATGTCACTCGTCAGCAGACTATCTGCCGTTCGGACGAGGGGCTAGGATAGAGGGACCAATATTTGCAGTAATACACACCTACCTCTGGTTTCCAGGTTTTGTTATTCTGACCACTGAAACCTGCAGTAACCACCCGCCCTTTGTTTGATAGCTCTTGGAGTGTAAAACCAAACTTGCCTTGTTTTCGTCCTGCAGGCCATCAATCCTGGAGCGTTGTATCCTCAAAGTGTCGACCACCAGCATTGGTGTGGGGACAGACGAAGTGGACAAAAGGTCGCTGCAACACTGAAGAATAATGATGGAGAAGTCCTTGGCTTGAGATTTGAGTGTGTGCTTGAATTCTTCGCCCTTTCAGACCCAGTTCCGGTCGTGGTGGCTACTCCTGCCTGCCAGATTCACCCAACACCGAGACCAACGCTGCGGTTCTGAAGCGACGGCAGAAGCAGATTCAGTACGGCAAGAACACCAGCGGCTACCAGAACTACCTCCAGCAAATACCCAAGTAAGCAAACTCGAGAATGTGAGGCTCATGATCTGTCATGATCTGTCAAACGGCTTACGGGACTGACCAGAATAATGATTTCTCAACCACCCTTCACTTTACCTGATGACTTACTAAACAACCCCCCTCCTGACTGACCTGACTGGCAGCTCATTTGGTTTCAGGTTTAACTGAATGACCTGAGATGCTTCTTTGAATGAGTGGTTCCGTTTCACTGCTTAATGACTTTAACTGATTGACCATCTTGACGTACGGTACTCGTCGACATATTGGACACATCTTTTTATTGGCTGACCTGGGTGTTCCTCATGATAGACGGCTTCCTGTTATCACTTTTAGGGTTTTTGTATCCTTGCACCCAACTACCCAGTTCTTTCATCTTGAGGGTTCTTGCTTCTGTTGGTTGGTGAACTGGTGTGTTCACCATTTGTGTGAAAGATGCTTGAAGCCACAATACAGGTCAAAAATAGAACATAGCTTCAACTCTACGCAGTTCCTTTTAGAAAAACCTAACTACCAACCCATGACTGTGAATGCTTAGTAGACAGAAACTATTTTTGCAGTGTCATCGTGGATTAATTTTAAAATCTGAACTCCTCCTCAGACACCTGAGGGATCCAAAGCTCCACCCGTCCACTCCCAATAAATACAGGAAGTACAGTCGCCGCTCCTGGGATATGCAGGTGCGTCTGTGGAGGCGAGCGCTGCACATGTGGGATCCTCCGACCTGCGCCCAGCCGGACGCCACCAACACTCCAGACCCTGTCGAGCACTTGTAGGTGGAAATGAGTCCGAATGTCCAACGCCTCAAAAGATCTGAACTGCTTATTGGTTGTAACTGTACTTTAGCAGTGGCCTCCATGAATTGGAAATGGTTTCAGTAAATGTCGATGAGCTTATCAGAGCTCTGGAACTGACGCCTGAATGGAATATTGAGTTTCTCTTGTGCAGAATTGTTGAATCTTTTGTTGCTCTGTTCGCTGCAGGCAGAGCCAGCTGGCGAAGATGACCTCTGACCTGTGTGAGGACAGAGGAGATGAGCAGAGAGAGAAGGAGCCCGTCGTGGCCTCGGAAGCCTCCTCCGTGTCTCCTCTGGAGCTGCCCGGCGCCTGGAGCGTCCCACTGGCCCCGGTAAGGAATCTCACTAACCTGAGCTGGAAGGGAACTTGCTTTTCGTCGCTGACCTTTCTGAACGTTCGACTTCGGCAGCTGGACACCTGCCGTCGGCCTCCCCGGGCTCCGCCCGGCCTCTGCACCTCCCCCATGACAAGCCAGCTGACTGACAAGACCGACTGGCTCCGCCTCCTGCTGGAGACGGACTACCACCACGGTGAGGTGCCGGAGGCCGATGACGATGTTTTGTGGTGAAAATGCTTTTATTTTGCATTTTCCATTCTGAAAAGTTTGACATTTTGCACTGGCAGAACATGAGAACGACTGTGGCTGTGACATTCGCGCATAACGAGTTTTGGGAGCCTTGTTCAAAAAGTTGAGATTCTATTGGCTCCTCCTACAATTGTGTAAAGAGATAAAACTCCTCTTAACCACAGTGCGGTGACATGGGTGTTTATTTTAATTCGGAATTGGTTTAATCTGAATAAGGAATTCTGTATTATATTCCTGTGCTTGGTGTTTACATCCTCCTCCTCTGTTTCCTGGCAGATTTGGGTGCAGGCGACCAGCAGGTCCCCGTCTTTGCCGACCAGCTCCTGTGGAATCCGTACTGACGTGACGTGACCCCGACGCTTCCTGCGGGTCTTGAACATGTCGCGGTTACTCCTGGTGTGCGGTTTCCAGCATCCAGCACACTTTTTAAGGTCACTCCAGGTTTCTATCATGACAGCAGGGATGCTTTTGATCCCTGATCCCAATTTAAGTTGCGTTTCCTCCCCCCGATCCTCCATGCTGCTTCCTGGAGGAGGTAGCCTTCCCGACAGACTGACGGGCCTCTGGGCGAACTGAGCACAGTGTGGCTTTTTTTGTTATTTGCACCTGAAAGTTTTTTCCTTCAGCAGTTCACCTACACAGTTTTCCTATCCTCTTCATTCCCATATTTGAATTCACTTTTTATTTGTACCTCCACCACGCCGCCCTCGTGCTCTGTTGCCTGCTCCAGGCTCCGCCTCCTCCGGTGTTGCCATGGTTTTTCCCCTCAAAGACAAACTGATTGGTGGCGGGAATCGGCTACACTTTACGTTCTGAGTTCCTTTTTGTTTTACCTCCTTGGCTCGTGTTTGAATATTGAGCAAAACCTGAAATGTCATTAATAAAGATGTAAATAAAGTTGTTAAACTCACTCTGACTCTGTGCAGTTTGTCATTATCAAGATGTGAAACATTTCATTTTTATCTGGATTGATTTTCAACAGGAAACAATTCCACAGGACTTTGAGATGATTTGGTCTGAGATCGTCTGAACTTACATTTTACAGTTTTTATGGTGTCTCTTTGAAATTTTAGCAGTTTTCTCAAATGTACTTTAAATCCCTTGTGTTTTTGTTTTGCTTTCATCTTTTGATTTAGAAGTTCAAATTCAGTTTGTCTCACTCATTGCAGGCTGAATGCTTGAACTTTATTTTTTTCTTTTTCTGCGTCTGATCAATTTCATTCAGCAGAAAAATCCCAAGTTATTTGCAGTGAGTGTAGTTGTGTTCATTATGAGAAGTTGAGTGCTTCTGTGGTTTTTGCCTTTTTGAAGCAGCTTAAAAGACTTAAATGTTTTTAATCCTCACTTTCACTAAATGGTTTCAGACAAAGTGAAAGATGAAAGTGACACACGTTCCTTTTGTTTTTTGTCAATTATTGGAAAGTGTCTCGTGAATCAGTGTTTATGCAACATCTTTGAAGTTTCAGTGTGAAAAATCCTGCCATAATTCTTTTTTTTTTGTGGGACTCAGCATACATGTCCATTTTTCCAAAAACAAATAAGTCCAGAAAATTATTACAGTCTTAACATAAAGGAAAACACAGTTTGCCTTTATAGTGGTTGAAATCTACATGTTTTTACAGCCTGGCTTTGGACGAATGCTAATCAGGGCAGCATCACTGATGGCTCAATGTTGTTTACTGAAGGAATTTATGAAAAAACAAAAAAACTGCTATCTTTAATTGAGATTTCTTGGTTTGGCAGGTGTGACCGGACACTACGGGACAATTTTTGATAGCGCTTTTCTAAAATCTTGATCGGACCATAGTATTTTTCATTATATTGATTTTGGGTTTTGACATTTCATAATCCATTCACCATCACGTGAACCTTTATCGCTGGGAAGAATTCTGTTATTATCGCGACAGGTTGTCAATTACTGGGGGATTTATTTTATGTGAGCCCGAAGCCGGAGATCCGGTCCCAGTTCCGGTCCCGGTCGGATTTATCGCGGTACCGGACCGGAGCCGCGGCTGTAAACAAGCTGCCACCGCAGACTACAACTCCCATCATGCACCGCGGGGTTGGCTTTTAAATTGAGACGTAAAGGATTATTTTAGATTACTGTGCGGGTTTTATTTTCGGTGGAAGTGATTCCGCGGTGAGACCGTCTCCATATAGGAATAAAAATAAAAAGTAAATAATGTGCAGGTGGCGGAGCTGCGGCCAAGCACCGCCCCTCCTCCCCCTCCTCCTCCTCCTCCTCCTCCTCCGGCTGCTGGCACCGTAAATGTTATTTATGAATGCCCGCCGCTCACGGGCGTGTGCGCGCAGATTCTTCGGTGTTATGTGGAAATAATTACCGGACACCGGACAGTGACTGCAGCCGATGTTCGGGTCGGTTCCGGAGCCTGCCGTGCCCGCTCCGTGCGCTTGAATCGGGGCTTTAATTCACCGCGGCGCGCTCGGTGCAGATAGCGGCGGCGGCGGCGGCGGGCGGAGCGCTGCGTCCTGCTATTTAATAATACTGGGTCAATACACCGAGCAGCGCCGCCGTCTGCCGGCCCGCTGCGCCCACCGGGGCCGCCTCATCCCGCCGCCCCACGAGGTAAGCATGCCACCGGGGCTGCGAGCGGGGTCGAGCGGGGTGTGTGTATGTGTATGTGTGTGTATCGGTGCGTGTGTGTCGGTCGGTGTGTGTGTATGTGTGTATGTGTGTGTGTGTGAGTGAGTGAGAGAGCTCGGTTGCCCGGGCTCCATCCCGCAGCATCCCGCCGTGTTTTCTCCTCTCACGCCGCTCACGGAGCCCAGAGGCCGGCCGCACGCTCCCCCCGCCGCCGGCCGGTGGTGGCTGCGGGCGGGGAGGAGGCTGCGGGGAGCCGGGGCTCCGCGGCGGGCCAGCGGGATGGAGGGGGCCGCGGACCGGGAGCATCCCGTCTGATGCTCGCTGGTTTGTTTGTGAAATCACGGCGGCTAGCGGAGCTGCTAGCAGCGCTAGCCGCCGTTAGCCGCCGCCTGCCCCGGGATGCAGCCGGGCGGCCGCCGCTCTCCCTCCTCGCTGCGGCGGCGGCACACCTGCCCGAGCCCGCCGGGAGCCGCGGGCTGTGGAGGAGACCCCATACCCGCCCGGAGGGTTCGTTTCAGCGAGCAAAATGGCTGAATTTATTGTGCCGACCTTGAGAGTAATAACGGCATATTATTTATAGCAGGCAGCTAGCGGAGCTCAGGTGAGCTAGCCCGCTGATGTAAGCGGCTGCTGGAAATCCCTCCGACCCCAGTTATTCCCGTCCAGCCCCGCAGTGGCAGCGCCTCATTCATTCACACCCCTGGCAGGTGGACCGACACGCCGCCGCCTTAGCATCACCCATTGGAAACAATGGGATGCGCTAGCCACAAGCTAAAGGCAGCCGGAGATGCCCAGCGGCCTCAGGCAGGCATTCTGTCCGCTTCAGAGAGGCTCATCCCGGGCTGCTCCGCGGCCTGCGGCCCCCTCTCTCCACACTGCTCGTTTCATGTCTGCCCTTCTGTCTCATTGTAGCAGCACATCTCTGAAGTGTGTCCATGTGTCTGCTTTGTGTCAGTGTGCGTCTGTGTTTTGTCTCTTTGTCGCCTTGTGTCCATTTGTTGTTGTTTTGTGCCTCTTTGCATCTGTAGTGTGTCTGCTGTTTTTCTGTCTCTTTGCAGCCGCCTTGAGTCTCTTCTTTGGTCCTGTGCCTCTTTTTGGTCATCTACATGTGGTAGTCCTGCGCCTCTTTGCAGTTGACGTTGACCCGCGCCTCTTTGCGGTTGTTTTGAAGTGGTGGTCCTGCGTCTCTTTGCGGTCGCCTGTATGTGTCGTCCCGTGCCTCTTTGTGGACATTGGTCATGGTTGCCCTGCGTCTCCTGGCAGTCGCCTTGAACCTGTTTGTAGTCGTTTTACTGTGGTAGTCCTGCATCTCTTTCCTGTTGCCATCATTCTGTCTCTCTTTGCCGTTGTCTCTTTGCGGTTGTCTCTTTGCAGTTGTCCCTTTGTGGTCACCCTGCCTCTCTTTGCAGTCTTCTCTTTACAGTCACCCTACGTCTCTTTGCAGTCGCCTTGTGTTTTTGCAGTTGTCTCTCTGTGGTCGGCCTTCATCTCTTTGCAGTCGTCCGGCGTCTCTTTGCTGCCACTTCATTGCAGTTGCCTCTTTGTAGTCGGCTCTTTGAGGCCGCCCTGAATCTCTTCACACTAACCCTGCACCTCTTTGCGACTGCACTGTTTTTTGCAGTCGACTCTGCGCTCATCTCTTTGCAGTTGCCCTGTGCCTCTCTGCAGTTGTTTCTTTGCAGTTGCCCTGTGTCTTTTTGCAGTCGTCTCTTTGTGGTCACCCTGTGTTTCTTTGCGGTCATCTCTTTGCAGTTGCCTCTTTGTAGTGTAGAGACACCCTGTGTCTCTCCTGTATTTTAGTGATGGCTTACCATTGTCTCTTCATAGAGACCTCTTTGCCTCTTTGCCTCGTGCCTCTTTGGAGGTGTTCCCTGTGTGCATCTGTTGTGTGTCTGCTTAATTGTTGCACCTCTTTTCCCTTTGTTTTCTAATTTTTTTATCGATTGTTTCATTTCTGAATTTGTCTAAATAGCACCTTTGCATCTTTTTAGGTTTGTCTTTTGTGTGATTGCCCTTGTCATGTCTTTCTGCAGTCTCTGGCCTTTTCATCCAGGATTGCATCTTTGTATCTGTCATTTGGGTTTCCCTTCTGCTCCATAGTCATTTATTTGCATCTTTTCAGTCAGCTTGTGCATCTTTATGACTATCTCTTCGCTTCTGTCTCTTCTGTTGTGTCTTTGCAGCACTTTTCTTTGTTTTTTATTTGTTCACTCTCCAGCGATGAGTTTTGTTTTGTTTGTGTGTCTTTGCGGTTATCTGAGTCTTTGTCTCTCTGCATCTGTTCTCCGTCCCATCGCTGGTGTCTGGTTATGTTTCACCTCAGACGTTTACCTGGGATGCCTCTTACCTGCGTGTGTCTGTTTACTTCTTCAGGTGTGTCGCAGGTCTGACAGCTGACCCATGATGCTCTTGTGATAGTGGGCGGGGCTTTGTGGCCCTGAGGCGGTCAGGAGGAGGAGTTTCAGCCTTTGGCCCACCCCCCTCCCCCCCACCCTCACCTCACCGAGGCCCACGCAGACAGACGGCAGCAGCCCTCCCCTCCCTCCCTCCCTCCTCCTCCTCCTCCTCCTCCTCCTCGCCCCCCCTGCCCCCCCACCGCCTCCCCCTGTCTCCCCCCTGCCTCCCTGCCACCATGCTGTGGTCACGCTGCTGGTGGACAGACTGAGGACGCAGACTCTGGAAGGCGACCCTGCTCAGCCGGGGGACATTTACCTGGTGAGCTGCACTCCCGCGAAGACTCCTCTAGGTGGCACTGCCGTTTTATTCCATCATTATATTTCAAATACAGAAAAACTAAATATTAACATTCAAAAGCAACAGTTCACATTTTACTGAAAATGAATTAAAGGATAATTTCAGGTTGTTTTTTTGTTTTGTTTTGTTTTGATGATTTGATGAAGCTGCAGATGAAAGTGACAGAAGAGGAAAGTGCTGATTGTGTGTTCTTGTTGCTTTTAGTCCCTGCTGGACCCCAAAACACTGGCAGAGTGCTGGCCCCCTGATGGCTTGATGCCTGGTGAGTGTGTTACTTACTGCATGTCCCACGGTGCACCTGCACAGCGTGTGTGTTTAGACCCAGTTTACATGACAACGCTTCTAGTGAAAACACTGTTTTCACATCTGCACAGCAAAATGATGTTATCATGTCAGGCCATGGGTTGGCGCTGTTGTCTGGTTTTAAAATGATACCACACGCACAGAGCACCCGGTTCCTCATTATCCTGTACACAACACCCTGCTTCCCATTTAGACTGATCTTGAATTCATGATTCATGAATTTTATGATTGCAGCCTTAATATATTTTTTCTTCAAAGAGCAAAACTACACAGAAAACTTATTTGATATTCCATTTCATTTGTTGGAAAATGTCAAGAACGGCTGTCTGTTGTCAGAAAGGTTTGAGACGATGGTTATCACAGCGTCGACTCTAAAACGACCAAGTCCCTGGAGAACATTGCAGCCTTGACTCTCTGTAGACAAAATGCTGAAGCATGTGCAGAAGAAGTGTTTACTGCAGCGGTGCTCATGAGCAGCGTTTCCTGTGTTTGAATCCGTTTTCAATAAGTTGTTTCCAACCTCCATTGTCATGGAAACAGGCCCCAAAAACACAACGGAAGTTTTGCGTTTTCACTGGAACATGGTGTCTCGCCAGCAGCGCCTCACAGTGTTTCTTTCTGTGTCCCCACCCAGAGAGCAGTTACTGGCAGCTCTGCCCTCCCTCCAAGTCCGGCCTCCAGGGGGGGCTGCTGAGCTCTAGTTTCCCCCCTGGCCCCGTGCCGCTGGTTCCCCCCGATGCTCACCTGCAGGAAGGGGCGGACCCCCTGGACGGGGCCCCCTCGCAGCAGCACCGGCCCCTGGCGCCCAGCGCCTCGGCCTCCGAGTTGTGTCTGCCCGGGGCGGCGGCGGCACCGCCCGGCCTCGGCCTCGGCCCCGGGCCCCCTCCCCCTCCGCCCCCCCCCGCCCAAACGTCACTGCCGCTCGCTGTCGGTGCCCGAGGACCTGTCGCGCTGCCGCTACACGTGGCGGCCCAGCGCGTCCCGGGTCTGGACTCCCGTCAGCCGCCAGCAGTGCCACGGCGGGGCTGGGGGGGGCGTCGTCAGTGGGGCGGCGGGCGCGGCGGGGGTGGGGCTGGGGGCGGTGGGGGGCGGAGCCTGCCCCCTGCGGGCCCCCAGCTCCTCCCTAAACTCGTCGCTGCACTCGTCGTCCAGCCCCACCTTCTTCAGCCTGGCGCTGTCTCCGGACTCTCCGCTGCCCTGGAGCTTCCCGTGGGACCCCAGCGAGGCGGCGGCGGGGGGTGGAGCCTGCTGCTGCTTCTTCCCCTCTCCGTCCTCCTGCTCCTCCTCCCCCTCCCCCCTCCACCCGCCTCCCCCTCCTCAGAGGCGCTTCTCTCTTTCCCCGGTGCTCATCAGGGACTCGGCGGCTTCCACCTTCCTGCCGCCGCCCCCGGTGCCCAGCCCGGCGGCGGCGGCGCCCCCACCGGGCTGCGCCGCAGTGGCCGGGGCATCGGTGGGGGGCCCGGTGCCCGCCTCGCCATCGTCGGCCTGCAGCACGCCATCATCTCTGCGACGCAGCCTGCCGCCTCAGCTTCCACGCTGCCACTCGCAGCCCTGCGACCTGCTGCTGCTCAAACCGGGGCTGAAGCGGCGCCGCGACCCCGACCGGCCGTGCGCCCGCCCCGTCCTCGACTTCACCAAGATGACACAGGTCAGTCAGCCGAGTTATGTTTCTTCTGAGCTAAAATGTTGGCTCTTTCTGACATGTGTGTACTGTCGCCCGTACAGACGCGCAGCATCGACCCGCAGTGTCTGGAGCGCGGCGGCGGCAGGCTGGCCTGCGGCGGCGACCTCTGCATGGGCATGGAGCCTTTCATGGGGGACTTCCGCGGCTCGTGCTCGCCGGCCGAGTGCCTGGGCCGAACCAGCATCGGGCCGCTGAGCGAGAGCGACGAGGAGTGCCGTGAGGACGACGACGACGACGACGAGGATGGGGAGGAGGAGGTGGAGGAGCGCGAGGCGGCGCAGCAGGCGGTGTTCGAGCGGGACTGTACAGAACTGGACTTGAACTTGATAGAAGAAAACTGACGTGTTTGTAAATGAAGGCTGTTCTCTGTTTCCTTTTATTTTAAAACCATCCGCCCCCCTTTACCCCGCCCTGCCTCCACCTTCACCACCAATCAGCAAGGCTCTCAGGAACAACACCTTCTCTCATTGGACGAGCTGATTGGCCACGACAGTGATGATTTGGCTACCGGCGGCTCTTCCAGCTCGCGGTCTGACAGGGGCGCCGCCCTGCCTAGCGCTGCACCACCACGCCACCAGGCGAGGTCCAAACAGGTGTCGACATGTGTGTATCCCAACATCTGTGTGTGTGTGTGTGTATGTGCCTGTGGGCTCACAAGAACCTGTAAATGTCTGCACCTCCTCCTAATCCCTCAATCCAGACTGGCAGGCTTCATCCGCCTGAGCAGAAAGGCACAGAACCGAGCCTGTAAGTCCGCACTGAGGGAGTCTAAACCTGCGAGTTTCAGTCGTGATGGTGAAGATGAAGATATTTACAAGCACTTGTCGGGATACACACACTGACACACACACAGACACAAATGTTATTGGACAAAAAAATACATACCTTGAGATCTTGACAACTGCAAAAAGTCAGAACCTTTTAAAGCTTCAATGTATAGAACATGAATTATTGTAACACGACCCATCGGAGTGTCCTGGGAATGTGTTCGGGGTGTATGTGACTCCCCCTCCCCCAACGAGGTGCCGGGCACGGCGATGTGTTCAGGGGTCGCTGTAAAACGTCCCGTCAGACTTGGCCGAGTGCAGCTAGCCATTGATGCTGTCGATCACCTGAGTGTTTGTTCACATTCCTGTTACTGACGCACACCTGTAAACACCCCCAGCAGAGTGTGACTGTGAGTGAGAGTGTGAGTGTGTGTGTGTGTGTTTAAGCACTTAGGTCTTTTTTCACATTAAATTCTTAGTTGTTTATCCAAATCCACTCCAAACTGACACTTTGACTTGACTTTTGGATTTTTTTTTTTTTTTTTTTTTTTTTTTTTGGCCATCTTGATGATAATCGTCGCGCACATTATTTCAAAGCTTCTTCTGTTTAGTATAAACTCCAGATGAGACAAACACAAGCTGGTTGAATATTTAACAGTTTTTGACACTTGAAAGAGAAATATACATTTAGAAGTTGCTTTTTTTTTTTTTTTTTTTTTTTTTTTTCATCTGTAGATTTTGTCCGGAAATCACCAGATATTGAGAAAATGGTCAAACAATTGGATTCAATGATAAATTATTGAGAAAAGCAGCGGTAGTGAACCTCTCCTTTAATGCTGTGTTTTGAAGGTTCGTATTGATTCTTTTGTCGCCGCCTGATAGACTGTTTCCCCAAAACACTCTGAATTTATATTATCTATGGGGGGGGGGATGCAATATTTGCACAGAAAAAAATGGACTTTAAACACTGAACAGAAAATAAGATTGGTCATACATTGTTAGCATCAAAGCTAGTGATGTGATGTTGCTACTTTAAGAAAAAGTGACGAGGGAAATATATTTGCATCTTTACAATTTATTTTCTGTAGCTAATACAAATCTGTGCAATTCCATCTTCAAAGTATGACTTCCATAGAGAATTTTATTTTTTTCAAATCATAGTGGTTAAATTGTCAGATTTTTCCAGTTGAAATCCTTTTTTTTTTTTTTTTTTAAACATGAAAGATACTTGTTTCTCATTTTTTGTGAAATGTTCAGAAATTAACCATGTCTCACAATTTAAAACCATTGTTTCGGTTTTCTGTGATCTCAGTGAATTCAGCACTAATTCTCTTCACCAAACTGATTTTCGATGACAATCTGAAAAAACATTGAGGGTTTGTTCTCCTCTAAACTTTCACGATGATTTTTGTTGTTTTGTTATTGATTTCAAAGTAACTTGACATTTTCTGATACATGAACGCCACAAAATGAGAGAAGAAAATCATGTCGTAAAAACACACGCACACACACTCAGTGTCTCCACTAAACACTCTAAAGATAAGTGTCCACATAAAATGCATATACAAACACAGTGTCCTCCTAATACACATAAATATGTAGTGTCCACACACACAGTGTCTCTATTATTTACTCAAATAATCTATGTCCTCATAAAACACACACACTCGGTGTCCTCAAAACGCATATCCTTACAGTCTTTATAATTCACTGGAATAATCGGTGTCCTGATAAAACACATGCACTGTCCCCACGTGTCTGCATAAAACACACACGCACACACACACACACACACACCGCCATAAAACAATATCCAGTGTCCCTGTAATACACATAGACAATACACCCGCCGCCTCAGCGTAAGCCTTAACTGAACCACTTGTTTTATTCTGTAAATGGAGCCGTTTTAAAAAGAGGAGGAAACGTGTGCTGTAGCTGTTAAATTTTTAGTCCTTCATCATTTTCTGCTGTTTTTTCTTAATATTTCTAATCAGATGTCTGAGCGCGGCGAGGCAGCGTGATGACCGCATCATGTTTGGGAGAAAAAAATAAAAAGTGGAGGAGCAGTGGTGTACAGTTAGTGGAGAGTCTCGGACATCTCTTGTCTTTTAGAAATGTTTTTTATTGTATGTGATTTAAAAAAAATGACCACATGGCAATTTGAAAAGCAGTTTGTGAATAAATTAAGTTTATTGAGAATTATTTTACAAAGAAAGAAGAAAACTGGAGTCCTGTGTTTATTTTGAATTTCAGCGTCATTTTCTAGTCACTGGCTCTTGTGGTGTGGAACCAGCTCCCGGTTCCTCACAAACGACACCAACCACTGGTACTACTTCACAGCATTTCTCTCAGATCTGTTAGACCAAATACAACTAGAAAATTCCAAAGGAAATTTTACTTTGTGCCTGCCAGCTGCTGCCCACTGCCTTGTGTGTGTTTGTATGACTCCTCCATATTCACTGTGAGCTCTGAGCTGAGATCGGCTGTGACAGAGTCTGCAGGTGTGTCTGTTGCCATGGAGACCACCTGCACTCAGCAGTTGTGTGTGTTGACATGGAGACCAGCTGCTTCCAGCAGCCATGACAGTGAATCAGGACTTTTTCATCCAGTTTGTATGGTTGAGGAAATTACTTTTCTTGAGAACCAAGAGGTGAAATTGAATTTTTGTTTTTAATATGAGCGCCAGAAAGATTTCAGAGATTTATCCTGGGATTTTCATGTCTGTAGGATCATCCGTATAGCCACAAATAGTTTGTAAAAATGTGTGAACTTTTGGATTTCAGTAAGAAAATCTTTCTCAAAAATGCATTGGAGCGGATGGGACAAAAATCTGCACTGTCCTCAAACACATTCGGAGAGAGAACGGTTTGACATAGACCAAGACGGAGATGACCAAGATGGCGCCGATGTATGTGGCCTGACGTTTGCCGCTCTCAGTTTTATTTATGTTTTTAGTGTTTATATTACTTGGTGCTTTACAGAGCGAGTCTGCTGGTGTATGATCACCAGTCTCTCTTAGATCAGAGATCTCGCTACATGCGACTATGGTGAGCATGAATTTTTACCTCCGCTTCTATCAGGAAACCCGGGCTCACCAGTATCGGGCCTGGACTCTTACCTCCCCAGCGAAAGCGTCCCCGCTGGTGAAGCTGAAGGTCTGCCTGGCATGGCCTTTTTCCGTCTCCCGGACAGGACTGGATTACCCCACTCCTCCGTCATGCCCCAGCGCTTCCTGCACCACCTCGATGCCTGCTTGGTCATCCATGCCGATGACGGACACCAGCGCCGCCACCCTTCCTCTCCTCGACTCCACCATCGCAGAGTGAATCTCTGACACCTGAGGGCGTCCAGGTACCGTCGGACCACAGGACAGAATAACTTCAGTGTTATCTGAGATCACAAGCAAGTAATTACATCTTATCCAAGCTCTCATGTCCTCAAGACAAGCTTCTAGTCTGAAAAATTGAAAAGTGTCATCTGGTTTCATGTAATTTAATTGAATCTTTTCTAACAATCCTCCCTACAGGAAGCATGTATAATGTGAAAATTATGGTTCCGAACACAGAATCCTGAGGAACTCCATGGTTAGCTTCAGTCTGAGGTGAAAAGTTATTAACAATAAACAAAGTGGAATCTGTCTGAAAAATATAATTTGTACTATAGTTTGCAAGTCAAAAAGTAGTCTTAGAGGAAAAATCTTAAAATAGAGAGTGAAGTTTCAGCAAACTTAAAGATTTCTAAGAAGTGTGACTCATAACAGTGTAAAAAAGTTTCAGTATTATGAAGTATGAAAAAAGTTATTTGTTCTTTCATAAAGTACTAAATGGATGATAAAGGTGTTTGCTTGGATTTTTCTTGATTAATTAAAAAAAGAAAAATTAAGAACAAAAAAATCGGATGAAGTCAAACCTCTGTTCAAAGACAAGAACCGTTTCTAAGTGAAAAAGTCAAAAAAAAAAAAGAACATGTACTTTTTGGGGGGAGGGGATTGAAAAACAAAGATGTTATAATGTGACCTCTCAAACATAGACAAGTAAAAATGACAGGAAAATGATGATCTGGAAGCAAAATATATATTTCATTAATTTCTCTGGAGGAAGAACCAGATGTACACATCAGGTCACTCTTTATCTCTACTAAAATATTTAAACATTCTAAAATTGTTATCCTTGAAACATTCAAGCAAAAGACAATTGATTTTCAGTTTTTGGCCAAAATAATGTTAAAAATAAATACATAAAAATATCTGATTAACACACAATTAGCTTAAAGGACATCCTTAAAAAAAGAGTCATTACAGAAAGGTTATTGGAAACTTAAATATTATGTGACAAGTTGATCAGAATCGGTTAAAAATCAAAGTGCGGTGAAGAACCGATTCATGTTCCCTCAAAAAACACCAAAGCAGAGCTTTAGTTCTTCTCTGTAAGGCCACTCTCGGTGGTAGGGGGGGCCCCGGCTGGCCCAGACTCCCCGGAGGTTGAGGTGGAGCTGGAGGTGGAGGTGGTGGAGGTGATGGCGGGGGCCGAGGCCACGCTGATGGGGACGATCCTCTCCTTCCCGTCCGTCGCCGCCTTGTCGCGTGGCGCCTGGATCTGCAGCCGGCCGCCCACTAGCGAGCAGGTGACGGTCTCGGGGTCGACGCCATCTGGTAGGTCGAACTCCTGCCTGAACTCCTGGCACCTGTAGGAGTAGGAGCCGCGGGGGTCCTCCTGCTTCTTCTCCGAGCGACCGCTCACCCGCAGCCGCCGGCCCACCTGCACCAAACGCAGAGCAAACACAAAACTGCAGCAGGGCGCCAGTCGCAGGCTGTGTGTGACAGACTTCCTGTGTCTTACTGATATTAATGTGAAAATACAGGACAGGAAGTTGTTACACCAAAAAAATTGTAATATGAAAAAAAAAAAGAATTCAGTTAGCAAATCCTGTATCTAAAAATATTTTAATGAGGTAATTAAAGTAATTGTATATATGTATGTGTGTATAAAAATATGAGTAATTTTTTTGTAAAATAATTATGTAAGTTCATTATGTCCTTATAATTACTTATAAAAATACTTATAAATAAGTAATTTTTTGGGAACAAATATATAAATAAATTTAGCAGTCAAATATTTTCTAAAGCAAATATATTACTAAATACATATCTATATTTACAATTACTAATAATCGAAAAAAATATGTAATCCAATGATATTTTTCGCATTTATATATAAGTTACGAATATTTAAGGACAATATTTATCGCAAATAAAGTGATGTGGGTATAAACGTTACTAAGAGTAAAATTATTTGGTAAAAATACAAGTAATTTTATGAGTTAAACAACTGGAAAAATAAATACATTTTAGAAGTAAGTTATTTATATACAAATATAGAAATTAAACTTTTGACAATATTTATATTTTACAAAGTAATTATATGAATAAAAACACATTTAAGTGTACAATTATTTATGAAACAATCCAATGTTATTTTCTGCATTTACATATATCATTTACTAAAGTTAGAGCCAATGTTTCTTATGGAAATAAATTTTGTAGGCGTAAACCTTACTAAAAGAGTGAAATAATCGCAAAGAAATACCTTAATTTAAATGAAGGTAAATGATCTCAATAAAAATAAAGTCACTTTTTTCAATAACAGCACCCACCCACCTGTTTGACTGACAGCTCCTCGGGAGAGAACTCCTTGGTGTCCAGACTCAGGGCGAAGTTACTGCCGTCCCTCCCCAGCTCCTGGAAGGCGATGGGCAGGAAGGAGGTGGAGGTGGAGTGGTCAATCTCCTCGAAGATCTTCTGGTGCAGCCGCTCCATGAACTCCATGCTCTGCCTCATCTCCTGCAGGTGGCGCACCATCTCCTGCTCCATCTGGTAGAGGAGCGGCCTCGTCTCGGGCCACAGGCTGCGGATCGGCCAGTGCAGATCCATGAAGGGCCTCATGGCCACGGGCGCTGGCATCTGGAAAACGCTGGGACACAACATCCTGCCAGAGGGCAATGAGATCCAAAGAGCCGATGAGATTCAAAGAGCGATGAGATCCAGAGGGCGATGAGATCCAGAGATCAGAGAGCGATGAGATCCAGAGGGCGATGAGATCCAGAGATCAGAGAGCGATGAGATCCAGAGGGCGATGAGATCCAGTGCCTGTTTCAGTCTGTCTCTGTCTGTCCGGGTCGATCTGTGCCAGTCTGACTTCTGCCTCCTGTTTATATACACTCAACCCCAACACCCACCCTCCCCCGGAAAGTTCCAGCAGCGTTCCTCTGTGTGTGTGTGTGTGTGTGTGTGTGTGTGTGTGTGTGTGTGTGTGTGTGTGTGTGTGTGTGTGTGTGTGTGTGTGCGTTCACCTGCTTTATAAAGACCATGACGAAGTGTCTTGCAGCAGAAATAGAACAAAGCTGAGACGACTGGCATGTGGCAGCTGGACATGAACACACACACACACACACACACACACACACATACACACACACACACACACACACACACACACACACACACACACACACACACGATCACATGTTTTCCTGTATTTCCAAGGCCCATTGGACATACAGTGAGTGAAAAGGTTGTGTGATCATAAAAGACAAATTAAAGATTCAAAAATCAGTATATAAAGGAAGTAAAATCACAGAATGATGAAAGTACAAGTTAAATGCAAAAAAAAAAAAGAAAAAAAAGAGTTCAGTGCCTGTTTAGTCAGGATAAAACACCTGCCATTAAAAAAGCTGCACATTTAGAATTGGCCCTATCAAAACAATAACACAGTAACACAGCAATAGAATAACAGTTTGATCAGAAAAAAAAATGCAGATGATGATCAGGTTTTGAGTTATCCAAACAAAAAACACGAATAAAAATTACTAAGTTTTCCCAAAATAATCAAAACTACACAATAAAATCACTGGGTGATGTGGGAAAAATTCAAAAACAAAAAGTGAATTACATTCAGTAAATTATTTTTATGTTACAACTTAACAGAAGTATGGATCCTACCTGGACAGCTGAGCTGTCCATCACAGGACACACACAGGGACACACACACACACACTCACACTTACAAGACTTCTACAGTCAAACTAACCTCAACCCCGTTTTAAAAACGCAAGAGGAAACACGTGGGAAAAACTAAAAGAAAATCAGCATCAGCTTCTCAATGTGTATCTGCTAACATGTGAAAGTAGTGTTTCATGTCAAAATGGAAAAGAGCTTTTCCATGTGTGAACCTTTGGGAAGTGTTGGTGAAGCGTAGCAGTAAACTCGATGAATGATGTCAGTGGATTCTTCAGGAATCACTCGAGCTCCAGGTTTAGTCCCTGAGGAACTCACACTGAGCTGTCACCGCCATCCTCGGTGTCCCTGTCACTCCTTCCGCCCCTCGGGGCTCTCCGCCAATCACAGCGCCCCATGGACCTCACTTGGCCAATCAAACACGACCTGAGCCCTGCTTTTTCGGGCATCTGATCCGTGAATGGTTTTTCGTGTTTTTAATGTCTTCAAGTGTCATAAAGTAAAAGAAACGAGACAAAACAACACTTTTGTCACCATGATATGCCCTCAATTTCCCAAAATTCTGACTGGCATTTTCGCAATGCATTATGGGGGATTAGCTCAGATGGTAGAGCGCTCGCTTAGCATGCGAGAGGTAGCGGGATCGATGCCCGCATCCTCCAAGTTTTCACTTTTTATTTATTTTCCTCATCTTAGCGTTTGAAGATAACTTAGAATTTTGTACGTTTCCTTTTATTTTACAGTGTAACAGGACGCCGTGCAGCATTCTAGTTCTGATTATCACTTTGTGAAGGGCTTAAACACGTGTTATATATAAGCTGCATTATGGCTGCACATCCTCTGAGTTTCCAGCAGGTGGCGGCCTCACCTCTCTGTCTGGACAGCCGCAGCTCAGACAAATTCAGGTAACAAGTTTCCCCGAGTCTCTGTTTCAGCTCAATAAATGTGTTTTGTGTGGTAGTGATGAACCAAAAAGATTTGTGTTGTAAAGATTGTTTTTCAAAGATGTACAACACGACTCTGACGGTATCTTCATGGCATTGCCCTTTATTAATGGGTCATGTTGAACATGTGTGCCAGATCTCACAAAATTCTTGAAGGAGAACATGCAGATAGATGAGTGTGCAAAGCACAAAACTCTGAAGGAACAAACACCCAGACCCCCTGAATCAGAGGAGAATCTGGCTGAACCTCATTGGGGCTCTCTGGTCAGGCTCTGCAGCCAGGCCCTCTCACAGGTAGTGTTTGATGGCGTGCACCGCCTCGATGACGGTGTGGCGTCCGTCAGCGGCCGGCGGGATGTCGGTGGTCGGTGCCTGGGACACGGCGAGCGGGGTGCAGTCCTCCAAACTCTGGCGAAGCAGGATCCTGAGCTGCTGGTTGTCTCGGCCCAGCCGGTCTCCGTGCTGCAGCCCGGCCTCTCTCTGCAGCTCGGCGGCCTTCAGGCGCTGCATCGCCAGCTGCAGGACCGACACATCAGAGACGCCAGGCTGTGCTAACGCCGTTTTCAGTGTCGCTGAGCGGAAGTCATTGTCACGATGTTCAGGCTCAGCTGTGTGTGAACGCGGTGTGTCTCACCTGTGTGTGTTCCTCCGAGTTCAGAGACGACGAGGAAGATGACGGCAGCATCGAAACATCTGGGTCGTTCTCAAACTGAAGGCAGATTTCTCCGACACGGAGAACCTTCTCCCCCTGGAAGAGCAGGACAACGATGAGGAGTGACTCTCACACACACAGACAGACACACACACACACACCTTGCTGATGGCGGCCTGCAGCTTCGTGCTGGCGTTGTCTCCCTGGACGCTGAGCCTGGCGAGCCGCCCCCCGGCCTGGCAGCGGGTTTGAGTCAGCCAGTCCTGAAGCTGCTGACACTTCTTCTTCAGCTCGTCTCGCGCGGCCCGCTGCTCTTCGGCCTGCAGCCTGTTCTCCGTCTTCACCCGGCTCAGCGTGTCCTTCAGACGCTGGCTGGCGGCCTGACGCAGGGAGGGCAGGAGGGTGGTGTCGGCGGTCCGGTCTCCGCGCTGTTGGACTCGTTCACTCACCTGCAGCCTGTCTATGCTCCTCCTGTGGCTCTGGTTCTTCTCTGTTTTCTCGGTGAGCAGTGATCTCAGTTTCTGGAGGTTCAGCAGGTCCTCCTGCAGGGGCTTCTGGTCCTCGGCGTCGTTCGGTGCCAGTCGGTACTCTTCGCGGTGAACCTGTCGCCACAGGGGGGGAGAGCAAACCGTGAGGCGCCCCAGAGCCAGCGCACGGCGCCGTCGGGGGACGCTCGCTCTACCTGGCAGTCGTCATAGAGCTGCTGGACGCTGCTCAGCGCCTCCTGGTGTCTCTGCTCTGTGGAAAGCATCAGGCTCTGCATTTCCAGCTGCTGCCTCTGGAACTCATTCAGAGTCTGCTCCCTAAAAACACCAGAGAAGGTTTCTGGACCGACGGACCAGTCGAGCCTCAAGCAGACTGCTGTCAACATGGAGGCACCTGCAAATCGCTCATACTCTCCTGGACAAAACCACACAGCAGAACCCAGCACAGGAGGCAAGAAATGCTTTTCAAATGTCGGCTGTTGTTTCATTTGTTACCCTATAATCTATCGATATCTTCTGTTGTCTAAATATAGATATTGGTTCATGTCTCTGAGCGGTGCTGATGGTCACTGCGGTGGCCGTGTTCCCGCGGAGCCTGATGGGGGCGGTTGACCTTTCAGAGCTGAAGGTGGAGCGGGCGTGCTGCAGGATGCCCCCCCAGTGCTGCCGGACGCCTCCCAGCCGTCTGTCCTGCTGCGCCTGCAGACGCTCCAGGTGCTGCGCGTGAGCGTGCCACACCTGAGCTTCCTGACGCTCCGCCTCCCGCAGCTCCCGCAACAATCTCTGCAACGCAGAGCGGAACGCAGGGTGAGAGGCGATCTGCTGCCGGGCGCTGGGCGCCAGGCGCACGCTTTGGCTGTGAGCGCCACAACAGACCCGGACCTCACCTCTATGACGCTGTCCCGGTCGTCCAGCTGCCTCTCAAACGCCTGGCGCTGCACCTCCACCTCGGCCCGGAGCTCCACCTCCCGGGACTGACGGAGGGTCGACCTCCACACCTCGGTGAGCTTCAGCCAGTTCACCGCAGTGTTCCTCTGCTCCTTCTGCAGCTTGTCCTGGACCCAACACACACACACACACACACACACACACACACACACACACACACACACACACACACACACACACACACACACAGAGGAGGAGCTGTGAAAACCACTGTGTGTGAGCGCTCCAGAGATGCCACTGCCAGTGAACACAGAGCATGGCAGGTACCTTGAGGAACAGAGTGAGCATCTCCTCCTTCCGGTTCATCTCCTCCACCGCCTGAGCCCTCTCCTGCTGCTGCACCAGCCGCCCCTCCTCCGCCTTCCCACGCCCCTTCTTCACTTTTTTTGGCATTCTCTGTCCTTCTGACACACACACACACACACACACACACACACGCTCACACACACACACACACACACACACACACACACACACACACACACGCACACACACACACACACACACACATTTTGGAATGACATGCATCTCATACAATTTTTCTGAACAAGAGTATCACTCTAACAGAAGGTTATCATGCATAATGTTGACGCTATATAAAGTTAATTCCAGTTTAAAGTTTAAATTTTCATTGTATTTATAATATATAAGCACAAATCCAGATTACTGATGACACAGAACTTGATTGCTCATTTAAAAGGTTTATAAGGTTGATATATACACACTTGTGAAGTTTAATCTCCACATTATTCATACTTTTGAACTTTATCAATAAAATGATTGATGATTTAGAAATGTAAAATCAAGATGATTAATGACACAGACACTAAATAGTTACACTGTCGGTCACAGACAAGGTTTATAAAGCTGATGTAGAGATAATTCATACTTGAGATGTTTGATATCCTCATTATTGATAATTTTGAATGTCATCAATCAGATTATTGGTGATTTACAAATTTAAAATCCAGATTATTAATGACATTAATATCATTATTGCATAATATTACTGCAGACTAAATAGATTGATTTTTGATCAATTCAATAGTTTGTAGGGTTAATATAGAGATTTCTCATACTTGAAAGGTTAATACCCTCATTATTGATACCAGTCAGATTATTGATTATTTGGAAAAGTAACATCCAGCCAGATTGTTGGTTGACAAGGTTTATAATGTTAATATAGAGATTATTCACACTTGAGATCGTTGCTATTCTCACTATTGATACTTTTGAACGTTGTCATGCAGACTACTGATGATATACACGGTAAATTTCCATAATTGATCAGAGATTATCTCAGATGGATGTTTTTCTCCGACCGGCGGCAGAACAGAGGACAGCAGAGCAGAGCAGGAATACCTCACTGAAGCCTGGAGTCTGGAGCCTCCCGGGCGAACCGTGCCTCCCTCGCTGCTCTTGTTGCGCTTCGCTCCAGACGTGTCGACCCTGCCTGCACGGTGTCCGTGTTTTACTCCGTCTCCATGGAAACCACGCAGGAGTCACGTGACCGCCGTCAGCCACTGTTTATTCATTCATAATGTTCTATACTCCATCCTTTTCACGCATTCATTTATGTATTCCGTCATGTACTCATAAACTTCCTAAATATTTTGTGTTTTTATTTTTATTTACACTTTGAATTTATTCTCTCTTTGTATTTTTGCATTTTTTTTTCAGGGTTATATATTTATTTATACATTGCTGTCCATTCATATGTGTATTGTTTATTTGTTTCAGTTAATGTTTTATTCATCCGTTATCTGAATATTTCTGAGCAGGCACGTCAATGAGGAAGCCGGTTAACTCATTAACAGCTACTGAATGTGTGTGATCAGGATCTACAGCTCGTGTCCTGGTTTTGACTCATTCATTCACAGCACTTCATGTTTCCACGTGTGTTTTTTTTCTTTATGGATTTGTTCCAAAACGGATGCAATTCTCTATACTTTTACTTACTTTTACTTATTTTTTTTACTTTTAAGAAAAAAAAATCTGTTCATAATACTTCATTATTAAAACGTGAAAAAGCTTTCTTGAAATGTTTGCATACCTGTAATGTATAACTCCTCCAGTTTAACCCTTGACTGATCGAGTGAGGTCATTTATGGCCCAGACATATATTTTTGTGCACCATTTGTCTATTTTTAATTGGGAAAAAGTGTTTTTTAACATGAATTTATCATTCTGTTTGTCCAACATTTGTTCATCGAATTTTGCAAGGATCGGATTTCTATTACCATATCTGAAGATTTTCTATGATGTGAACAAACAAAATTTTGGTGTTTTTATTTATTTATTTACTTATTTGAACAGAAACATTATTCTCACAAAGGCCTGACTTGGGTCATTGATATTTGTGTTAAAGTACTGGTATATTTGCTAGTCATCGGCTATTCAAAATTTGAATGTTATATTCATCATCCTACCGTATACATATGTTACTCAAGAAACTTTAGTTTTCATGATTTTTTTTTTTTTTTTTTTGTATTTTTGCTGCAAAGAAATGTGAAGAAATAAAAGGTGGCATAAATGAGAGAGTGAAATAAATGTGAAGAACCCTTTAAACTCATTTTTAGAGGTTAAATGAAGTTCAACAACGCGCCGGTCCATTTCTTGTATGCTGACAGCTCTAACCTGAGGACTTCGGAATCCTGCAGGACCGAGCTCCTCTCGGGTCACCGGGCTGACAGGAAAACGCCCAAATAAGGCTCGAGGAAGTGATGACGCGGCTGGAAGCGCTCCATGGGACGGCGCGAGCCGCCGAGCTGTGACGTGTCTGCAGAGCTTCCGGTCATGGCGGCTCAGGGCGCCCTGTGTCCGCCGAGTCCCGGCGGGCGTGCGTGTGGAGGGGGCGACCCGCACGGCGGATCTGGACCGGGTCCCGGTCCTGATCGAGCCCGATCGTTCACGCTCCAGAAAACGCGGCACAAAGCGAGCGGCGAACTGTGCACGTCCCGGGCTGCACGCTCGCCGCTCTGACCAAATATGGGCTTCCGCCGCGCCATATTTGGGGGATGTACGTCACGCAGGAGTCTTTATAAAGCGGGAATCCTCATTGAGTTCTGACAGAGCTCAAGTTCACGTTGAGAGGCTCCGCGTGCGCAGACCAACAGCTGATGTTGTTTATGTTGATGACGCAAAACCCGGAACCCAAACACACCTGTGTGAGACCCCCAGACACCCCCCGAGACCCCCGAGACCCCGGACCTCACGCCCTCCAGCGTTGGCTTCCTCCGAGCATCCACAGCCCCAGCAGCAGCAGCGTCAGTCCGGCCGGAGCGCAGGAGCGCAGAGCGGCTCTCCCCCGCTGCACGAGCGGCTCCAGGAGCGGCTGAGCTCCGCGCCCGCCCCCGCTCCGGACCCCTCTCCCTCCGGAGACATGGCAGCCACCAAAGCGGAGCTGCTGCTGTCCGCCCTGCAGATCTCGGAGCCGCTGGCCGGCTTCGGGCCGCCGCTGTCCCCGCTGGACGGATACCCGAAGCTGGAGGAGCTGCAGATGCTGCTGCAGAGCGCCGCGGCCGGAGGCTCGCTGCTGGCCGGCTCCGCGGCGGACGGAGTCCCGCTGCTGGGCGCCGAGCCCGGGGAGTTCGGAGGTGAGGAGCCGGGTGGATACTTCAAGAGTTTTTCAGTAATTCAACTTTATGACATAGTTTTCATGGAATGATAAATTGAACAAGAAGTTGTAAGTTGATCACATAAGTTGTCATTTCTATTGGTTTGATGTGCAAATTGCATTTGTGCAACTTTTCGTGTGTTTTCACTGGTTCCCTGGTAAATGCATCAGTCAATGGATTAATGTGATGTTTTGACAGTGAAGGGAGCAAGAACTGATTTCATTTTGCAGAAATTGCTTGCATTCAAATCATATTACCATTTACTCATATTTTTATATGACTTTTATATATTTTATATATTTTTTAAAAGTTTGAGGAACGGTTACGAACAAGAGTCCCTCAGTTGGTGAATGTTCTGATTTTCTCCTCACCACAACTCACTAACTCCTATTTGGAAACTTTAAAAAGCAGACAAATTAGGAATTGTGTTAATATTTTTGTCATTATACTGGTCAAAAAAATGATCAGGAATCTTAAGCCTGAGTGTGAGCTGTCATTCAGTTTTACTGAGGTGACTCTAAGGTGTGCAGCTGCAGCAGCAGCTTCATAGAAACCAAAGCTTGTTAAAGGTCAGCTGATCGCTCCCTGCACCTTCCACCACTCCCCTCATAATCACTGCTGCACGCATTACACTCAGTTAAATAAAATATGCAAGTAGATTGCAGTGGAGTGTGTTGATGAGAGAGTGTGTGTTGATGAGAGAGTGTGTGTCCTGACAGCTAAAGAAACAAAGTGTCAGTTTGACTAAATCTGGACGAGGAAAAGAACCTTCTGATCCACTGGAATCTGGATCTGGCTAAATGTTAACTGTCTTCATCACATGATGACGCAGCTCTGACCTCTGACCTCTTCTTGTCCTCTCAGACTTGTCAGACCTCCCGGACCTGCAGAGCCTCCCTCCTCTCACGCCCCGCCCCCACACTCTGGCGTACAGCGGCCGCTTCTCCTTCGAGCCGTCCGGTTCGGCGTCGGGTGGAGCCAGCCTGTGGGCGGAGCCTCTGCTCAGTCTGTTCTCGGGGTTGGTCAGCGTGGCGGCCCCGCCCCCCGCGGCGTGCAGCCTGGCCCCGTCCTCGATGGTATCTTCAGTATCAACATCGTCCTCGCCGGCGCAGCCGAGCTTCAGCTGCAGCGCCACCGACGTGGCCTCCATCTTCTCCACCGCCGCCGCCGCCAGCCCCCTCGGCTCTCAGCCGGCCCCCGCTGCCTTCCCACCGCAGGCTCCGCCTCCCGCCTACCCCGCCTCCCGTCTCGGCCTCCAGCCGCCCTCCATGGTGGTCCCCATGCTGCCGGACTACCTGCTGCCGGCCGGTGAGCTCAGCTCCGACCTGGACCAGAAGCCGCCGCCATCCCTGCAGCAGCAGCAGCCGCCGCTCACACCGCTCTCCACCATCAAAGCGTTCTCCTCCCAGATGCAGCCGCAGGGCGCCGCCGTCCAGCCCCAGCTCGCCAAGTCCGGCAGGCCCAGGAAGGCCGGCGCCGCCGGCCGGCAGTGCAAGACGCCGCCTCACGAGCGGCCGTACGCCTGCCCGGCGGACGGGTGCGACCGCCGCTTCTCCCGCTCCGACGAGCTGACGCGGCACGTGCGCGTGCACACGGGCCAGAAGCCGTTCCAGTGCCGCATCTGCATGCGCAGCTTCAGCCGCAGCGACCACCTGACCACGCACATCCGCACGCACACCGGCGAGAAGCCGTTCGCCTGCGGCGAGTGCGGCCGCAAGTTCGCCCGCAGCGACGAGCGAAAGAGGCACGCCAAGATCCACCAGAGGCAGCGCGAGAGGAGGGCCGAGGGCCCCCCCTGCGCTCCAGTTGCCACGCCCCCCACCTCCTCGCCATGCTCCACGTACCCCTCCCCCACACACAGCTCTGCCTCCCCCTGCTTCACCCCCCCATTATCTTCCTCGTCCTCTCTGTCGCAGCTCTACACCTCCTCGCCGTC